>NW_027518721.1:17165000-17555000 GCF_043159265.1 Tasmannia lanceolata
GAGCAATCGCGCATTTTCTTTGCAACCGACCATCAATGCCGCCCAACGGGGCCAGCACGAGCAGTCATCCGCGGTCCCCTGGCCCTGCGCACGTTTGTCTTTGAAACCGAGCATCAATGCCACAGAAAGTGCCGGGGCGCCAGCTGGAGCCATCATCCGTCGTGCCATGGCCTTGCTCCCATGGTCTTCACAACCGAGCATCCGTGACACCCGACGGGGCCAGGACACCAACCCTTCCGACATGAGCATTCGCGCATGTTCTTTGGCCACACAACAGCGCCAGCACGAGCAAAATCATTCGCGGTGCGGTGGCCTTGCACGGCCTTTTGTCTTTTGAACCAACCATCAGTGCCACGGGAAGTGCCGGAGTCTCGGCATCCGCGGTGCCAAGTCATTGCGCCCTTGGTCTCTGCAGCGGGGCATGCCGGGCACTCCCAACCATTGCAAGCAAGCAAGCAAGCAAGAAAGAAAGTAAGTAAGTAAGTAAGTATTACATATAGGGGTGGGACATGCGGGGAGATCTGCGAAACGTGCATTACGGGGCACACGCGTACCTACCGGGGCATACCGACCCCTATTGGGGCACACGTGTGCATATCGGGGCATACCGGGCCTATCGGGGCACACGCGTACATACCGGGGCATACCGAGCCCTACTGGGGCACACGTGCGCATATCGGGGCGTACCAAGCCTATCGGGGCATACGCATGTATCCCAAGGCATACCGAGTCTATCCGGGCATACGCGTTCATACCGGGGCGTAACGGGCCTATCGGGGCATACTTGGGCATATCCGGGCAAAAAATGCCCAAAACTTGCGCAACCTTGGCAACCGTGGTCCATTCCTCTCTATATGCCTAGCCTTGGCAACCGTGGTCCATTCCTCACTACATGCCATGGCCTTGTGCCCATGGTCTTCCCAAGACAGCATCCAAGGCGCCCGGAAGGCCAAGGGAGCCCAACCCAGCAATGCCCTGCTATGGCAAGCCAAGGCCAAGCATTCCGGTGCCTATCCGGGCAAAAATGGGATTCCTCTCTATATGCCTAGCCTTGGCAACCATGGTCCATTCCTCACCATATGCCATGGCCTTGTGCCCATGGTCTTCCCAAGACAGCGTCCAAGGCGCCCGGAAGGCCAAGGGAGCCCAACCCAGCAATGCCCTGCTTTGGCAAGCCAAGGCCAAGCATTCCGGTGCCTATCCGGGCAAAAACGCCCAAAGCATGCCCATTCCTTAGCCTATCCAGGCAAAAACGCCCAAAACCAGCACATTCCAGTGCCTATCCGGGCAAAAACGCCCAAACCCTGCACATTCCAGCGCCCTCCAGCATGCCACCCTCCTATAGGGTTTTCCCAACCAACCAGCCTAACCACCAGTGCCAACCAAAGGTGCTGTTAGCGACGACTTCTGAAGACGCAACGAGACGCGACGGGTTTGCGCCCAGACGCGACGAGACGATGCGGGATCTGCGCCCAAGAATGCCTAGACCCGTCGACTTGATGCGGGATCTGCTCGCCCAAGCATGCCTAGTGTGCAAGGCCATTGTGCAAGGCTAGTGTCCAAGGGTAGTGTGCAAGGCTCATGTGGAACGCTAGTGCCCAAGGCTTGTGTGCCAGGCCCGTGTGCAAGGCTAGTGTCCTCAGAAAATCGTAAGGCACGGTTACTTTTGGCCTACGATCCTCAGGGACGCCAAGGAATTTGTCAAAAAATGCAGCCCGTGCCAGAGGTACGCAACCACCCCCCATCAACCGGCCACCCCATACACTGCAATGGCAGGGCCCCTGCCCTTCGCCATGTGGGGTGTGGACCTGCTCGGGCCATTCCCAAAAGCCCCCGGGGGGCACACGATGTTGTACGTCGCCATCGACTACTTCACCAAGTGGGTAGAAGTTAAAGCCGTAGCAAAGCCCAATTCAAAAGCGACAGAGAAGTTTTTCTATCATGACGTGGTCTTCCGTTTCGGCATTCCAAGAACACTCGTAACAGACAACGGGCCCCAGTTTGCAAGCGCTGAATTCGGCAAATTCTGTGATAACCTAAGCATCGAACACCGTTTCGCCTCTGTAGCACACCCGCAAGCCAACGGGCAGGTGGAGGTAACTAACCAGACCTTGCTCCAGAGCCTCAAGAAGCGGTTAGGAGAGGCTGGAAAGAACTGGGTAGAAGCACTCCCTAGCGTCCTCTGGGCCTACCGAACGACGCCACGGACCGCAACTGGGGAATCCCCTTTTAGTTTAACCTTCGAGGCCGAAGCGGTCATTCGGTTAGAATCGGCCTCTCCAGCTTCCGCACGGAGAACTACGACGAACAAGGAAATTCCGAGCTCCTTTGGAACACTCTCGATCTCGTGCTTGAAAAAAGAGAGCAAGCCCTCCTCCGAACCGCCTCCTATCAGCAAAGGGTGGCACGATACTACAACGCCCGAGTAAAAAAGCGCACAGTAAAGCCCGGAGACCTGGTATTACGACGGGCGGAGGTATCCGACCCCCGCAACACCGGGAAGCTCGCACCTCAATGGGAAGGACCCTACAAGGTCGTTCGTGCACTCCGCCCCTGGGCCTACCAGCTAGAGCGCCTCGACGGGACCCCAGTCCCTCGAAGTTGGAGCATGGACAACCTCCGAGAATTTTACCAGTAAAAAGGTAGGGTAAGGTCCGTGTTTTTCTTTTAAGATATGACGAGTGTTTTGTTTGTTTTCTTTTTTGTGGTTTCTAGAAGCAAAGCTGTGTTTTCCCCTTTACAAATCAATGGAATAGCGTTTCTACCTGAGCCATGTGCATCTCCACTTTCCGGCCCATGATAAATAAGGGGCCGGAAAAAAAACATGGAGTGAGACAGAGGTAGTCTCAGGGCCGATCCCCCCGAAAATACCCTGAAACGCTCCCCATGAAAAAACAGGGAGTGAGACAGAGGTAGCATCGGGGCCGACCCCCCCGAAAATACCCTAAAACGCTCCCCATGAAAAAAAGACAGGGAGTGAGACAGAGGTAGCATCGGGGCCAATCCCCCTGAAAATACCCTAAAACGCTCCCCATGAAAAAAAGACCTCCCCTTTAAGGGCAGGCGGGACCCATTAACTCCGAACTGATCAGTCGAGGGGAAGATGGTCCTTCCACGAACAAAGACGCCCTACAAGGGTACACTAGAAGTACTCTCGCCAACCAAGCTTACAACTTAATAACTCGCCACGAAGAAAAATACCGAAAAGCTCAAGGGGCCCACGACACATTGTATAAATAAAAAAATAAAAAGGGAAAGGAAAGAAAGATAGTTCAAATGTTATTACAGACCAAACATGTCAATGAAACCATGAAGAAGGAGCAAACCCCCAAGACATCCGAAGCCTCACTGAGCCCCCGCAGAGGTCTCAGTAACTACAGGAGCTCCCAAGGCAACCACCGGATCCTCGACCGGTGTCGGTATATCCGCCGGCGCTTGCAAAAGATCCTCCGGAACGCTTTCCTCGGCCTCGTGCACCAACTTCTCGAGAGGGAAGGAAGGATCAACCTCGCGAACGCGCCGCCGGCGCTCAACAAAAGCATCTATCTCAATATCCACCCTGAACGAAGCTGCGATCTTGAGAAACTCCTCGGAATCCCGCCATTCCTCCCGCGCCTTCGCCAGCTCCTCAGCATGCCTCTGTCGAGCCACCGCCAATCTTTCCTCCGCACGGCCTCTCCCATCCACTGTCTGCCGGAGGTCCACCCGAAGTTGAGCAACAGTATCATCAAGCGCCACTTTTTTCGCTTGGGCCTTCTCCAAGTCCTCGCTCAGCTTTCGGACTCGCTCCTCGAAAGCACCTATCTCAGACTCCTCCTTTAGCAGGTACTGCACCATCTTCCTGGCATAACTTTGTGACTGCAAAAAGCAAACCATTAGGAAATTTTCACTTGCGATCTCAAAGGCAACAAAAAGGGAAAAACACAAGCAGGAAAGCCAGCCACCCGGTACTCACTCAAGATGTCGACTGAAAATACCGAGCCCCCAGGGCCCTGCGGTCGAAGCCTTCTAACTCAACCTCATCGCCAGGAAGGGCGGTTGTCACCCCTTGCTCCACCCCGACCCGGGGATTCGCAAGGAGCCATCCTCGACACCAATCTTCCATTCGGGTTTAAACAGCTCTCCCCGCGTCTGAAACCACTACGAAGAAAGCTCCATCCGCTCCAGAAGCAGTTTGGTCATAACCGCCCCCTCCAACCGACTCGGAACGTCCTCTGTAAAAGCAAGAGGACGCGCCGCACGGTCAACTTCCCCCTGTCTAGCGCCAGAAGGGGCTACCCTCTTGGCGGAAGGCTCCAACTCCCGGTGAGGAGACATGGCCGTACCCTTTTCTCCAATCAATCGACCAGAGGAGCTAGATGGCGCGGATACGGGAAGCCTAGCCTGCGACCGGTCCAACCTGGCCGCGGCCATAAAACTGGAAGGAATCTTCTTACGACTCACGGGACACTTCGTCGCCGCCGCGACCCCCTTTCCCCTGCCAGCATCACCGGAAGAAGACATACCTGCTGCCAAAAACAGAAGAGCAACGACCACTCAGAGCAGAGAAAAACAACAACTCACAAAAAAAAAACATATGCTTAAGGCGCATGTGGACAAACCCAGGGAGAAAGGCTCACCGCGATGACTGGCGGAACTCTCCCCTGTTTCCTCGCCCGTACAGCGGGCCCTCCTCTCCATAGCTCCCAGCAAACCGAGCCTCTTCAGACCCCTCTCCCATCTAAATTCGGAAACATCGATAGCCTCCCTAGAGGCGAGCTTCCCCAAGTCAAACTTACTAAAATCGGACTCGTCGGGGAGGGACTTCCTTCGCAACTCAACAGAGCGCCTCCAAGAACGAGGAAAGCCCCAACCAGCGTCCGACGGAGGAATAATGAACACATACTCCTCCTTCCACTTCCTAATGGAAGAAGGCAAGTTCGCCGCAATTTTCACCTGCGGACGCTGGGTCAGATACAACCAGTTGTCCTCCCCCTTCACCAACAGGCTAAGGGCAACACAACCCCGGAGCAGAGGGAGGGTAGACTGAATCTTATGAAGACCCGCCTTGGCCACAAAGGCCAAGAGAGTACGCCAACTATTAGGCGACAGTTGGGAGGGGGCCACCCGGTAAAACTCGAGGGCCTCTACTATAATACCCAAGAGCGGAAACCTAATCCCCACCCGGAAAGCCTCCACGTAGAAAGCTATCTCTTCCTCCGTGATACCCTCATACACCCCCTCCGCAGAGGAAGGAACCCTAATCCCATAATCATCGGGAATGTGAAACTCCCTCCTAATCTTCTCCGCCGCCCCTTCTCCCAAAGTACTCCTATAACAAGCCACCCGACCAGGACGGATAACGGCACCAGACCGAATGTCCCTAATCTCCGCCTCACGAGCGGAAGAGACTCGAGCAGGAGATTCCAAAGGAGCGGCCCCCACTGATGATCCAGAAGCCCCGGAGCTATCTTCCAACTCCCTAGGCAGCTGTACATCTCGAGAGTCGCCGCCACCGCCCTCTACCAACCGCCTCATTTTCCTTGGCGGAGCCCTCTCCACTACTTCTACCGACTCAGAAGATGTACTCTGAGAACCGGTTGTGACAGACATCGTAAAATAATCAAATGTCGGATGGAATAAAAAGCACAGAACTCACCAGGGCAGACGAACGAGAAAAAACCAGAAGAAAGTTGGTGAAGAGCAACACGTAGAAAAATCGCCGCAGAAGAAAGCCCGCTTCACCCGAGGAAGACAAAGAAATAAGACAAAGAATGAAATCCCCAAAAAGGCTTTAAAAAGAGCTAGGGTTTCAACACGCATCGATTGATCTCTCTTTCCTTCTAATCCGATGGGACGCGCACACGTGGCGCCGATTGGGAAATTCGAAATCGAAGATCCATACCCCCGACTGAAAAGACGTTGCTACCCCTACTGCTAGGTGACTTTCCCAGCAAGCCATCCCTAAATTCTCCCCACCTAAGGGGAAGGAAGGGCCCGGCATACAAATCCACAAGATGGAAAATACCCCGTACGGTGGCGAAAGACTCCGGACCCATCACAAGGGCCCGGCATGCAAATCCACAAGATGGAAAATACCCCGTACGGTGGCGAAAGGCTCCGGACCCCCCATCACAAGGGTCCGGCATACAATACCACCAGAAGAAAAAATACCAAGTACAGAGAAAAGGGCTCGGGTCGCATGGCAAAGGCCCAGTCTTACTTCTAAAGCTCCGCTCGGAATAATTCGGCTACTATGCAAAGGAAAAGGAAACATAAGGTACGAGTCGTAAAAAAGAGAACCATTCATAACTATTTCCTTCTGGCCAACGGGCCTACAAAAAAAGGGGGAGGAGAGTGAAGAAAAAAAGATAAGGGCACGCAGGCCCGGGCCCCCAAGACCCCCAACAACAACAAAAAAGGGGGGGAAAAAACCCCTCCAAAATCCCACTCACCCCACCGCCTCCAGCCCAGAGCGACTAGCCGCTGAATGAGTTTTCTGCGTCAGAAAGCTCCTTATCACTATGCTCCTCCTCCGAAGAGCTCCCCCAACCTGGATCCTAGACAAATCGGGTCTGGTCATTCAGCCACCTCACCCGGTTCTTCAGCAAGTCGTTCTCCGCACGCAGGGCTGCTATCTCTCGATCCATGTCCACCATCCGGCTACAAACCTCCATTTCCCTACGATGGACATAAGAGAAGAACGAGCGGTGGCGATGAACAAAAGCTTCATGGGGCTCCCTCTCGTAAAGGGGAGGAGGATGAGAGCGCGGGTGAAGCCCTGGAGGCGGGTTCCTCCCAGGAATTCTTTGCTGAGGCCCCAACCCGTCAGGGTTTGTCTCGGGGCTACTGGGAGGACTCCCCTCGGTAGCAACTCTCCCCTCGCCACTTACAGAAAGACCCTGAAAAGACGACGACATCTCTGACAAGCCCGAAGAAAGGCCGAAAGAAAGCAAAGAACGAAAGAGGAACGAAAAGGCAATCTACATAAAAAGCGGAAGAACTCACCCCTTATAAAACCTATGGGAGACCCTTGGGTAGGAAAACGAAGCAACTTGCCCTACGCGTGTCCGTTTCCTATCGGATGACCGGCCAGCACCGCTTGATGGCACCACAATTCCTCAGGAAGGAACTGCCGGACGTAACAGCACGTCCTCTCGTATCCCAAAGCTCTCATAAATGCCTTCGTCACGATATTCCTTAACCAGGTAAACAAGCCTGCTCCCTTGGACCATTCAATGGACCAAATGTAGTGTTATGATGAGACATAAAAACGGCGCTGCTCTCAGATCTTGCCACGTGTCACCCATGCACCCCATACAGCCTAACCTTCATAAAGAAAGGCGATGGGAAACGGCAAGACCGTACGAATTCGACACGTGTCACTTCCTCGCCGCCCAAACCTCATCATCATAAATCACTCCCAACTCCTCTCCACCTAATGAAAGGGAAGGGTCCGGAGGTGGGAAACCAAGCAGAGAGGTCCGACCTCAATCCCACTAGAGGAAAAACACGCGCCCAGGCCCGGAGTCCCGGCACGAGACCACAACGCACAAACACAACGGGCGAAGGAAACTAAACGCGCTAGGAAAAGGCTCGGAATCCCGCATAGGTTCGAACAAAATGCCACAATTCCTCGCAACAAAGATAATTTATACCAAACAGATGGAAAAAGCAACACAAAGAGACACGTCACAAACTCATAAAGATCGTCCATTCACATCCTCCTGGCCCACAGGCCTACAAAAAGGAAGGGAAATAAGAAACAAAGCACAAGGCACGCAGGCCCCAAAATCCCCGATAGGAAAGGGGAAGAAAAAAACACACAGAAAAACAGCAAGGGCCAGAAACTAATCGGAAGAAGACTCCTCCCCCGAAGGGTTCCCCTCCTCCTCCCAGGAGCTCTCCAGCAGGGGGTCCACCTCATATTCAAGCAACTGCTCGTTGAGGGAGTGAACATTTCTCTGCAAAGCCTCGCTCTCCTGCAGTTCCATCCCCTGGTGATAGGCTCGGGAGAAAAAAGACCACTCCCTAGCGACACGGGACCGAGACGACTTGTCCTCCCTAGGCAAGGAGGAAAGGCGAAGCGGGGGAAAGCCCGATGAAGGGCTCGAATCCCTCCTAGCCCTCTTCTGACGAGCCGCAAGGTCCTCCTCCAGATCGGAAGACAAGTCGGGGTCACTCGACGATTCCTGGGAAATATAGGCCTTGCCCCTGACTCGCGAAGGGGAACCGGACATGGTGTTGAAAAAAGGCACGGAGAAACACCTACCTCAGAAAAAAAAGAGGGGGAGAGAGGCCACAACAAAACGCCGGGGTAATCTTCCTTTTTCAAACTCAAGGAAGGAAACCTCGTGTGTCGAAACTAGGCGACCCACATAATGACGCTACCACTTCCCGGGGATGGTCACCGAATAAAACGGCACGCCTCCTCGTACTCCGGAGCTCCCATAAATGCCCTCACCATGACGTCGCTTGACCAAAAACGTTACTCCCTTGGCCCATTCAATGGACCAAAGGAGTAAGGGAGTGTTATGATGGGACATGACTACGGCGCTACTCTCAGATCTCGCCACGTGTCGCCCATGCACCAATAAAGCCTAACCATCATGAAGAAAGGCATTGGGAAACGGCAAGACCATACGATCATGACGTGTGTCGCTCTCTCGCCGTCCAGGCCTCATCATCACAAGTTATGGAAGGAATTATCCGACGAAGCCACGCGCGCCGGCGGAGCAGGAGAACGGCCCAATCCTGCAAAGGAAGGTTTTCTCTCCATAATGATGAAAAGGTCCGCACACCTCCCTTTAAAAGGGAGGAAGGGAAGAAGCGAAGGATCGACGTTTTTTGAAAGAGATCCCTTTTTCTCAGCTCCCGCACAACAACCAGAAAAGAGGCGAGGCAACAACAGAGGAGACTAGAAACTTAATCCTACTCTCCCTGCTAGTCCCCTCCGACCCACTCATCCGCACACCCAGAAAAGAACCCGCGCCTTGGTCCTGGTAACCCTGATCAAACCCCCTCCTCTTCTCGCTGTCATTTATATTGATTGGTCGAAGGATCTGACTTTAGTGTCGAAGTGGTCGTCCGGGACCCACCCCGGACCCCCTGACCCCCTTTGTTTGTGATTGCAGACCTCGCGGAGGCCCTCTACCGACCGCACGATCGCAGACCCGGATTCAGACGCCATCACGCGCGCTGGCACACACACAAATATCTCATCTATTTTTTTTTTGTTGAATGGCACAACTTTCTTATCTATTTCTTATACTATTTGTGACTTTAGAAGTATAAATGATTAAATAACACCAACTCTTATCAGTTTAAGCTTTTGGAGTAATTGGTTGTTTCACATGATATACGAGCTATTGCCTCACGGCAATCGTAGGTTCTAAACTCAACACTTCTTGATATTAAAAATATACTTGAAGGCTGACCCAACAGAGGGGCCACATGTTTGGCAAACCCAAAAGAATAAATGAGTAAATAACACCAGCTCTAACAGCTTAAAGCTTTTGGAGTAATTGGTTGTCTCGCAGCAACATTTCCTTTTAATATTTTCTAATAAGATGCAAATGAACAGTATCCATTAACTTATTGTGATAGACGTCTTATATTCTATTGGTATTTGGTCATGTGATTTGCGTTACTCTTTATAATGTTATTAAGGGTAAATTTGATAAGGGAGATGATATCCCCCCCGGTTTTCTTGAGAATGGTTCACTGCCTGAGGATAAATTCACCCCCTTAAACGTTTTTCTTTGCTTTTAAAACTTAGCGAAGAACATTAGGGAGGATTTTATCCGTCGCGCGGGGGGAGGGTGGGGGCATATCATTTCCCTTTTGATAATTGTAATGAGTATTTATATTCTGTTAAGGGTCACATGGAACAATTTCACTTTCAAGGTTCTGAAGTAGAGAAAAGCTTCTAACCTTAACATCAAAGATAGTAAAATTATTTTCATCTTCTTAGTGGAAGTATGCACAATGTCAAACCATGTAAATGTTGCCACATTATGTGTTTATATTTTATTTTATTTTATTTTCGTTACTGCTTTTGTGATTTGATCTAGATTTACGTTCACAATTTTTTCTATTTTTCCCAATTTTTTTTTTCGCATGCAACTTAGGTAAGAAATCACAAACTACACTTACCTATATTATACATTTGTAACTATAAATGAAAACATATGCAACAAGCTTACCACATCGATAATCTGCCTATGATCGAACGGCAAGCATCTCTACTTCCCCTTACCAAAACGCACGATAAAGATATCAAAGGTTCTGGAGTTACACAAAGTACATTATGTATGATTAGCAAGGGAATCATGAAGGTTACAAGAACATAAGTAAATAATTTACATTTTGTAAAAATGAGAGAGATTATGAGCAATAATCTATCTATGAATCCCTTAATTAGGTTACCTAATGCCTTCAATCCAGCCAGGGAAAGGCTCCCTGTAAGTGCTTGTTATGATTGTTGGGCGTATGATGACTAGAGGTACATTTTCTCTCAGTCGTCCATGAAGCATTTCCCCCATTGCCTTCGTAAAAATATAAGTGTTTGGCCATCCAAAGAATCGAGCCCTGAAAGATATAAAGTAGTAGAAATGGATAAATAAATGGAATAGATATGGTCTATTTGGGGTGACTTCCTTTCAAGAACATGCCAATCCGTGGATTCAAAGACTTCTATAGCCATCCCATAGACATTTTGGAGTTGAATGATAAAAAAATCCATTCATCTTGGTCGCGGGATAAACATACATTTGGCAATCATGAATTGTTTTTTATGACATCTTCATATGTATGTAGTTGTGAGTAAGGATAGGAAAGGATAGGGCGGAGGAATTTGGGAGATTAAGGAAGGCATGGGAGTAAGCTGAGAAATTAGGGAAAAATTCATAATCTAAACAATATATTTTGGGAAATAACCTCCCCCCCCCCCCCCCCCCCCCCCCCCCGCCCCCCACCCACCCACCACACACAACAGAAATCATTAACTTTCAATGCACTTGGAGAGAGAGAGAGAGTGAGAGGAGTTGGGGGGGGGGGGAGGGTGTCAGTCACTGCCCTATATTTTTCTTTATTTTTAGGGACTTCTTATGCTCCCCTAACACCCCATCTCAAGTCGATCCCTCTCCTCTTTCTCTCACAATTGGTCCCACAAATTCTATTGAATATTTTTTTAGGGAAGTGATATATTCTTCTTCCCCAGGCCCCACCCAGCTAGTGTATTTATGACTCATTTTACTCTCTTTTTTATGGTTTCCAAAGATGATGTAAGAGGGTTGTTCATGATGACTAACAAGCCCCTTGAAATTTATTAAATAATAAAAAGGTATGTGCAGTGCCAGTATTAAAAAGTAAAGAAATTGATTATTAATTTAATTGAAATGAAAAAATTCATAGAATAATGAAAAAAGATGGAAAGACTTTTGTATTTAAATTATTTAGAAAATTATAAGCAAACATTAAAAAAAAAATCTTAAATCCAATTTTAGGATCATGATATATTTTGGGCGGTGATATTTTCACCCCCCTGCATTACGCATGCGCCCCCTTATAACGTGATTTGACATGAAAAGTGGGCAAATCACGTTATAAGGGGGGCGCATGCGTAATGCAGGGGGAGTGAAAATATCATCTCCCTATATTTACATTTGATACCGATGTTAACAATGGAGGGATGGGATCATCGATCCAATGGAGAATATATTCTGAGCACACAGTATATATGTCAGCGCCCAACAAATTATAACGTGATTTTACGTCAAAAAGCGTCAAAGTTGCCCACTTTTCATGTCAAATCACATTATAAAGGGGCGCATGCGTAATGAGGGGGAGTGAAAATATCATCTCCCTATATTTTTAATGTAATATAAATATATATATATATATATATATATATATATTTACATTTGATACCGACGTTAACAATGGAGGAATGGGATCATCGATCCAATGGAGAATATATTCTGAGCACACAGTATATATGTCAGCGCCCAACAAATTATAGCGTGGCTTTACGTCAAAAATCGAAAGAGTTGCCCACTTTTCATGTCAATTCACATTATAAGGGGGCCCATGCGTAATGCAGGGGAGTGAAAAAATTATCTCCCTATATTTTTAATGTAATATATATTTTTAATGTAATATATATATATATATATATATATATATATATATATATATATATACATATACACATTTGATACTGAAGTTAACAATGGAGGGATGGGATCAGCGATCCAGTAGAGAATATATTTTGAGCACAGTGTATATATGTCAGCGCCCAACAAATGAATGGTTTGGATCACCCAAACAATGTGCTTCTCATTGTATTTTTGGGCTGCACACTTTCACAGTCGTCCAGAATTTCTCATGGGATTTTCTAGGGACCGTCGCGGAGTGGCTGTTGCATGGGAGAGCGGCCACGTCAGATGAATTAAATGAATAAGACAAAATTTGTTGAAAAGTGAGCACTGTTACATGGGAGAGCGGGCAACATCAGATGAATTAAATGAATAAGACAAAATTTGTTGAAAAGTGAGATATATAGGTGGCCACTCTCCCATGCAACAGCCACTCCACGAAATACCTTTTGCAATGCTCCCTAGCCTAAGTTGTAAATTTCATTTCGTTTGCAGTTTCGTTTTGGTGACCGGAACAGAACATTGCGGTCATTTCAGTCATTTTGTTCGGATTTCTTTTGAAACTTTTCATTCCCTTATGACTAGGGGTGCAACTTGGGTCGGGTTTTACAGTTTTACCCGACCCGCATCGACCCGACCCGAAAATAGCATTGGTCGGGTTTAGAAATCATGGGTCTTGGGTAGGGTCAGGTTTTAGTTTATAAACCCGGCTCAATCTTGGGTAGAGTCGGGTTTAAAGAAAGAAAAACCCAAAACCCGAAACCCGACCCGACTTATGTAGGTGTACTATGACATTTTTAATTATCTCTTGAATAACATAGCAAATTATTTTTCAATATATTGATATAATTGTTTTCATTGAGGTGATCATGTTTGTGATGTGGAAACATAGTTTCCTTCTTAAATTTATACACTTGATTACATAAATTTAGAGATTTTTGGTGTGAAGTTTTGTTTTTTTTCCTACAACGCATCAACGTGAAAAAACCCGACCCGACTCAACCCGACCGAGTTGCACCCCTACTTACGACGGAGGGATTTTTTTTAATAGTTAAAATTATGAATAAAATTAAAATTGTTAGAAAAATCTAAGAAACATTTAAATGAACCAAATATGTAAAAGATCCCACATTTACTTAAAAGAAAATCGCTATCAACTGAAACGATGAAAAATGGCTGTGTTGACCAGTGCGTTGACCAGTGCCTGATGCAATGAAAAAATTTTAGAGACCAAATTATGGGATTTTTTTACCTGACTTTTGGGATTTCATAATGTTTGGACATGATAAAATTTATGAAGTTTTAAAATTGGAAAAATACCCCATCGTTTGGATGTTAAAATTTTGACCCGATTTTTGGGATTTAATAATGTTTGAACACGTCAATACGATTTTGTACTAATCCTTTGTGGGATTTCTTAGTCTTTCAAGGTCACATGTCAAACCTTCTGGATAGTTGGAGTTTTGTGCCATGGCCAAGAAACAGCAAAACCTTATGGAACCTGGCCTTGATGGCTTCCATATGGGTGTTATGGGAAAAGAGGAATGCTCACACTTTTAAGAATGTGGTTAAAAATGCGTCTATCTCTTTCTCCAGGATCATCACCTTAGTAATTTCTTCGGCTAAAGTTCTCCCTAATTTTTCACTTTATACGGCCTTAGTTCTAAAAAGACGATAGAAAGAAACTGGCATGAGTAAAGAAGATATAGTTGCACCTAGATGGACCACACCTGACCCTGGGAGATTGAAATTAAACTTTGATGGCTAAGTTTGGGAAGCACAGGGCCGTCAGGTATTGGAGGTACTCTTTGAGATGAGAATAGTACCACAAAGTGGGCCTTTTCAGGTCCTATAGGAACTACAGACTCCGATGAAACGGAAGTGATGGTAGTCCTTCAGGGAATAAGGGAATAAGGTTGTTGTCAGAGAGAGACATGGACAATCTTATTGTGGAAGGGGATTCCCTAAATGTCATCAGTTGACTGGAAGGTCAATCATATCTCCTCACCCTAAGAGATTTTAAGAGTTCGTTGATGAGATCTTGGATCGGGTCGATGGTCATTCGGTCCAATTTCATCACGTAAGGAGGTCGTCGAATGAAGAAGCGGATCATCTTGCTTGAGGAGTGGCTAGAACGAAACTAGAGATTTTCGATTCACTCCTCTCGTGAGGTTTTTTCATTGGTTGTGCTTTGTCTGCTTTCATTGTAATGTTATTGTTGGTCTCCATGATCGCCTACATCATGCCTTTTTCAATGTAATTAAGATTCACCATTTTTTTAAAAAAACGTACTTGTATTCTCGGCGTAGCCGGAAGCACGAAGAACGAGTTGGGGTTGAACGAAGTAGACACCGGTAAGGTAAAACCTTCGAAATCACGAAGGGCGTTCTACGAATCCGTGAAAAATAGAGCCAAACAAGAAGAAACTTCTTCTTTTCTTTTAAATCAATAAAACAAAGAAAACCATGCAACAACCCTTGCACGTAGACCTTTATAGGAAGACAATAACTTCAACCCTAACTAGGACTAATTGATTTAATCTAACTGTTATTAATAACTCTCTAACCTACGACTCAAATCCATCCCGAAATAAAAAAGACGTGAGGAGCTTTCCTCTTTGGATTGGTTAAGCATGGAAAGAGATATGTTTCCTTCTTTATTCTCTTAATTTTAGAAAGAGGCGTGCAATTTGGGCAGCTTTTCAACTCCTTGCAATGACAGCTTTTCAATGCCTTGAAGCCCACGTCATTCTCCTCCAGTTGAGGAGAACTCGACCTCGAGTTCATTGGTAATGTCGCCATAGCACCTCCAACTTCAAAGACTTTGACACGCCAATGCTTTGGTTTTTCCGTGTTATACTTAGCTTTAGGAGGAGTAGGCTTCTTTTGCTTCTCTTTGACGCCATCACGTATCTCTTTCTTCTCAGATTTGGCAAGTGATTCCTTTACCGCAAAACACGATTGCCCCTCCACTTGAAAAGCTTTGGAGTTCTTCTCATCCACCATAGGTTGAAGTGCATAACTCTTGTTGTTTTGGCGAACAACAAAGACATTCTCTCTTCTCTTATGAGTGGAATCCCTGTCAAATTGCCAAGGCCTCCTACTAGGGGTACAAGTTTGGCCCTGTCAGCCCTGACCCGCCCTGAGCCCGAACAGGGTCTAGACTGGATTTTCCAACCCTGAGGGCGGGTCAGGGTTCATTTTTTAGGCCATGACTCAGGGTCGGGTCGGGTTTAGGGTTAATACCTCGGGCCAGCCAGACCCGGTCCGACCCTAAGTTTTCTATTATAGAATTGAACCATCTGTGCATGTTTCTTTTGATAATGTTGTCTATTATTTCTTTAGATTATTATCATTAATTGTCTATGTTGTCCGTCATGTTGTTAAGGAATTGAGGCGTCAAGTCCAAACCCTCACCGAGAGGTTAGCTCTTCAAGAGCCTCAAGATGAGGAGGAGGAAAACAATGGATCGGAGTCGGACGTCAACCCTTTCGCTCGGCCACACCAACGCCAAGGAGAGAGTGACGGTTCTTCTTCGAGACATCCCCCTTTACGTCAACGCTTCACCAACTTTAAGAAGGAGGTTTCCGAGTTTGAAGGAAAGATACGATCATATATCTTTATTGAATGCCCTACTTCTGTTGTATTGAATGTTCTTGATGAACAACCACATTTTGATGACTACAATGATGAGGAGAGTGATGAGATCATTTGGAACGATCGTGGCGAGGCATTAGTTATTCGGCATGCTATGAATACGGCCAAAGTAGAAGAAAATCCTCACGGGTTGTCGCATAATGTTTTTCATAAAGGATATATGTAAAATGAAGAGTTGTGCAATCTTATCATTGATAAGGGGCGTTGTGAGAATGTGGTGGCACAAGAGATAGTCGGCAATGTCAATCTTGAGACCAAGATGAAGCCTATGAATTTTGAACTTGCATGGTTCAAGAAAGTGAAGGAGAGTAACTATCTTCTTTACGAGAACAAATTTGATCAAGAGACCAAGGGTAATGGCATATCTTATGCTCTACTTGATGTTGAAGCTAATGAGAAGCACAAGGAACTTCCTCGACAATTTAATGAATTCATCACCAAAGGAAATGGATTTGACAACATATTAGGTGAACCGATGGATATTGAAGAGATGGGTAAATGGAAAAGAATTACATCGATTTTTTCATCCAATTTCATTGATCCATTTTTATTCGATCTGACATCGAAGGCTATAGCATTTTTTCATGAATTCAAGCATATTCAAGATGGAGACATATTCTATTTTCGCCTTTGGAATTATGTAGTAGGATTTGTTCGTCAAGAGTTTAAGATTCTTCGACACATCAAAACTCGAGGACGAGTCTTCTTGAACAAGGGAAGTTTTGCGAACTTCAAGATCGTGCGGATGGTTTGTTTCGAGTTCAATCACCTGAAGATTATGGCGTTTCAGCTACTCTCAATATTTTTTATCTTATTCCATATCATGAAAATGGCCCGGTCAACTCAGGGACGAGTTGACGTTCAACCGGGGGAGAAAGATGCAGTGGCATATCCAAGTGGCACTGTAGGATAATGCCATTTGTCATCCATGTGGCACATCCATGTTGTTTGAATTGGTCTTGGGTTTTGCATGGGAATTTAGATAAGCAATTACTATGTCTAGTTTTTAGTATGTGTTAGTTAAGTCTTTCTTTAATGATTTATAGCTATGTCTAGTTTTTAGTATGTGTTAGTTACGGTGTTTCAGTTACTTTCAATGTTTCTGATCTTGTCCCATACCATGAAAATAACTCGGTCAACTCAGAGACGAGTTGACGTTCAACTGGGGGAGAATGATGCAGTGGCATATCCAAGTGGCACTGTAGGATAATGCCATTTGTCATCCATGTGGCAAATCCATGTGGTTTGACTTGGTCTTGGGTTTTGCATGGGAATTTAGATAAGCAATTACTATGTCTAGTTTTTAGTATGTGTTAGTTAAGTCTTTCTTTAATGATTTATAGGGACTTTGTTAAGACTTATTGGGTTTGTACTTTGACTACTTAGGAAATAGTATTGTCATGAAAATTGTCTTAGAAGTTATTATAGGGTATTGAGAATAGGTAGAGAAGTTATTGGTAAGTCATTTTCCATGTATCTCATTTACTTCTTGTATCTCAAAATATATCAATGAGAATGAGCAAAGAGGCGATAACAGTTTTTGGTTAAAAAAAGAAAGCTTTTCTAAGCATTTAGCAAGAGTTCTACTTCTTGTGTTTTTTCCACAACCCTAAGGATTGCGATCGTCGATCCGAACGGTATCAAAGTGGGTCTCTATACTCCCCTTCCCATTCCTCAAGCTCCTTGGGAAGATGTGAGTTTAGACTTCATTTTGGGCCTTCCCCGAACGCAAAGGAAGAAAGATTTGGTCATGGTGGTTGTTGATCGTTTCTCCAAGATGACGCATTTTGTGGCATGTGAAAAGACTTATGATGCATCCAAAGTGGCCGATCTCTACTTCCGAGAAATTGTTAAGTTGCATGGTATTCGAAAAACTTTCACATCGGATAGGGATCCAAAATTTGTTTGTCATTTTTGGAGAACATTATGGGCGAAGATGGGGATTAAACTTCAATTTAGTTCTTCTCACCATCCTCAAACCGATGGTCAAATGGAGGTGATCAATCGAACTCTTGGCAACCTCATTCGGAGTTATGTAGGAGGAAATAAGAAGCAATGGGATCTTGTTCTTGCACAAGCCGAATTTGCATATAATCGCTCCACTAGCCACACCACCGGTGCTAGTCCTTTTGAAGTAGTGTATGGGTGTAATCCTCAAGGTCCTCTTGATTTAGTTCCTCTTCCTATTACTACTAAGTTGAGCGGCGATGCAGAGGCAAGAGCAAAGGAGATTAAGAAAATTCATGAAAGAGTTCGATCTAATATTGAAAAGAACACCCAAAAGTATAAGGCACGGGCAGACAAGCATAGGAGAAAGATTGATATCAATGAAGGAGATCTTGTATGGGTTCATCTTCGCAAAGAGCGTTTTCCACCCGGGAAGTTTGGCAAGCTTTAAGATCGTGCGGATGGTCATTTTCGAGTGCTAAAGAAAATTGGAGATAATGCGTTCAAGATTGAATTACCTGGTGATTACGGTGTTTCAGTTACTTTCAATGTTTCTGATCTTATCCCATACCATGAAAATAACTCGGTCAACTCAGAGACGAGTTGACGTTCAACCGGGGGAGAATGATGCAGTGGCATATCCAAGTGGCACCGTAGGATAATGCCATTTGTCATCCATGTGGCACATCCATGTGGTTTGACTTGGTCTTGGGTTTTGCATGTGAATTTAGATAAGCAATTACTATGTCTAGTTTTTAGTATGTGTTAGTTAAGTCTTTCTTTAATGATTTATAGGGACTTTGTTAAGACTTATTGGGTTTGTACTTTGACTACTTAGGAAATGGTATTATCATGAAAATTGTCCTAGAAGTTATTATAGGGTATTGAGAATAGGTAGAGAAGTTATTGCTAAGTCATTTTCCATGTATCTCATTTACTTCTTGTATCTCCAAATATATCAATGAGAATGAGCAAAGAGGGGATAATAGTTTTTGGTTAAAAAAAGAAAGCTTTTCTAAGCATTTAGCAAGAGTTCTACTTCTTGTGTTTTTTCCACAACCCTAAGGATTGCGATCGACGATCCGAACAGTATCAGCAGGGCTTCTTGGTAAGATTATGGATGCAATTTTTTAATGAGTCTATTCTATGCTTCATATTTTCGAGGATTTTCCCTCAAAGTACTGTTTTTATATTTCCTAGGATTTTGGACACAATTAAGTAATACATGTTAATCACTTCCCAATTTCATTGTCCTAGTATTGGTATATTCTGCACACAACTCATTGCAGCCTCTTTCTTGCATCGCTGCACCTTTTACAAACCTGCTTTGTTTGGTTAAATGATTAACTCTACCTCAAATTTCCTGGGACATATATAGAAATACATATATGTGAAGTGTGTAGGTGTCGTCGATGGATTATGCCACCGAGCTATTTTTCAGATATCCAGTTTCTTATTCCATATTTATATGTTTTTTCCCATTATGTTAATGTGAAATGAATTGAATTCTTTACGTGACAGGAAGGAGGTTATCTGGAAATACATATCATCCTGGGTTATTACAGCCACAAATACGTGTGTTTGGATTCAAATAAGGTTTCACTACTTTTCTCTAGGACTGAAACATTGTTGATTTTTTATGATTGTTATATGTTTTAGGATAGGAGCATGCTATGTTACAGGCTTATGAATTTGTTGGTTTGGATTCTGTTCTCAATGAAGGTTTGGATTCTCTTTATTAGAATTATCTCATTTCTTCTGAGTTTATGTGCTGTTCTGTCCAAGGGAACCGACTGATATTTCAAACGAAATTCAGTCTGAACATGCTTTATTGATTCATTAATCAGTTACTTATTTTCTTCATGAAAAATGAAGCAAATGGATCCCACTACCCATCACCATTTGATCTTGATCCAACGGTGATATAATTGGCCTATAGTGAACTACTCTATGGAGTATTTGTGTGGCACATCTATACTGTTTAGAGTCCACCAATCTCTACTATTTATATTTTTTTCTTAACATAAATTGGGATTAGTAGTCTACATGATTTATCGTTGATTGCCAATCAGGTTTCAGCTGTTGATTTGCCATTGTAATTAAATTGTTGGGGGTTTGATTGGAGTGAGAATTCTTTATGCAGTTACCTTTTTGACATCTTTTGATCAACTTAAGTGACTGTATTTCCTTCAATAATCGTGAAAATCTAGGCTTGGACAATGCTACTTTTTGACACCACCTTTACATCTTATTGACATTTTTTTATGCAGTTACACTTTTGACATCTTTTTCCACTTTTAGCGTATTTCAAATCCGGACTCAATCTGTTTAGCAGTGTGATGGGAGTTGGTTGATCCTCCGGCAGAAAAGAAGATAGTTGGGCTGAAGTGGATCTTGAAACCAAGTTGAATGTGGATGGATCTTTGCAAAAGCGTAAGGTGACCAAGTACAGATTTTCAAAAAACTTTTCCTCCGCTTCCTCGCCATCCTACATTCCAAGGTTATTAGGCTTCGACAAGTCGTCTTGGGATCACGCGTAGTCTCTTATTGTTTCAAGTCTTATTTCAAGGCTTTGGAAACTACTCTTAATCTCCTAAAATCAATTTTATAGTCTAAGGTTCAGATTCAATTTTATAGGCTCGGTGATACTGTTCCCGTAAGTAATTTTAAACTTTTTTAGCTTTCAATTTATTGACTGCTTTATGGCATCAATTGTTGTTGTTTGAAGTTTTTATTTATGAAATGATCTCATAAAACACTGTGGTTACAGTTGTTGTCATCAAAACAATATTAGAAATGGTATACGAATTTGGTTTTTCAGGTTAAAAATCACCAATCAGTTGTTTTCCTTTATGGGAAATGTTAAATGGTTTAGAACCAATATGAGTGTGTGAATGCATCATTTCATTTCTTTAGATGGCATTTTATTCCTTATGGCCTTCATTTCTCATATGTTTCTCTTATTTATTCGTATGCGCATTATTCTCAATTCGCATTATTCTCCTTTTAAACAGCTGGTAAGTTAGAACCAAATTACGCTTAGGGCAATCAAATTTGGCAATCGTGTTCTCATTCTTTTGCCCCGTGCGTGCATCACGGGACTGCAACTAGTGAAAACATATGAGTACATGTTTTACCTTATTACACATTTAGTAGAATGGCATAATCATAAGCTGAGTAGAGTTCGATCAATGCGTAACCTCACAACTATTTTACTAATTTTCATTCGAGTAGATATTTTACAGGACCTCACAACTATTTTACTAATTTTCATTCGAGTAGATATTTTACAACACCTGGGATGTGAATTTTCATGAGATATTCTTCCAATCGATGCACTTGGGGTCGAAACAAAACATCCCATCTACCATGCCATCATCTTTCATCGCTGCCCTAAACTTCTCTGAGTTGAAGTCGTCGAATCTGTGCAACATACTTGGAATCGTTAAACACTAAACAATTTTGAGAGCATGTGATCCAATCATTTTAGATTATATATATCTAACTTAGAAGAATACTACGGGTTTCTTTGGCTATCTTTAAAATAATTTACATGTAATCTTATATTCAAATGCCTTTGAATTTAATCATGATTACTTGAAAATAACGGTTGTAATAGTCATAGAAATTATATAGTTAATAGCAATTAAATGAAAAGGACAAAAAGTGAGCCTATGTGGCTGCAATCTCATGCAACAGCCTGTCCACGAAATGCCTTCTGCGATGGTCCCTAGCAAATCCCTCTCAACATTATGCCTCATTTATTTTCCCTATTTAAAAAAAATATATTACCCTAAAATTTGAGTTTTAAAGGCTACTGATATTTGCACTACCATATTTTGATAATGAGACTAACTCACCTTGTATTTTCTTTTTAAATTGGCAGGTGAGAGGTTTTTTGTAATTGTAATTGCCTTTGACAACTGGTTAAAGAATAAAAGGAGTGTTTAGTCTCATTATCAAAACATGGTGGTGTAAATATCAGTAGCTTTTTTAAATTTTCCTTTACTTTTACAGTGAAAACATATACTTTTGAGTTTGGTAACTTGGCAGTGGGAGTGTATTCATGTGAAAAAGCATTCAGAGGAGCACATAGTTAAAATGCCCACATAGAACACAAAAATTAATCTTATCCTTTTTTTAGAAAAAAACTAAATTGTTCTATTCTTTAGAACCCCAGAGTTCGGAAATCCTCTAACACATGCAGCTTTTAATAACATTTTTTTTGATGGGTCAGCTTGTACTAACATCTTATAATTTCCATACGCAAGAGGGAGTACACATACCTTCCTTTGAAAAAAAAGAAATGTTCATATAGACCCATCAAACGCATGATGAAGTTGTACTTTCGACTTGAATCTCGGTATAAACGATTGAAATGCTGGAAAAATACGACATTTGCTAATCCCAAGCCCTAAAAAGATAAGAATCCACAAGAAAATAGTTGTTAATGACCATTAGTATATATTTATAGATTCGGGATGGCTACTGATATTTGGACCACCATGTCATGATAATGACACTAACTTGCCATGTCTTTTCCTTTTCAATTGGCTGCTAAGAGCTTTTCTGGAATTGTAATAGCTTTTGACAACTGATTAATTAGATAATAAAAACTCTTAGCAACCAATTAAATAAGAAAATACAAGGCGAGTTTGTGTCATTATCAAGACATGGTAGGGCAAATATCAGTAGCCGTAGGTTTTTAAAAGTATCTTTACTACACCAAAAAAACCAACCTTGAGGGGTATCTTGTAACGTAGAGTCATGTATCTGCGAAAGCTAGCCATGGTGTTGAAGATTGTTAACGTTGAAACCCTAATGGGCTTTCCATCGTTTGTGATGCATGGGTTCTTAGAAAAGTAGTGGTACGCACTATCTATAAGCATGGAGATACACAAAGGATTTCGCAGAGATGAACCAATTTGGTAGATGAATAGTGAGGGTTGATTTGAATGAGCCACCATGCTCACCATCATAGCATTTACGACCATGTCTCCTGGGATCTGTATAAGCTTACAAGCCTCATGTCAAAATCCATAAGCTTGATCCAGTTTTAAGATACATTCACTAATTAACCATAAACACACACATTTGGGATTTTATAGGCAATTTCACAGAAAGCCATTCAACAGATTTTGTCTTATTCATTTAATTCATCTGAGGTGGTTGTTCTCTCTTGAAAAAGAGAGCCGCGGAATGGCCTTATGCCAAATTGCTTAGCAAATCCCATATATATATATATATATATATGGGATTTGCTACACATACATGACTCTACACTAATTAACCATGGGATTTGCTACACATACGTGACTCTACACTAATTAACCATATATATATATATATATATATATATATATATATATATATATATATGAGTTAAGTGAAGCTACACATATGTGTAGCTAACTTAGCTACACTGACGGCTTAAAATACAGTGGGCCCACATTATTTGGGTGATCCAAACCATTCATTTGCTAGGCCCTCACATTGATAGGGTGTGCCCAAAAAATCAGTTCCATTGGATGATCCCAACCCTTCAAACTGTAGAGGCAAAAATGGACAGATTTGTGAAGGTTTTTACATGTCCATTTTTGCCTCAACAAATCATAGGGTTGGGATGATCCTATCGAGTTGATTTTTTGGGCACACCCTATCTATGTGAGGGGCCATCAAATGAATGCTTTGCATCACCGAAACAATGGGGGCCCACTGTATTTTATGCCGTCAGTGTAGCTAAGTTAGCTACACGAGTGTGTAGCTACACTTTTCTCTATATATGATTTTTTGGGCACACCCTATCAATGTGAGGGCCTATCAAATGGATGGTTTCGATCACCCAAACAATGTGGGCCCACTGTATTTTAAGCCGTCGGTGTAGCTAAGTTAGCTACACGTATGTGCAGCTTCACTTAACTCATATATATATACATATATATATATATATATATATATATATATATATATATATATATGTATCAAATGAACGGTTTCTTCACACATGTGTAGATAAGTTATCTACACACTACCTTAAAATACAGTGGAGGCCCACATTGTTTGGGTGATCCAAACCATTCATTTGATTGGCTCTCACATAGATAGGGTGTCTACAAAAAATCAACTCAATAGGATCATCCAAACCCTTCGAACCGTGGAGGCAAAAAATGGACAGATTTGTGAAGGTTTATACACGTCCATTTTACCTCCACAAATAGTAGGGTTGGGATGATCCTATGGAGCTGATTTTTTATGTACACCCTATCTATGTGAGGGCCAATCAAATGAATGGTTTGGATCACCCAAACAATATGCCCTCCATTGTATTTTAAGGTAGTGTGTAGAAACCGTTTTCTCTCTCTCTCTCTCTCTCTCTCTCTCTCTCTCTCTCTCTCTCTCTCTCTCCATATATATATATATATATATATGAGGAAACTGTTGGTGCGCTTAAGCTCACCAAATTTATGGTGAGCTTAAGCGCCCAATCACATGGGGGCCCACTTTGTTAGGATGATCCAAAGCATTCATTTGAAAGGCCCTTACATAGATGGGGTGTGTACCAAAAATCAGCTCCATAGGATCACCCTAACCCATCCATTTGTGGAGGTCAAAATGGACAGACATTGTTTGTCCCCAAATCTGCCCATTTTTGTCCTCCACAAATGGAGGGGTTAGGATGATCCTATGGAGCTGATTTTTGGTACACACCCTATCTATGATAGAGCCTTGCAAATGAATGGTTTGGATCACCACAAAAAATGTGGGACCCATGTGATTGGGCGCTTAAGCGCACCATAAGTTTGGTGAGCTTAAGCGCACCAACAGTTTCCTCTCTCTCTCTCTCTCTCTCTCTCTCTCTCTCTCTATATATATATATATATATATATATATATATATATATATATATATATATATATATATATGTGAGAAAAGTGTTTCTGTACACGTGCGCAGGGAGCGGCTTAAAAAGCCACCAGTTGGTTGGTATGGCGGGTCCACCTTTGTAGGGTCCACAAAACGCAACCAACCGGTGGCTTCTTAAGCCACTTGTGCGCAGGGAGCTCCCTGCGCACGTGCGCAGAAACACTTTCCTCTATATGTGTGTGTGTGTAAATATATACATATTAACATATGTGTGTGTGTGTGTGTGTGTATATATATATATATATATATATATATATATATAGAGAGAGAGAGAGAGAGAGAGAGAGAGAGAGAGAGAGGTTCCTGAGGTGGCACTAACGCTACCTTATATGAGGTGGCGCTAACAAAACATAGGGGGCCCACTTTGTTTGGATGATCCAAAGCATTCATTTGATAAGCCCTCGCATAGATAGGGTGCCCACAAAAAATCAGGTCCATAGGGTCATCCTAACCCTTCATTTGTGGAGCTTAAAATGGATGGGTATAAACCTCCATATATCTAAACCTCCACAAATGGAAGGGTTAGGATGATCCTATGGACCTGATTTTTTGTGGGCACCCTATCTATGTGAGGGCCTATCAAATGAATGCTTTGGATCATCCAAACAAAGTGGCCCCCCTATGTTTTGCCACCTCATATAAGGTAGCTCTAGCGCCACCTCAGGAACTATTTACTTATATATATATATATATATATATATATATATATATAGGGGAAAGTGATTGTGAGCGGCACCTCATATTAGCTCGTGGGCCCACATTTTTGGGGTGATCCGAGCCGGTCATTTGATAGGCCCTGACGTAGATAAGGGGTGCCCAAAAAAATCAGCTCCATAGAATCATCCCAACCCTTCGTACTGTGGAGGTGAAAGAGGGGGAAAATGGACAGGTAAGTGGGCAAATTTATACCCGCCCATTTAATAAGACAAATTTATACTCGCCCGTTTTTTCGTAATTGTCATTATTATTGCTAGCTTCTTTCTTTACTTATTATTGCTAGCAACCTTTCAAGAAATATTACTTCGGTGTAGTTTTTCATCAATCTAATAAGACAAATCTCTGAATACATACAATTGCAAAGGATGGGCGAGACGTAGCATTTGGAGAAGGTGGCTAGCAAATCAAGATACAAAATTACCAGCGACGTGTTAATGCCACAAAGTTTGCAAATAATACAGATATGTGGGGAGGGCAAAAAACGGTAAAAATCATCCACATTGACGTGTTAAATGGACATTTTTTCAACAGTTTCCCTTTTTTTTTATATATATGCAACTTCAGGAAGGATGCCACACACTATACTTAATACGTACATGTATTATACATTCATAACTATGAAAGGAACCATAGGGAGCAAGCTTACCACATCGAGAATCATCCTTCTATCTATCGGCACGCATCTCAACTTCCCCTTACCATAATTCACTATAAAGACATCGAAGGTTCTACAGTTACCCAAAGTACATAAAGTAAGATTAGAAAGGGTATTATGCATAAATACCAAAATTTTCTTGATTTCTCTAAAACCTCTTTCCAGTGCTGAATGTCATTGAATGAATCAAATTGCAGTTTGAAGTGAAGGATATCCAAGACATGAAGGTTATAAATAAGATCCCAAAGAAAATTATTTACAGTTACTGTGTGTGTGTGTGTGTGTGTGTGAGAGAGAGAGAGAGAGAGAGAGAGAGAGAGAGAGAGATTACAGGAGCATTAACATGTTTTAAAATTTCTTGTTAGGTAAATTTGGGGTATGTAACCCGTACGGGTGTGGCTCTTTTGCTTAGAGTCATAGGTATGGTCCCCATTGACGCAAGTTCAAATCCCCCGGGCTTACCCGATGCGCGTGGTTAACAGGTGGTTGTGCGCATCCGTAGGGAATAATCCCGCCCTAAAAATTGGGGTGTGGATACCCCATGTCAATAAATGTTTTTTTTTTTGTATGTCAACAAACTAGGTCATAAATCAAGTAACTAATTTGAAGAATATGAAATTATCGACGATAGTAGTGTATGTAATCTGCAAATCCATGGGTTCTTGTCTTTTAAGCCAGGATTTTTTTCATGATAAATCAGTGTCTCCATGTCGTGTAATTGGTGGGAGAAGGAGGAATTTGAGAGGGCAGGAATGAGTCGAGGGTGAGCAGTGGCTAAAAAGTTAGCAAAAGTCCATCACATTTGGAGTAGAGTTTTTTGTTTCGTGATTTTTCAGGCTTTTCTTATCCTCTCCTCACTGACTCTCCCCTGTATTCCAGGAAAAAAAATCCCTCGCCCAGCCTCCTCACCACATGGAGAAGCTAATTTATCATGAAATAAATTCATGGTAGCGAAGCGTGCCTGCCTTGAAACTCAAACCCAAGACCATGCTTGTTGTGAGGGTGTGTTTGAAAGCCAATGGAAGGCATTTAATCCCATATTGAAAAGTGGAAGAAACATTTTCCTCCTTATAAGAGGTGGTGCACAGGAAAAGGCTTGGGCCTTTCAAGGAGCATTAAAATTGTTTGGGTGAGCCAAGTTTTACATGAAGTAAAATAAACACACACACTCGCCGCGCTCGGTCGTGGCCATGGTCCGAGGTCTAGGTCTTGGTCATCAATAAAAAAATCTTTTATTTTACATCCTAAATGACTTGTTTATCGTTCAAAATCTACAATTAAGTTTCAATTAGTTTTTATTTCTGAACAGACTCCATTTAAGCATCCATTTATATCTAACGTCTTTATTACCGTTTTCTAAATGTTGTGGTCCGTCTTCTCTGACTTCTCTGAAGAGGCATACCTTCCTTTCGTATTGGGGGTGGTATTCTCTATAAAGAAGGAAGAACACCAGCACCCAGAATACAGATACATAAAAAACAATATAGACATAGACAAAAAAATGATTTTCTCCTTAAGGTTTTTCCGCACTATGTTCCTCCATATCCATTCTATGTTTGAGCAGTTCTTAAGTGATTCTATGAAGATCAATAAGCTAGTTCATGTCTATTGGAGCCTAAGAGAAGTTTTATCTTGGAGGTTGGTCCAAGGATCCTGGATTGTACAGTAGGGGGCGAAAACGATACTTAAGGAGAGTGATCAAGTGGAAAGACTCAGCTTTCTTCTTCATTCAATAAACAACTTTTTTTTTCAAGCAAGGGTTATGTCGTCAAAATCGATTAGTGCATCTGCCTCTCCACTTTCATTAGTAATTTGTTTTTTCAACAATCTTCAAACTCAGTTTCGCCATATATATCATTGAGCATCCATCATACATCTATTGTTCCAACAATATATATCAATTAAGAATCATATTTTGATATTATGGCTACTGAGGCCCCCAAGTCCTCCTCTATTTCCACCACTGTTACAAACATCAGTGTAACCAATGTTCTTGATGTTTCAAAAATCGAACAGTTCAATGGTTCAAATTACAAGTGGTGGAAACAACATATTCTATTTTCATTACAGCAAATTGGGGTGGCTGTTGCACTTACCCAACCATCACCAGTTGAAAACGCAATGTGATTTAATGGATGGAATCAAGCTGATTATGTTTGCAGTTATCATAACTTGAATGGATTGTTAAATGAATTATACAATGTATAGTATTATGATACAGATTCTTTGAATATTTACCATGCACTACTGTAGACACCCCATTTTTCTCCGCTTTAATCAACAAAGAAGTTAGTGTGTCGTTGTCGGGTTCTAGTGTTTTCCATTCCTGTGTCCCTCCCTTATGCTTTCTCGATCTTTTCAATCATTTCCGCCATGTTTCGCATTTTTTCGTTGAGTGTTGAGAGTGGTTATTCGCGAGAATCAAAGCAAGAGAGAATTTGGACCCATTTGCTGGGTCCGCATTGAGCATGTCCTAGTAAAATGAGATCAAACAGGTGTGCCCGGCATTGTTTTTAATGAAGAATATGGCTTTTGAATTTATGCGGACCCAATGAATAAGATCAATTTCTATGGTGGGCATCGTGTATTTTTGCCAATCTAGTGGGGGCCCATTATTGTGAAAAATTAAAATTTAAACTTATGGCTTGTCAAATTGGACAATATGGATCATCCCACAGGACAAATTTAATGAGCACGACGAATTTACACTTTGGTTCATAAATTGAACGATAAAGGGGGGGGGGGCTATTAGGCGAAGATTACGATCCGGTCATTTGAGGAAGATTCCCAAATTCGGTCAATGCCGGTGGGGGGCCCAGTTCGAAATTATATTCTACCCAACCAGTAGATCGAGGATCTAAGATCGTTGAAGAATGTGGATTATACTCTAAATCTAGCCTTGCAGAACGGTTGTGTTCGAATAAGACTAAATGGATTCATACATTGTTTGCAACAGAGAAGCGAATTTTCGGCCTTGTGGGGCCCTCATATCAAGATTGGTTTGTGGGGCCCTCATTTCAAGATTGGTTTGAGAGGAGGGGCCTACTGTGTGTTTTGACTATTTCGTGGGAGGCTCACCATGCGTCTTACATGTGTGGACCCACCGCGTGAATCCAATCATTTTCAAGAAATTAAAATATTGAATCCTGAGATTGGTCAACTTGGAATAAAGAGGTGTATCATCTTTGAAAATCATGGAATTTAATTCCAAAATGGAAATTCGTTCCAATATAAGTGGAGTAAAGGACCCGCATGCAATTCTCTTTCCAAAATGGGAATTTTGCTATTTTAACTAGAGTTGGTGCCTTGGAAATTTTCTAAAAAAAAGGAGGGAGGCATCGGCTGTCCAAATTGATAGTTTCCTGTTGTTCGAAAGGCAAGCAATGTCTATCTATGGGTTGGACGGCTAAGATGATCTCAATAAGAATTGTATGGGACGATGAAATCGGCAGTTTCTATTCTCCTCTCAGGATATTGATGTACATGCTAAATGGAGATCAAGGGAAACTGCTAAAGAAGGTATGTATGATGTTAGTATCGGCAATTTGCCAGCCGAGGATAGATGAGGAAGGAAGCTTTCTAAAAAAAAAAGAGGGGAGTCTCGATTTTGAGAGGGAGGCACTCTGTTTCTCGAAAAAAGAAGAAGAAGAAGGCTCGGACGCTGTGGATCACCCTCTCTCTCGTCCTCTCAATTCTCCCGAGGCTCCCAACCATTCTCCTGGAGTTTTCTGGATGGGGACAAGCTCTGAGATATAGCAAAGCCTTCTCTCCCCCTAGACTCTCCACAGTATTCCCTCTGTTTCTTTACCTCCCACACTCACCCTCTATTTCTCTCCTCCTCTCACCACCCTCACGGCCTCTCCCTCTGGATCTCTCGAACCACCCTTTTCAACCCCACTCACATATAAAAAAAAAAGAGAAAGGAAGGAGGAAACAGAGCATCGAGTTTTAGCTTTCAAAGAAATAAAAAATAAAAAAAAACGTGAAAAACAGAGTATTGAATACTCTGTTTTTCACAATTTTCTTCCTCTCTCTCTCTCTCTCTCTCTCTCTCTCTCTCTCTCTCTCTCTCTCTCTCTCAACTCTCTCTCGGTCGTCTCTCACTCTATCTGCAACTCTCTCTATCTCACATCTTTCTCGAGATCTCTCTCTCACTCTCTCTTGGTTTCTCTCCCTCGGCTTCTCTCACACTCTCATCTATCTCATTCATCTATTTCACTCGTCTCTCAATCACTCTCCTCCTCTACCTCTCTCCCCATCCCCACAGAAAAAAAAAAACAGAAAAAACAAAAAAGAGAAAGAAAAGGAAGAAAGTAAATCGGATCGGATCGAGTGGCAGCGGGATTTTCGGATTTTTCGGCTCTTGGACTCGGCAGAGATCTCGACTACAGGTTAGTACACCATTCTCAGATTTTTCCCGGATGATTCGGTATTTTTTTATATTTTTGCATGATTTTTAAGCATTTAAATGAATTTAATTCAATATTAAATGTGTGTGCTCAAAATCACGATCTGCATGGGTGTTTCAATTCCGTTCTGTCTCGAAATTTAATACAATGGTCTACTTAAATAGATTAAAATAACTATCGGATCGGATCGGACATTGGATCAAAGGTTTTCAAAAATTTGAGTGAAGAGTGGAATTTAATTTAAAATAATGGCTGAGAAATTACGAAATTCGAAAAAATAGCCATCTCAGGATGATCTATTTTTTGGAATTTTAAATTTTTCTTGTATTCATCAGGTCAGAACAAGATTAAAGGACGTTTTCCGGAGTCGTAATTTTCTCGAAAATCGTGTTTTAAAAATAGAAAACTCTTCAAAAATATCTTTTTGACGAAGAAAAATAAATTATATACTAAACGGATTTGAAAATTAATGCAATTTTGTGGGGAAATAATATGATACTGGTACATTCTACCATGAATTTTTGAGAATTTTTAGAATTGGTTTCGTGTATTATTTTATGCTTTCTTTGAAAATTATCAGATTTTGGGAGAATTTTTACAGATATCAGATCACAGATAAAATTCTCACACTTTTTACAGTAGTCTTATATTCCATAGTCCTAGTTTTTGTAAAAGTTTCAGGTGATTTAGATCTTGTTTCATATGGGATGTAGTGTTAATTCATAATTTAGGCTGAAAATTGAAAAATCTGAAATTGATAGTAAATAGTTTCTAAAATTCATGAAAATATCACATCATGCTATATTTATTCATATCTTATTTCTGTCGAAATTTCATTGAATTTTGATTTCTATTTCTAGTAGTTTCTGTGTTATTTTTGCAATCTGGCCAATTAATTGTTAAATCAAAATTAAATATGAGCTTAATGTAAAAATCTATAAAAATCTTCCAGTAAGCTACATTTCATCATATATTACTGCTGTAGAAGTTTCAACTCATTTCGAATTCGTTTGCAACAGTTTCACATGTAAAATCACTCATATGTTTAAAATTGATAAAATTCATTGAAAATCCGAAATTAATTGAAAATCTCTAAAGAACCTTAAATTTCTGTCACATATTAACTCCTTAATCCATTAAAACAGAAATTTTAGGATCATTAGATTTTTCTGAAAAAATGGCCAGTGCATCCATAATCGTATCCCAATTGCACTCGATCTTTGCAATATGAATATTTAAGCTATAGCGTGTTGTTGGCTCCGAGATTCACTGTCCACGAAAATCCTGAGATATGCCAGGCAATAAGATGCTATAACCTAAGTATTAAATTGCACAAGAAAAGAGCGCACGATTCCCTTCCTTGGATGCCATTCGAGGCCGAAATTGGTGAAACCTAGAACTATTGGTATTCCTTAAATGTCTATAAACTGAAAATCCCTGAAATCTGAAATTCATTAACTTCAAAAATTGAAATCGATTCATCTCGTGTCTCTCGGAACCGTTGGGTTACGGTTTCCGTCATAAGAACCATTAGAGCCCAATTTAGGAACACTGGTGTCGTGTCGCGTCCTAAGTTTTAGGGAGTCTTAGGTTTTAGGGAGTCCTAGAGTTAGGAGTCCAGCCTCATCACATACGTTTGCTATGGATAGCAACCGTGCCATAGGTCTAGTTACTCTAGTCACCCAATCTTTCCCTAAGACAAGCCTAGTAAACTAGGATGTAAGCTAACCTGCATTAGTCTAAGGAACAACTTGCATTTAGATAAGAATCATATAGCATCTTAGATGAAATCCTAGGATAATAAAATCCTCAATTTCAATTAAATAACTTCTCCTAAAACTGTTGAAACAGTCAATCCCGTCTAGGTCGGTGTCTTAGTTGAGTTAGGCATAAGTAGCTTAGCTTAGGTGCACCGAACTACGTCGACTCTGATCCCAGTGAGGCTTGGGTACGTAGGCAGCTTGGATGTCTGATGGCATACCAACCGGGAGTCGGCACTACAACAAATTGTGGTGTTTTGTATATTAATTTTCTTGTAAATGCTTAATCAAATCACTTAGGATTTTCCATGAAATTAGAATTTTAGGAGAACTTTCACTTAGATTGAATCCAGACAAATAAAGTAATCAAGATACACATTTACGATTCACATTGAAATTAGATCATAGGATGCATGTCACATAGTTCGCACATTAACATAGAGTTGAATGAGCCATTTAAAATAAATTTAAAAGAGTTAGCTTTTGGAATCGAAGACCGATTATCGGGCAAGAATGGTGCATGTGGTGGATAACTCCCCATACCTTCCATTCTCGTAACCAGGTAGCGAGTCTAGATTTCTGGTTAATTTCGGGTCCTAGATCCCACATCTAGGTGGCGACTCTGTCAGTCTCTTTTGTGTGGAATTCGGATTGCCTTAGTGATCCCAAGTTCACATAAAAGATGAATTAAAATCAATACTAAAAGGCACACGCCAATCGCGTGGGTACGAGAGACCAAGAGAAGGCGTGGCGGCTCGCGCCCCACCCCTCTCGCGGGATCGGGTCCCACAGTTTGGCGACTCTGCTGGGGATCACCTAACTTCATTAAAATTTCAAAAGATAACTCATTTCAATTTAATTTAACTGGCTCATAAAAACTCTATCCTTTCTATGCTTATTAGATTAGTTTGTATGCTTTATTTTCTCATCACATTTTACTTGAACTCAACCTAACAAAACCTGAAGGCATCATAGGTTGCGCGAACTTATTGCACACACTTACATCACTTGCATCTAAACCCTGCATCTCACATGCACACACGTCCTATTTCACGAACCCGGAGTGTTATCTAGCATGGTTGACTGGGATTTCATCACGTGGTGCCTCTGTGCTAGAGAAGCATTCCACCCTTAGCTTAGCACCTTATGGTGCGTAAACGGATCTCTTGTTCACGTACTGATACGCCGGACACTGGTACAGTATATCGAACATGGATTCGCGCTAAGGGAACTCTTGGCCTGACCCCTAGATTAACCCACACATGCATGTAGAATACGAACACATGTGCATCACGTGTGTGAGCCTAGTTTATGATATCTTACCCATTTGTGTCTAGATTAGGCCATGGTCCATCTTCCAATGGTCACGATCGGTCCTTAGATACACGAACAAAGTCATGAGTCGAGATTCTCTCCACTCCGATAGATTAGGATTAGGGTTGATGCCTTCAGGTAACACTGTTAAAATGTGCGAAGATTAAAAGCTTTCCTTTTGGGGTTAGGATATAAATCCCATCATTTCCAAAGATCTCATAGGATTAGTCATTCATGATCTATCCGTTAAAAGCAATCTTATGCTATCTCATCTCATCTCTTGATCGTACGATTTTCAATCTTCTATTATGTGATTCGATCATGTATCCATACTTTCTTTATACTGGCAGGAACTTATCCCAATCTCGTGTTCATGTAATCCTGATCATTCTTGTATCCTTTCTATTGGCTTACAGGCACCATGTCTACTCGTACAATTCTTGATTGGATCCGTGGTACATTAAGAGAATCCCATATCTATGCCATAAGTGAGCAAGAGAAAAATCTCTTCGGCTATGTGGCGACCATTAAGCTCGATTGGGGATTACTCTATGCCGCATCAGAGTGTTGGGATCCCGATCATCATGTCTTCCGTCTTGGCAACCAAGAGATGTGTCCCACCTTGAAGAATGGTGTGCCTTATTGGAGTATCCTGTGGATGGCCCTCTAGTGAAGCCATCCTGTGTTCCAGATTATCATCCTTTGTTCCTTCGCTTAATGAATAATCCAGATGAATCCATGAACTCTTTCATAAAAGGCCAAGAGGTGTCCATGCAACATCTGATTGACATTTACCCTCCTATTGGACACATTGGTGCTGTTGATATTCAAAAAGCCCGACGGCGCGCTTTGAGATTCTGCTCCTTTGCTAGGTTCCTCACTGTCCAGCCTTCTCGCTTTGCGTCAGCTGTTCTTCTGGACCTCGTTGATCAAATGGATTGTGGCGCCAATCCAATTCCTACTATGCTTGCAGAAACCTTTAATGGATTGGATGATATGGCTCGTCTTCGTGCCAGCTCAGGTCCAGGCTCTTATGTTCGCTCCTTCGTTGGTTCTTTCTCAGGATGTCCTGCTTTACTTCAGGTGTGGTTATACCACAAGCTAAAAATCGCAGCTCCTGTGCATTTCGATCATACGTTATACACCTTTAGTAAATGGCGTCATGATGTTTCCTTTGATCATAAAAGCGATTGGGTTGAATGGTTAAATTCTCGCCAACAAGATCAAATTTATTGGCAAATTCCTGGAATCCAAGAAGCTGTCTTCAACACTGGAGAAGCTAACTATGTTCGCCTTCTTGGTCTCAAAAAGACTTCCTTTTATGTTCCTGCCAGGATCCTGCGTCAGTATGGAAGGGAGCAATCTATTGTGCCTCCCCTTCGTCATTTTTATCCGCCTGAGGATCTCAAGCCCAAGATTGTCAAAGCCGTTTCATCTGCTTGGGACGTCAGAATCATCAAACCTTTAAAAGAGTCAGCTGAGGAAGATTGTCGTCCAAAGAAGAAGTCTAAAAAGAATGCTTAGTTCCATGTTTAATCTTATCCATTTATCTTTGAAAGAATGAACCATGTACTCAAGCTTCAATGATTGATCAATAAAGTTCATCTTTCTCTCTCATCATCTTGGTCTATGCGTGCATTATTGTCTACTTCTTTCTGATTTTAAAATATGTCTTTCAAATATTTCAGGGCAGTAAACACCATAGCTAACGCCACTGCTCCTTGGGTTCGGGTCTCTTCACGATTGGAGAGGAATTCTGTCTCTCCACCACCCTCTCTGAGAACCCCAGCATCTCCTTCTTTCTCATGCTCACCAATGGCAGATAACCAAGATGGCCTTCCACCTGCTGCTATTACCGATACTCTTACCTTGATTCTCCAGCAGCTTCAAGAACTCAAAGAGGAGAACCGAGTTATCAAGGCTTAGCTTTCTGAAAAGTTGGGACCGTTGTTGTCCAAGGATAAAGGGCCTATGCACCAAGCAGCTACTTCAGCAGCACCTGCCCAACCAGTGTGCATCAATATCCCTGATAAAGCCGAAGAAGACTTAGAAAAAGAGCAGTACAGCGAGGATCGCAGTAGGCCTTCTCAGTTCATGGTTGATAAGTCTGTTATGGAGAAATTAGAGACTCTTACCAGGAAAGTTTAAGTAATTCAGTTTCAAGACCAAAGTGGTTTCAATCCCAGTGATCTTACTCTATTTCCTGAAATCCGCCTTCCTGCCAATTTTCAAATGCCCGATTTCGACAAATATGATGGTGTGGGTTGTCCAATCACACATTTGCAAATGTTCACCATCATGTGTCAGCCTCAAGGCTTATCTCCTGAGCAAATGGCTCAATTGTTCCCAGTTTCCCTAACCAAGGTTGCTAGGAGATGGTTCATGTTCTTGGACAAGACTCGTTACAGAACATGGAAGGATATCGGCGAACAATTCATCAGGCAGTTCAAATATGATGATAGGACAGAAATCACCAGAAAGGATTTAGAGAGAACAAAGCAAGACTCGAGGGAATCCTTCCTGATTTTTGTAAAAAGATGGAGGAGAATAGCAGCTCAGATGATGGAGCGCCCGTCTGAAGAAGAGCAGGTTCAAATAATCATGAAAAACATTTCCCCCCAGCTCCAGTATCACATGTCATTACAATACTATCCAGACTTCAAACACTTCATTGTGGCAGGCACCCAGATAGAGGAGGCTATGGCTCAAGGTGTATTTAACCGTAGCAACCCAAACCCCAGAGATTTCAAAAAATCCCCGCCAGCCCAAGTCAGTAGTATCTCTCGTTCCAATGCTCAGCCCTCTAAATCCCAAGAACCTTTAGTGATGGACTATGCTCAACCCGCGACCGCACCTCGGCAACAAACCCGGGTAGAATTTACCCCTCTTCCCATTCCATCTTCAGAGGTGCTTAAGCAGTGTCTTGCTTCAGGTCGCATAACCCTACCTGCCATCCGGCCTCCCCCCAATCCTCTACCTGCAAATTGGCGAGCTGACCTACACTGTGAGTACCACAGAGGTCCTGCTCATCTTACTGACAACTGCATTGCCTTGAAATATAGAATCCAGAAACTCATTGATGAGAAAGTCATTGCATTCCAGCCAAGACCCAATGTCACCCAAAACCCGCTACCTGGTCATGCAAATCCTCCTGCTGCCGTTAATGCCATAATCATAGGAGATCCTGAGTTTGACCCTCTCACCCTCATATGTGCTTTAGAACCCGTTTCTGAACCCCAAATCATCTTCTGTGATGAATCATACCCAAGAGAGTCGGTACCTCCCTTGGTAATCACCTACGAGCCACAAGTCCCTCAAATTATCACTTATGATGAGCCTGAATTAGATGAAGTCAGACATGTGACAAGGGGCGGAAGAATTTTCAAACCTGCTGAATTGAGAGTCGAAAATCCAGGGGCATTGGCTCGAGGAGAGGAGCCGCAATATGTGAAAGATCCAGATGATGAAGTGGTGCAGCAGTTGAAGAAAACTCAAGCTGTTATATCTGTATGGGGATTATTGATAGCATCAAAGAAACACAGAGAGGCTGTGTTGAAAGAACTGAATACCACACAGGTATCCTCAGGGATATCTCCGGAGCAACTGGCTGAAGTTGTTGCTCTAACCCAGGCCACCAGGGCCATTAGTTTCTCAGATCAGGAGCTGCCTCCTCAAGGTCGGAATCATGCTAGAGCTCTTCATGTCACTATTGTCTGTGGAGGCAAGAAAGTACCATCTGTGTTGGTAGATAACGGATCCGCCTTGAATGTGTGTCCATTGAGAACTGCCATTACCTTGGGTTTCTGTCCCACTGATTTTGCCGAATCAACCCTTGGTATCCTCGCATATGACAACACCCGCAGAAATGTGGTCGGAGTCCTCACCACCAAGATCGTTATAGGCGGTCAAGAATTTGAGGTTGAGTTTCAAGTTATTGATATCAAGGCCTCGTTTAATATACTTCTGGGACGTCCCTGGTTGCATAAAGAAGGCGCTGTTGCTTCAACCCTCCACCAAAAACTGAAGTTCATAAAAAATGGGAAGTTGTTCACTGTCAGAGGTGACGAAGAGCCAGAAATAGGGCAGATAACAGGAGAAACCTTGATCCTTCCAGTTGCAAAAGCAGATGACTACAACTTGAATGGTTTCGCATTCGACGTTGCTGCTATTTCTTATGAGGATGCCTCTCGGGAGGAGTTGTGTTTGCCGTTTGCCATCAGTCCTGTGGTGGCTAAGATGATGAGAAAAATGAACTACTTCCCTGGTATGAATTTGGGCCGTGATCCAAGCAAGGCATCTCATTGGCGCCCAATCAAAGCAAACCATGGAATTTTCGGTCTTGGATATGTACCTACTGAGGAGGAGGAGGAAGCCATGGAAGAATTGTTGAAATTGAAGGAAGAAATCCGCCGCACCGGAAGGGTACTCCCAATGGCTCCATATTCCTTATCGATGAATGGTCATTTTATCAAAGAAGGTGAGACTTCTGCATACTATGGGTTTTCTGAATCGTGGTATGACTCAGTGACAGGGATCATGATACCCGGTTTTGAAATATTCAGTGGCCTTGCTCTCCCAGAAACAGAACCGCCGATATATTATGTTGAGAAAGCTGTTGAGGACTGGTTAGTCTACCTTGAGCCAGAGGTGCTGGGATCTTTGTTTGAAGAAAATGTGCCTGATGTTGATTATTATTCTGAAGAACAAGAAGAGACAGATTGTGAAGATGTGCTGGTGGCAGTTATTCAGAGTAATGATACCTTAACTGAACCTCAGAGTCAGATTGCACCTGCAACAGAAAATCTTTCAAACTGGAGTTCTGATGTTTTTCCATCTTATTTTATTGCTAAGTCAAGTCTAGTCAAGTCGATTGAATCAGTGTCAGTGCCTAGTCCAGGCGAGTCATTTTCTGATTTTATTTACTATGTGAATCTTGAGCCTGTTCAGGATGAGTCCAATGATAATGATGTAATTTCTTTCAATTCAATGAAATCTGATTCTCAGTATGTCTCTGTGTTTGCTTCTGACTTTAATAATGATAACACTCCCTCCTCAGACGAGGAAGAAGGGATCGACGAAACTCCCCTTGAATTGCAGCATATGCTCAAACAAGAGGAGGAGCGCCGAGCCCAGCCTCTTAGAGATGAAATCGAAGTTATAAACATCGGAACAGAAGATTTAATACAGGAAATACGAATTGGAAATACTCTATCCTCTGAAGAGCGTGATGAATTAATAAACCTACTTAAGGAATATAAAGAAGTTTTTGCTTGGTCCTATAAAGATATGCCCGGGTTGAGTGAAGACATTGTTCAGCACAAGCTACCTTTCTTGCCAGGAATTAAACCTAAAAAGCAGAAGCTAAGGAGAATGAAGCCCGAGTGGGTCTTGAAAGTAGAGGAAGAGGTTACTAAGCAGTTGAATGCTGGATTTTTGCAAGTAGTAGAATATCCAGAGTGGCTCGCAAATATAGTACCTGTACCGAAGAAAGATGGAAATGTGAGAATGTGTGTAGATTTCAGGGATTTGAACAAGGCAAGTCCAAAGGATGATTTTCCTCTACCACATTTCGATATCCTGGTAGACAATACGGCCAGACATGAATTACTATCTTTCATGGATGGTTTCTCGGGCTACAATCAAATTAAGATGGCACCCGAGGACATGGCTAAGACCTCGTTCATTACACAATGGGGGACATATTGCTATCGGGTAATGCCATTTGGTCTTAAGAATGCTGGTGCGACATACCAAAGAGCAGCTACAGCTTTACTCCATGACATGATACATAGAGAAGTCGAAGTTTATGTTGATGATATGATTGTAAAAGCCAAGGAAAGGAGAGATCATATCCCGAATCTTAAGAAGTTCTTTGAAAGAATACTCAAATACCAGCTTCGCCTGAATCCTAGCAAGTGTGTATTCGGGGTTACCTCTGGTAAGTTGCTTGGATTCATGGTGAGTCAAAGGGGTATAGAGGTGGATCCTCAAAAAATTAAGGCTATCCAGGAGATGCCGCCACCTAAAACCGAGAAGGAAATTCGGGGATTCCTAGGAAGGATACAGTTCCTAAGACGATTCATTGCCCATCTTACATCAACTTGCGAACCTATCTTTAAGCTCTTAAAGAAAAACTCTTCCAAAGAATGGACGAAGGAATGTCAGCAGGCCTTTGAAAAGATAAAGCAAAGTTTGTCTGAGCCACCAATAGTAGCACCAGTGATACCGGGGCATCCTTTGCTGCTTTACTTGTCAGTAACAGAAACCACAATTGGTTGTATGTTAGCACAGCAAGATCCAGGAACCAAGCATGAAAAGGCTGTGTACTACCTTAGCAAGAAGATGTTGGAGTATGAGCAGAAGTACAATGTCCTAGAAAAAACCTGCTTAGCCTTGGTTTGGGCTACTCAGCGACTCAGGCATTACCTTTTATCACATAAGGTCTTGCTCTTGTCAAGGATGGATCCTCTGAAATATCTCTTTGAAAAACCAGCCTTGACAGGCAGGACTGCCAGATGGTTATTGTTGTTGTCCGAGTTTGACATCACCCATGTAACCCAAAAATCAGTAAAGGGCCGAGTCATTGCTGAGCAATTGGCAGAAGCACCCCGAGAAGAAAATCAGCCTTTCAAGCCGATGTTCCCAGATGAAGAGATCATGATGATAGAAGATGAATATCCAGAGACTGGTTGGACCCTCTATTTTGATGGAGCAGCAAACCAAACAGGACAAGGAGTAGGGGCATTGCTGGTGTCACCTCGAAATGAGCATGTTCCCCTTGCCGTTAAGTTACAATTCAATTGCACCAACAATATGGCAGAATATGAAGCATGCATTGTTGGGCTTGAGGCCGCATTGGCCTTAGGCATAGAGAATCTTGACGTATATGGAGATTCGAAGCTAATCATTTGCCAAACTCAAGGAGAGTGGAGAACCAAAGAAGAAAAGCTATTGCCATATCATGAATACTTGGATGCTCTTGCTAAACAATTCCAATGCATCACTTTCAGTTATCTACCAAGGTTGAAGAATAGATTCGCTGATGCCTTAGCGACATTAGCTTCTATGATTGACATACCTCGCAATATGAAGATGATGCCCATCACGGTTCAAGAGCAATGGCCTCCTGCATATGTGATGCTATAGAAATAGCTGCAAGATGTCCCGATGGAAAACCATGGTATACGGACATAAAGAACTACATCCCAGGCCAGGGGCATCCCAATGAGGCGTCGAGTAAATAAATAACGACTTTGCAGAGATTGGCAGCTAATTTTGTCATTTGTGGAGGAGAGTTGTATCGACGGTCTTTCGACGGAATTCAACTCTTATGTGTCACTGAAGATCAGGCAGAAGAAATTATCGCAGATATTCATGAAGGGGTGTGTGGGCCTCATATGAATGGAAAGATGCTGGCAAAGAAGATCCTACGTCTGGGGTACTATTGGCCAACATTGGAAGCAGATTGTCATACATTTGTGAAGAAATGCTATAAATGTCAAATACATACGAATCTCATCCATGTACCACCCACCGAATTGCATTCTCTTACCTCTCCTTGGCCATTTTCGATATGGGGAATTGACATCATTGGCAAGATTTCTCCTAGGTCATCTAATGGTTACGAGTACATACTCGTTGCAATTGACTACTTCACCAAGTGGGTCGAGGCCGCTTCTTATGCAAAGCTTACATCCGCATCAGTTGCTAAATTCATACGCACCAATATCATATGCAGATATGGAATTCCCCATGAACTTATCTCAGATAACGGATCTCATTTCAAAAAAGAAGTAATCACTCTTTGCGAAGAGTTCAAGATTAAGCATCATAAATCCTCATCTTATCGGCCGCAGACAAATGGAGCAGTAGAAGCTGCAAACAAGAATGTCAAGACTATCATTAGCAAAATGTCAGAAACTTATAAGGATTGGTCGAATAAGTTGCCGTACGCCTTGTGGGCTTACATAACATCAATTAGAGCTTCAACTGGGGCAACCCCTTACTCTCTTGTTTATGGGATGGAAGCAGTGCTACCTGTTGAGATCCGTGTACCTTCGCTTCGAGTATTGACTGAGGCTAAGTTGCCAGAAAATGAATGGGCAGATGCCAGATATAAAGAGCTGAACATGCTGGATGAGAAGAGGTTAAAGGCGCTTTACCATGTGCAGGGTTATCAGCGCAGAATAGGCAGAGCTTTTAATAAAAAGGTTAAAATCAGAGATCTAGAAGGCAATCTTGTTTTGAAAGAGAACCGAGCACCAGTGTTTGACCCAAGGGGCAAGTTCAAACCAAATTGGTCAGGACCATACATTGTGGACCAAATCTTACCCGAAAAAGCCGTCAAGCTCCGTAATTTGAATGGAGAAATATTGCCAGAACCAACAAATCTTGATCAACTCAAGAGGTTTTATGCTTGAACACCGGAAGGCCGTCTTTTGGCCGAATAAATCCCAAATTCATAACCCAAAATTAAAAAATATATAACCTTTTGCAAACCCTTTTGAGCCTAAATAAAATTTTCCTTCAAAACCCAATATGCTAGGGGCATCCGCCATGAACTACGCATGACCTGATCCCTACACTAGGGTACGTAGGCAGCTCGGTCAAACCGAGTTCGGTTGTTTCAAAAGAAGAAAATCAATTATTCCAAAAAGAAGTTTTAAAAAAAAAAAAGGAAGAAAAAAAATCCATGCAAAAAGAAAAGAAAAATTGAAATACCTTCGAATTAGGGGCATTCGCCCTGAACTACGCATGACCTGATTCCTACACTGGGATACGTAGGCAACCTGTTCACAGGTTCGGTCGAAACCCTTGCAAAACCTTAAGCCATTCTTTGAAAAGCCCTACCTCACCTATAAAGTCCTTTTGGTGTTCAAGTAAAAAGAAAAAGACAATGAAAAAATAAAGAAAAAGAAAAAAAGAAATGGAGCTTGAAGATCCGCTAGATTGAAAACCTGAAAAGGCGATCTAGGCAAAATTTAGAATCATTTCCCTGCTAAGTTGAAAACCTGAAAAGGCGACTTGGGCAAAAGTTAAGGGTGTAGCCTGCTGAGTCAAAAACCTGAAAAGGCGATTCAGGCAAAAGTTAAGGCCGAGCGGTCCGCCAAGTTGAAAATCCAAAAAAAGAAGACTTGGTCGTGGTAAGATTGGGTTCACGCCAGAAGAATTGTACCGATTTCTGAGCTCACAGTAGGTCACGCAAAGCTAATAACAACAATTCCTGAAACTATGGACATTAATTCCGAAGCAATCCGAAAGTTGATATCACTGTCTTAAAAATAAGTGAAGATGTTTATCAATGGAGAAACATTCTTTAAAAGAGGCTAGCCTAACCCAAAAGAAAATGCTGATAAGTCAGAAACATCACGAGATTACTTGAGTAATCTTTCTTATTTTGTCTTTTTTTATTACAAATATTTGTGGGTCTATTTTTAGAAAAGTTTACGAATTCTACTTTAAAAATTGTTGTAGGGTGCAATCACTCTGAAGGCAGGTTCGTTAACAGGTTCTGAGAAACTTGGAAGCGAAAAATCTTTGAAGAATGATCGCTGGTCAATGAATAGAAGAAGGTTAGAATGCCTCAAACTGGGGCAGGTTGCTAATGAAGTGGCATCCCATATTTAAGCCCTGAAAGTCCTTTGCTGCATGGTGTTATTAAATCCTTTGCTTCTAAAGTTGTTAATTGGAAATTTCGATTTCTTTCAAAGCTCAAATTATCATATCTCTCTGAATCCATTTGAAAATAATATTTTCTCTTTGAGCATCATACAAATGTGATGTCTCATTTCCTTGGAATCCGTACAAATACGGTATTCCATTCTCTTCGAGTCCATACGACTATGGTCTTTTGTTCTCTTTGAACGTCATACAAATATGACGTCTCATTTCCTTGGAATCCGTACAAATACGATATTTCATTCTCTTCGAGTCCGTACAACTATGGTCTCTTATTCTGTTTGAGCATCACACAAATGTGATATCTCATTTCCGTGGAATCCGTATAAATACGGTATTTCATTCTCTCCGAGTCCATACGACTATGGTCTTTTGTTCTCTTTGAACGTCATACAAATATGACGTCTCATTTCCTTGGAATCCGTACAAATACGGTATTTCATTCTCTTCGAGTCCATACAACTATGGTCTCTTATTCTCTTTGAACATCACACAAATGCGATATCTCATTTTCCTTGGAATCCGTACAAATACGGCATTTCATTCTCTTCGAGTCCATACAACTATGTTCTCTTATTCTCTGTGAGCATCACACAAATGTGATATCTCATTTCCTTGGAATCCGTATAAATATGGTATTCCGTTCTCTTTGAGTCCATACGACTATGGTCTCTTATACCCTTTGAACATCATACAACTATGATGTCTCATTTCCTTGGAATCCGTATAAATACGGTATTTCATTCTCTTCAAGTCCATACAACTATGGTCTTTTATTCCCTTTGAACATCATACAACTATGATGTCTCATTTCCTTGGAATCCGTACAAATACGGTATTTCATTCTCTTCGAGTCTATACAACTATGGTCTCTTATACCCTTTGAACATTATACAACTATGATGTCTCATTTCCTTGGAATCCGTATAAATACGGTATTTCATTCTCTTCAAGTCCATACAACTATGGTCTCTTATACCCTTTGAACATTATACAACTATGATGTCTCATTTCCTTGGAATCCGTATAAATACGGTATTTCATTCTCTTCAAGTCCATACAACTATGGTCTTTTATTCTCTTTGAGCATCGCACAAATGTGACATCTCATTTCCTTGGAATCCGTACAAATACGGTATTTCATTCTCTTCGAGTCCATACAACTATGGTCTCTTATTCTTTTGAGCATCACACAAATGTGATGTCTCATTTTCTTGGAATCCATATAAATACGGTATTTCATCTTATCCAAGCCCATTCAAAAATGATACTTTGTTTTCATTAAAAATCTTTCGAAAGTCATCCGTTATTCTCTCTGAGACCATTTGAAAATGACGTCTCATTTCCTCTGAAACCACACAAAAACGGTATTCCTTTCCCTCCGAATATCCATTCGAAAATGGTATCCCTGTCATTGCCCGTTCGAAAGCGGCGTCGCATCATAATTATCTTTTGTTCTGGATTGCAAGATTTTTGCACCCAGAGTAAATCCGATTCTTCGTTATTCTAAATTGCCATCTCATGGTGTTTAGAGTAAGTGATTTTGATATATGTTCAAATTCTAGGATTTCATCTAGGGTCTTGCATTATGTTAGGTTGCATTGTGTCTAGGGAGTCCTTTGTCGATCAAAGCTACGCAAAATGGCGCTGTCACTTTTGCTTTGGTATTCGATGACAACGTCATCTCTACCAAAGAGGGGCATCTGTAGACACCCCATTTTTCTCCGCTTTAATCAACAAAGAAGTTAGTGTGTCGTTGTCGGGTTCTAGTGTTTCCCATTCCTGTGTCCCTCCCTTATGCTTTCTCTATCTTTTTAATCATTTCCGCCATGTTTTGCATTTTTCCGTTGAGTGTTGAGAGTGGTTATTCGCGAGAATCAAAGCAAGAGAGAATTTGGACCCATTTGCTGGGTCCGCATTGAGCATGTCCTATTAAAATGAGATCAAACAGGTGTGCCCGGCATTGTTTTTAATGAAGAATATGGCTTTTGAATTTATGCGGACCCAATGAATAAGATCAATTTCTATGGTGGGCATCGTGTATTTTTGCCAATCTAGTGGGGGCCCATTATTGTGAAAAATTAAAATTTAAACTTATGGCTTGTCAAATTGGACAATATGGATCATCCCACAGGACAAATTTAATGAGCACGACGAATTTACACTTTGGTTCATAAATTGAACGATAAAGGGGGGGCTATTAGGCGAAGATTACGATCCGGTCATTTGAGGAAGATTCCCAAATTCGGTCAATGCCGGTGGGGGGCCCGTTTCGAAATTATATTCTACCCAACCAGTAGATCGAGGATCTAAGATCGTTGAAGAATGTGGATTATACTCTAAATCTAGCCTTGCAGAACGGTTGTGTTCGAATAAGACTAAATGGATTCATACATTGTTTGCAACAGAGAAGCGAATTTTCGGCCTTGTGGGGCCCTCATATCAAGATTGGTTTGAGAGGAGGGGCCTACTGTGTGTTTTGACTATTTCGTGGGAGGCTCACCATGCGTCTTACATGTGTGGACCCACCGCATGAATCCAATCATTTTCAAGAAATTAAAATATTGAATCCTGAGATTGGTCAACTTGGAATAAAGGGGTGTATCATCTTTGAAAATCATGGAATTTAATTCCAAAATGGAAATTCGTTCCAATATAAGTGGAGTAAAGGACCCGCATGCAATTCTCTTTCCAAAATGGGAATTTTGCTATTTTAACTAGAGTTGGTGCCTTGGAAATTTTCTTAAAAAAAGGAGGGAGGCATCGGCTGTCCAAATTGATAGTTTCCTGTTGTTCGAAAGGCAAGCAATGTCTATCTATGGGTTGGACGGCTAAGATGATCTCAATAAGAATTGTATGGGACGATGAAATCGGCAGTTTCTATTCTCCTCTAAGGATATTGATGTACATGCTAAATGGAGATCAAGGGAAACTGCTAAAGAAGGTATGTATGATGTTAGTATCGGCAATTTGCCAGCCGAGGATAGATGAGGAAGGAAGCTTTCTAAAAAAAAAAAGAGGGGAGTCTCGGTTTTGAGAGGGAGGCACTCTGTTTCTCGAAAAAAGAAGAAGAAGAAGGCTCGGACGCTGTGGATCACACTCTCTCTCGTCCTCTCAATTCTCCCGAGGCTCCCAACCATTCTCCTGGAGCTTTCTGGATGGGGACAAGCTCTGAGATATAGCAAAGCCTTCTCTCCCCCTAGACTCTCCACGGTATTCCCTCTGTTTCTTTACCTCCCACACTCACCCTCTATTTCTCTCCTCCTCTCACCACCCTCACGGCCTCTCCCTCAATCTCTCCCTGACTCTGTTTTCTCTCCTCCTCTCACCACCCTCTGGATCTCTCGAACCACCCTTTTCAACCCCACTCACATATAAAAAAAAAAAGAGAAAGGAAGGAGGAAACAGAGCATCAAGTTTTAGCTTTCAAAGAAAAAAAAAACAAAAAAAAAACGTGAAAAACAGAGTATGCACGTCTCTCTTCCTCTCTCTCTCTCTCTCTCTCTCTCTCTCTCTCTCTCTCTCTCTCTCTCTCTCTCTCTCTCTTCATCTGACTCTCTCAACTCTCTCTTGGTCGTCTCTCACTCTATCTGCAACTCTCTCTATCTCACTACATCTTTCTCGAGATCTCTCTCTCACTCTCTCTTGGTTTCTCTCCCTCGGCTTTTCTCACACTCTCATCTATCTCATTCATCTATTTCACTCGTCTCTCAATCACTCTCCTCCTCTACCTCTCTCTCCCCATCCCCACAGGAAAAAAAAAACTGAAAAAACAAAAAAGAGAAAGAAAAGGAAGAAAGTAAATCGGATCGGATCGAGTGGCGGCGGGATTTCCGGATTTTTCGGCTCTTGGACTCGGCAGAGATCTCGACTACAGGTTAGTACACCATTCTCAGATTTTTCCCGGATGATTCGGTATTTTTTTATATTTTTGCATGATTTTTAAGCATTTAAATGAATTTAATTCAATATTAAATGTGTGTGCTCAAAATCACGATCTGCATGGGTGTTTTAATTCCGTTCTGTCTCGAAATTTAATACAATGGTCTACTTAAATAGACTAAAATAACTATCGGATCGGATCGGACATTGGATCAAAGGTTTTAAAAAATTTGAGTGAAGAGTGGAATTTTATTTAAAATAATGGCTGAGAAATTACGAAATTCGAAAAAATAGCCATCTCAGGATGATCTATTTTTTGGAATTTTAAATTTTTCTTGTATTCATCAGGTCAGAACAAGATTAAAGGACATTTTCCGGAGTCGTAATTTTCTCGAAAATCGTGTTTTAAAAATAGAAAACTCTTCAAAAATATCTTTTTGACGAAGAAAAATAAATTATATACTAAACGGATTCAAAAATTAATGAAATTTCATGGGAAAATAATATAATACTGTTACATTCTACCATGAATTTTTGATAATTTGTGGAATTGGTTTGGTATATTATTTTATGCTTTCTTTGACAATTATCAGATTTTGGGAGAATTTTTACAGATATCAGATCAGAGATAAAATTCCCAAAATTTTTACGGTAGTCTTATATTCCATATTTCTAGTTTCTGTAAAAGTTTCAAGTGATTTAGATCTTGTTTCATAAGGGATGTAGTGTTAATTCATAATTTATGATGAAAATTGAAAAATCCGAAATTGATAGTAAATAGTTTCTAAAATTCATGAAAATCTCACATCCTGCTATAATTACTCATATCTTATTTCTGTAGAAATTTCATTGAATTTAGATTTCTATTTCTAGTAATTTCCTGTGTTATTTTTGCAGTCTGACCAATTGATTGTTAAATCAAAATTAAATATGAGCTTAATGTAAAAATCTGTAAAAATCTTCCAGCAAGCTACATTTCATCATATCTTGCTGCTGTACAAGTTTCAACTCATTTCGAATTCGTTTCTAATAGTTTCACCTGTAAAATCACTCATATGTTTAAAATTGATAAAATTTATTGAAAATCCGAAATTAATTGAAAATCATCTGAATATCTCTAAAGAACCTTAAATCTCTATCACATATTAACTCCTTAATCCATTAAAACAGAAATTTTAGGATCTTTAGATTTTCCTGGAAAAATGGCCAGTGCATCCATAATCGTATCCCAATTGCACTCGATCTTTGACAATTTGAATATTTAAGCTATAACGTGTTGTTGGCTCCGAGGTTCACTGTCCACGGAAATTCTGAGATATGCCAGGCCATAAGATGCTATAACCTAAGTATTAAATTGCACAAGGAAAGAGCGCACGATTCCCTTCCTTGGATGCCATTCGAGGCCGAAATTGGTGAAACCTAGAACCATTGGTATTCCTTAAATGTCTATAAACTGAAAATCCCTGAAATCTGAAATTCATTAACTTCCCAAAAATTTTACAGTAGTCTTATATTCCATATTTCTAGTTGCTGTAAAATTTTCAAGTGATTTAGATCTTGTTTCATATGGGATGTAGTGTTAATTCATAATTTAGGCTGAAAATTGAAAAATCCGAAATTGATAGTAAATAGTTTCTAAAATTCATGAAAATCTCACATCATGCTATATTTACTCATATCTTATTTCTGTAGAAATTTCATTGAATTTAGATTTCTATTTCTAGTAGTTTCTGTGTTATTTTTGCAATCTGGCCAATTAATTGTTAAATCAAAATTAAATATGATCTTAATGTAAAAATCTGTAAAAATCTTCCAGTAAGCTACATTTCATCATATCTTGCTGCTGTAGAAGTTTCAACTCATTTCGAATTCGTTTGCAACAGTTTCACTTGTAAAATCACTCATATGTTTAAAATTGATAAAATTCATTGAAAATCCGAAATTAATTGAAAATCATCTGAAAATCTCTAAAGAACCTTAAATCTCTGTCACATATTAACTCCTTAATCCATTAAAACAGAAATTTTAGGATCTTTAGATTTCCCTGGAAAAATGGCCAGTGCATCCATAATCGTATCCCAATTGCACTCGATCTTTGACAATTTGAATATTTAAGCTATAGCGTGTTGTTGGCTCCGAGGTTCACTGTCCACGGAAATCCTGAGATATGCCAGGCAATAAGATGCTATAACCTAAGTATTAAATTGCACAAGGAAAGAGCGCACGATTCCCTTCCTTGGATGCCATTCGAGGCCGAAATTGGTGAAACCTAGAACCATTGGTATTCCTTAAATGTCTATAAACTGAAAATCCCTGAAATCTGAAATTCATTAACTTCAAGAACTGAAATCGATTCATCTCGTGTCTCTCGGAACCATTGGGTTACGGTTTCCGTCATAAGAACCATTAGAGCCCTATTTAGGAACACTGGTGTCGTGTCGCGTCCTAAGTTTTAGGGAGTCTTAGGTTTTAGGGAGTCCTAGAGTTAGGAGTCCAGCCTCATCACGTACGTTTGCTATGGATAGCAACCGTGCCATAGGTAGCAACCGTGCCATAGGTCTAGTTACACTAGTCACCCAATCTTTCCCTAAGACAAGCCTAGTAAACTAGGATGTAGGCTAACCTGCATTAGTCTAAGGAACAACTTGCATTTAGATAAGAATGATATAGCATCTTAGATGAAATCCTAGGATAATAAAATCCTCAACTTGAATTAAATAACTTCTCCTAAAACTGTTGAAACAGTCAATCCCGTCTAGGTCGGTGTCTTAGTTGAGTTAGGCATAAGTAGCTTAGCTTAGGTGCACCGAACTACGTCGACTCTGATCCCAGTGAGGCTTGGGTACGTAGGCAGCTTGGATGTCTGATGGCATACCAACCGCGAGTCGGCACTACAACAAATTGTAGTGTTTTGTATATTAATTTTCTTGTAAATGCTTAATCAATCACTTAGGATTTTCCATGAAATTAGAATTTTAGGAGAACTTTCACTTAGATTGAATCCAGACAAATAAAGTAATCAAGATACACATTTAGGATTCACATTGAAATTAGATCATAGGATGCATGTCACATAGTTCGCACATTAACATAGAGTTGAATGAGCCATTTAAAATAAATTTAAAAGAGTTAGCTTTTGGAATCGAAGACCGATTATCGGGCAAGAATGGTGCATGTGGTGGATAACTCCCCATACCTTCCATTCTCGTAACCAGGTAGCGAGTCTAGATTTCTGGTTAATTTCGGGTCCTAGATCCCACATCTAGGTGGCGACTCTGTCAGTCTCTTTTGTGTGGAATTCGGATTGCCTTAGTGACCCCAAGTTCACATAAAAGATGAATTAAAATCAATACTGAAAGGCACACGCCAATCGCGTGGGTACGAGAGACCAAGAGAAGGCGTGGCGGCTCGCGCCCCACCCCTCTCGCGGGATCTGGTCCCACAACTACATAGAAAATGTGCACTTAAAAAATGTTAGAAATAAGAAATATTTTATAGGAAAATTTTTGGATTTTGTCATGAAAGATAGTAAAAATGTGTTTAGAAAAATTGATGAGTATCAATTCTTAGTTAAAGAATTGGCTAAGGAAGGTATGAAATTACCTGATGCATTCATGTCTGGTTCTCTTATAGAGAAATTGACATTATCTTGGAAAGACTTCAAAACTGGAATGAAGCAAGACCAAGGAATGAACCATAGATCAAGTAGTAGTTCGGGTTAATTAGATAGAGGAAAAGAACAAAGTCAAAGAAAAAGAAGAAAAAGCCAAAGAGTTTATCTCCAAGGCAAATATAGTAAAAACAAAAAATGAGAGGTTTAATAATATGAAAATGAAAAGAGAAAACAAGTTCAAGAAAACTACACCAAAAAAGAAAAGGAACTGTTTTGAATGCTGAAAACCAGAATTCTATAGGAAGGATTGTCGACGACGAAAGAAGTTTGGTTCGAACAATGCTAAAGTTAATTTAGTTGAAGCTGATATGATTGCAATTCTCGTGACATCAGTGAACTTGGTGTAAAATCTAAATGAGGGGGCGCTATACACAGGTGCTTCTAAGAACATTTGTGGAGCTAGATAGAAACTCTTTCTGCAACTATTTAACAGTTGAAGGAGGAGATGAAGTCTACATGGGCAACTCACAGACATCAAAATTCATTGGAAAATGCAAGGCTCTACTGATGTTAACTTTTGAAAAAATACTTGCTCTTCAAGAGGTGTTGCATGTGCTAGACATACATGGAACTTGGTGTCAGGGGTTTTTCTCAACAAGAATGAATTGAAACTCACTTTTGAAGCGAACAAGGCTATTTTAAGAAAAAATAATGCATTTCTAGGAAAAGGCTAGAATATTGTGGACCCCGATCCGAGATAGGTGGGGGGACGGGTCCCACGGAGAGTCTCAGGATAATCCACGTGAATGGAGAGCTCTACCAAGGAACTCTTGAAAGAAGTGCCCCTCACAGCATGAGTGGCGATAAAAAGTGAGATATCTCTTGATTCGGGGACTAGCCCAGATTCGAGGCGTACCTTAAACAAAGGAGAGTCGCCATCCAAGAAAATGGGCCAAAGATCCCATACTATGCTCTGTTGCAACGGATAACCAGAGATATAAAATAAGGTTCGTGCCTGGTTACGAATTTGGAAGGTCCGAAGAGCACCTCATCCGCCCATGTGCAAACACCTGGTCTCTTATGCCATTTATTTAATAATTTTGAAGAGTTTTGGGCGAAAATCATATGAAATGGGAACGAATATCTCCGAGAAGACGTCTATCTAATCATGCATGTCTCGGAGATGAATAATAAACACACATAAAATACATGAAAGAAATGTCACCTAAGAATATCTAGGTTATGAGTGTCATACCTAATTGGTGTCTGAGTTCTGGTGTGCAAACACATGCATGCTACAGCTAAAAGTATAGAATCTGTACATGAAAGTAAGAAAACACAACAAAACACACAACACAAATTAACTCTATACACATGACTGGACAAGACAAATCCTAAAACTCTAATGCAGGACTTGACTCGGACCAAGATGACCGTCCATCCCAGCTGCTCTACGTATCCCGGCCTCGGGAAGAATCGGAGTCAACGTAGTTCGATGCCCTATTCTAAACTACTATGCCTAACCATCTAGAACCGCTATCCTAGACTCGATCCACTAGACTCGACTGATTTTTAAAGCTTTTTTGTACAATTGCTTAAGTTCATGTGATTTGTAATTTTTGGGACTCTATATGCCCTAACTAAAGCAAGGTGATTAGCCTTAAGCTAATGCAGGTGGGCCCTAAATCCTATGTGTAATTAGGCTGTGCATCCTAAAGAAAACCACGGGCTGACTATATGCTTCCTAGTCTAGCCATCGGTTCGACGAAATGTCTAACCGATCAACTCGAGGCCTCCTAACTCTAGGGACACTCACACGACAGGTCACACCATATCAATACAAATCAAGACAGACTCCTAACTCTAAAACACCCCAAACAGCTAGGACAGACTCCTAACTCTAGGGGAAGATCTTTTGAAAAAGTGTTGAAGAATTTTTGTATTTTTTGAGAATTTGAAATGTTTATTTTTAAAGGTTTGGCTGGACCTGGGATGTGGATCCCAAGCTGCACTACGTACCCTATGAAAAGGGATCAAGCCAACGTAGTTCGGAACAGATTTTCCTAACTACTACTAAAGACTCAATACTTTTGAGATTTTTGGTTTTTTGAAATGTTTTTTGAATTTTCAAGTGTTTTTTACTCAAGAGGACAAAATCCTATCATCATAAGGGTAGGATAGACTCCTGATATCCCGCAAAGGTTGGACAGCATCCTATGCCTCGCAAGAGCTGGATAAAATCATATGACTTGATGAGAAGTTGGATGGAATCCTAACCCCTAAGATGATAGGACTGACTCCTGAAACTGAGACTCTCTAGCTAAGGACAGACTCTTATGCTAATGACTCTGAGAAGGGCTCTAATGAGACATGACATGTCTTCTAAAACAAAAGGATAAGTAGGGCCAATGAGACAAAGCCTGTCTCCAAAATGTTTGAATTTTCCCACATGAGACATAGCTTGTCTCCTCAAAGGGGGGCAACTTTGTGAGACTTGAATAGTCTCCTGTGGATTGACTTACTGATGAGACAAAGCCTGTCTCTAAAGGATATAACTTTCTTTGCATGAGACATAGCCTGTCTCCCTGAGGGTAAGACTCTCTGCTGAGACGTAGCTTGTCTCCCTGAAAGGTGGGCTCAAGATATCTCTTTCATTGCCCTTGCAATGAATGGGTTTCTAATGTTTAAGGGTACCTAAAAAACTAAGCCAGTCTTAAAAGTAAATGAGGGGAGTGTTACTTGGACTAAGCGAGTCCCCTATGGATGGGCTTGGGCTAGCGCCTTCATCGCCCTAATGAATAGGGGCTAAGGTCTCAGAGTATCTAAAACATTGGAAAAGTTTAAAATTGAAGAGGGTAGCGCTATTCAGACTATGCAAGTCCCCTAAGGATGGGCTTGGGCTAACGCCTTCATCGCCCTTGCTAACATTTTCCATTTGCAAATCGTTAACACATATATCATATGACAGCACAAGCATTCATAAACAGGTTATATAAAGAGCAATAACATAATAACATTAAACAGAATAAAATTCCTATATGTAATGCACGGCTCAATCCATTATGCTCCTCAGAAAATAAACAGAATAAAATTTTCTGCACACACTGTTATACCTAAGCATAAGAATGCTAAAGACACAAAATACACTGACTAGTGCAAAAATTTAAACAAGATAATTGAGAAACTTATCCTAATAACAAATAACACAAACATGGCAGTTCTAGGCTAGAATACACAACAAGAAGTATCTAAACAGACTTTAATGTCTACAATTTCTTTTAAACTCTTGATTAGATAAAGAGATATCATGCTTACCTGAAACACGGTTAGGGATATGAATTTAGCCTCTTCACGCCAATTACTTCAATTCTGAATCAGATGAAGCGACATCGACAATGGGTAGAAGTTTCTTCATCTCATTCTTCATCTCCTTCATCTCGTGCTTTCATCCAATTTACATTTCCACGTAGTGTGTTGATCTCACCATTGTGGCCCAAAACTCTCATAGGTTGAGCACGGTCCCAGCTAGGGAAAGTAATTGTTGAAAACCAGGGCCATGAAGCTCGTAAACCTACTATGGCCAAGATCTGCATAATAGTAGTCTCTCAGTTGATCAGGTTTTAGTTGACCTTTGTAAACAACAGTCCTCGAAGAAAGAGAGCATATATAGAAGTCCTTCACTCCACCATGTTGTAGATTTAGAGCAGCTCGAATAGCCACCATCGAAACCCTCCGTAATATGTACATCTGCTACTCAAAATCAGCGTTTGACCTTGGAGTTGGAGTAAGGAACAGTTGTTCAATAACAGGTTCTGTCTGAAGAGCAAACTTGCCCAAGCCTGTATTATCAGTTGGGACAGATCGCCACGCAAGTACAACATGCCCCGGTGACTCCGCAACCTTGGTAAATACTGTTTTGCTTTCTTCACGGCGAACTTCTGATGTTGGTAAGAAGAACATCCCTACTGCATACTCACCTAGTGGTGGCAGCTCAAATCCAACATCTTTAGCAACCTCAGTGAAGAATTCATGGGGAAGCGCCACGAGAATGCCAGCCCTATCACCGGTGTTTGTTTCGCAGCCACAAGCACCTCTGTGGGACATTCATACCAACATCTCTATAGCACCTCCCACAGTTTTCCTGCTGTATTCACCAGATAACTCTGCAACAAATCCAACTCCACAAGAATCCTTATCGAACAATGGATCATACAGACCCAGTGGCTTGTCTGGCACCTGTGAGAACGCCATAGATGGTACCATAACTCTGAGCTTTGGAGAATATCCAGGACCATCAGACCTCCATAAATGCTGCCGTTTTGAATCTGAAAAACGCAATTTTGTCCTGAAAAAATATTCTCCACCGTGACTGCGCCAGTTCACCTCAAAACAGAGCAGCATGTAGCTCTTTTTCTGCACTGGCCCAAAGCAAGGAAGCTCTTTTGATGATTAAGGGAAGGAAGAATGATTGAATCAGTTGGGAATTGAAGGGCTGAACCTGAAATCGTGGTCATTTTTGAAGTCTCTGTTTTAAGGAAGGGAAAAGGCAGGATCTTTTGACTACTTTAATTCCTAACCAATCTCCCTCAAAAGACACTTTTCTGCCCAATTCTCAACTGATATGACTCGATTTCATTTTGAAAAACAAAATCGTTTCAGAAGAAAGATAAAGCACTCCTCTGCCTCCAAACGCAGATCATCGACAGAATCCGAGAAACGCTTGATACCAGTCAATATCGCAAAAAGGCCCCTACCAGGTAAACACTCAAAGCTTTCAATAGAAACATATGGTAGGTCTTTCCCCACACTGTGGTCTACAACAGCCCTGCCAATAGGGTGTGTAGAACCTTTTTCTATGGCAGCAGCTACAGCAAGGGTTTCCTTCTCACAGTTAGGAACACAACAAGGAGCAACTTCCAATTTGTTTGTTACAACCCGATGTCCATGAATGGGCTCAATTGCTTTGCACATAAGCTCCCCTGTGGTCAATGTCCCTGTTTTATCAAATGCAATGGTGTGACAGGATGCTAGAGCATCCAATACATGCCCACCTTTGAGAAGTATTCCCTTACTTGCACAGGAACTTATTGCAGTAGCATATGCCAAAGGAGCAACTGCCAATGCACAGGGTGATGCTGCCACCATTAGCCCCCCCCAAAGCCCGGTAAATTGATCCTCTGCAGACTGGTGTGCCAATAAAGGACCACTTAAAAATACATGGCCCAGTGAGAGCAACCGCAAGCGATAGAGCCACAACAACTTGGCTATAAAACTCCCCAAATTCATCTAGCCACCGTTGCAGCTTTGGCTTATTTAGCTGTGCTTCTTCGGTTAACTGAAAATTTCTGCTCAATGTAGAATCTTTCCATGTCTTGGTTGCTTTCACTATCATCATTCCATCCAAGTTCCTTGCACCCCCTGGAATTTTATCCCCCACTATCCTCTCTATTGGTTTGGCTTCTCCAGTCAGGTGCTCAACAGTAACTGTAGAACTACCTTGAAAAACTTCTCCATCTATCGGCACAGCCTCACCAGCTTTGACCAAGATGTAAGAACCCACTTCCAGGTCATGCACAGGAACCTTTTTATATGCCAGGGAAGAGATATCAGGTGATCTGTTGTCATTCACTTCCAGCACAAGGGCAAAATCGGGATTATTCTCTTTCAAGTCCTTAACATCAACCATTGCCCGGGCTGTGAAATACTCTTCAGCAATGTGGGCCAGATTAAACATTGCAAGAAGCAAGCCTCCTTCAAGGGCGTTTCCCATGAGTACAGATGCAAATGCTGCAAGAGCCCTTAGAACATGGATATTTACTTTTCCACCAGCAATATCCATAGCAGCATCAAGTGCTGCTGAAACTCCGACGAGTGGGAATGCAGCAACAATGAAGGCGCGCTGGAAAGGCTTTGCAACCAACTTGGGAAGCACAAAAGGGCACGCAGCCGCGACCAGAAGTAGAGCCGTTGAACAACAACAAAGCTGCAAATGCTCCCGAAGGAAATCCGCCAATTCAGCCCATCAAATTGCTCTTGCGAAGCCGAGAATCGCTTCCTGATATCGGTTCAAGTTCGTGTCTTGCTCGTGATGGTGGTGGTGGTGGTGATTATGATTGTGATTATGATCATGATCATGATTGTGATAATGATTGTGGCTGTGATGATCTTCATGATGATGATGAGAGTTTTGGGAGGTAGAACGACAATGGATCGACCTATTGTAGGGAAAGAGTCGGGGATTTACAGAAAGAGAAACAGACCTAGGAATTGAAAGGGAGAACTGAGGTATAGAATAGATGGAAACAAAGGGAGAGGGGACCTTTCTTCTTTTGGAATTCGGTATAAGGAATCTGGTGCTTCCGATTGCGTAAGGCAGAGAATCCATCGTTCTTCAGCACTGGTTTTTTAACACGAAAATTCAGTATCAGAACATCACTGCGCAGGAGATCAAGAGAAGAGGAGGTTCCTTTTTAACTCTCTCTCTCTCTCTTCCTCTGCAGATTTGCAGACCTCAGATCTTGGATCTATATAAGAAATGGCTGGAAAAATTGCTCCTCGCCGGAGAAGATGATCGGATCTTTCCTAGAAATGAGCAAATCTCACTGGAATTTAAGAAACTGACGGATCTAGTTGCAGATAGCTAGAATCTATGGATATTCTCTGAAGAAGATGACCGGTGGGTTAGGGTTTGGTTCTAGATCTGAGGTTTTACCGCTTGAAAAGAACAAAATTAAAGGAGGAACATAAGATGATTCAAGGAAGAACTAATTGGCCGGAGCTCCGGTAATCCTACCGGAGAAGAAGATCGGGGAAGATAAGCTTTGATCGGAAATTGCAAGGTTTGGGTTAGGGTTTCAGCTCTTCTCCCCTTTTCTCTCTGAGATTTTTCCCCGAAATTTTCAGACGAAAATGAACTCTCCTCTGCCCTTGCCCGATGGATTCTTTTTATAAGAGAGTGATAAATTCGACCTCTTTTTCTTATTTGGACAACCACCTTTCGGATAATCCACTTCCCTTTCTGGTTTACACTACGGTCTTCTCGCGGTTCGTTCGCTAGGCAAACGCACTCCGATTTCGACGAAATTTTACAGGGAGCTAGATGGGATCCTACCCTAGCTTAGGGTGAAGTTTGGGACCCTAGCTGATTGATTTGGTTGGGTTATTCATTTTCACAGAGAGGTTTAGGGCCCGGTCAAAATGGGGTGTCTACAAATATCAATGGTTTATTCATTTTGAATGTACTAGAATATATGAATGAAAAACCATCACCTTCATATGCTTAATAGGTCTTGCGAGTTTGGTTTAATAAATGGAAATGTTGAACCTAGTAGTAAAAAAAATTTGAAATATGTTGAAGCAAAGCTTTTCAAAGAAACCACTTCATAGTGTTGAAAAGTCGTACCATACCCTGAGGATAAGCTTAGGGGGCTGAGCCCTTGACAGATAGAATGGAGAATGTATCTGCTGAATGCTAGCACCACGAACCATTTCAAGCCTTCATATGAATGCTTTAACCGAAGGAGAGATGGTGACCGATGTCTATTGGGTTTGGCTGAGAAAAAAGGTGTGAGTGGAGATACTTGTCTCCATATGTAGTGATGACACTTGTTCACTTGACTTCTCTCTTAAGCTGGAAGATGAAAGGAGTGGGTTTGGCTGAGAAAAAAGGTGTGAGTGGAGGTACTTGTCTCCATATGTAGTGATGACACTTGTTCACTTGTCTCTTAAGCTGGAAGATGAAAGGAGTGGATGTATATCTCCATATGGATTACCATTATTGTGATTATCCTTATCTTTTATTGTGTTTATCTGTAAGTCCATATCTAAGCACTGATTATTTCTGATAATCAATGATTAATAGAAATGATTTGGTGGAGTTTGATGTTGTACAAAGTTATGGAATATTTGAAGTTTGTTTCAAAAAATAATTAAGGCCACATTTGGATACCCACAAGATTTAGATTTGGATTTCTCACATTTGCACTGGATCAGATCCTTAGATTTCCCAATCAGCTACAACAGTGAAAAAAAAATCTGATTTTCAAATCTGTTATGCAAGAAATTATTTGGAACTCAATATTTATGGCAATTGCCCTCATCCTTATTGTTTTTATGACGCAGGGTGTTCTCACCCCCTTCAGGAGTAGGACTATTCCTATATGTAGCACGCAGTGGCCCACATACAATGTGCATCAGGGTAAGTCGATCCGGGTGGGATTCGAACACTCGTCTCAGGAGCAAACCCGTGACTTTATTCCGAAGTGGCAATTTCCTTCAGTTTTTTTAACCTTCATCCTCGCTGCTTCTCGACCATGCTGCCGCAGCAGCCAGACGTCCCCCCACCCCTCTCTCTCTCTCTCTCTCTCTCTCTCTCTCTCTCTCTCATCCTGAGCATAAGGATGAGGATGATTGATGTATTTTGTATCCAAAACTCAAATCCAATTCTAAATAAAAAAGCATGAAGCATCAAAACGTGGCCTAAATGAAAACACTTTGAAAAAGGGATTCCGTGTGGAAAATAAAAATGGGAGTGACAACACCGACCCTTTTCAAGGTGTATTTATTGCTTTTTTATGGGGATTTGAGCTCCCTTACTCTATCTTTTAGTGGACGTGGCATTAATGGTTGATGCCCATGTTTTTTTTTTTTCAACAAAACGGGATCCCGTTTTCCTAGCAGTGCTCTAAATTAAATAAACATCAATAAAAAATCAAGACAGAGCATTACAAGCTTTAACGGTTAAAGCTGATAAACATTCAACATTTCTACAGTTACCTGGTGCCTTCAATCCAGCCAGGGAAAGGCTCTCTGTAAGTGGTTGATATGATAGTAGGGCGCATGATAACTAGTCGTACATTTTCTCTAAGTTGTCCAAGAAGCATTTCTCCCATTGCCTTTGTAAAACCATAGGTGTTTGGCCAACCAAAGAATCGAGCCCTGGAAGATATGAAGTAGTAGAATTGTATAAATAAATGGATTAGGAAAGTGACATATTCACTCTTTTTTTACTTGGGATAGCCCCCTCTAGTGTACTGACGACTATTCTTTTACACTTTTTTTTATACTATTCTTTTACACTTAAGGGGGCTGTCCCAAGTAAAACAAGGGGAGCGAATATATCAAGGGTGTTGCGCCTTCCAAGAACAGGCCAATTTGTGAATTCAGCTATAACTGATGGGGTATAAAAACAGCAGCCTATTAGCTGTCGACACGTGGCCCAAGGATGGCCCACTGCAGATCCCGCGTCAGCAGGGGTAGTTTGGTAATTACAGCAGAGTAGGTGAGCTCGAACCTATCGCTGGCCGACACCTGTCCTGTAGTAATAACTCTTCAACTACCCCCGTTTTCCCTCTATAAAAGGGCTTCCAATGCTCATAAACAGGGTAATAACTTCTTCATCCACCACCCTAAAACTAGCTCTGCACTCTTGCTCATACTGACTTGAGTGTCGAAGGGCCTATCCGGAGTAACACTCTGGGTTGGTCATTCTGACCTCGTTTGCTCTTTACGCAGGGCTCAGCTACTCAGCTCCTCCACTTCGGCTCTTCGGGTCCTCCGGCTCAGCTCTTACGTCACTGTCATATCTGTTACCGATTTTAGGCTTAACAGATTGGCGTCATCCGTGGGACCCCGAACTAAAGGCTGTTCCAATCACTTTACAAAAATGGCAGGGCGCAAGAGTACGCGGGTGCCAACCGCACGGACTACCCGAGCCGTGCTACCCGGCAGGACTCGGAGTGAGCGACTCGCTTCGCTGGTGGTGGCAGCTTCTGCTACGGCCGAGCAGAGCCAGCCTCGTTCGGAGCACCTCAACCCCATGCCCACTCCAGAGCAAGTTCAAGCCCTCTTTCGGCAAATGACAGCTCTCGTTGGACAGTACCAGCAGTTACTCCAGGCGCCCCCCCAACCTCCTCCGGAAGCTCCACGACCTGTCCCCGAGAGGCCAGATATCCGCAGGGGAGAGTCGTCGCGCCATGGTGAGGACCGAACTCACCACTCCACCAGACAAGTCCGTCACCCCACGGCCAGGCATGCACAGACAGAGCCGCACCACAGTCGAAGGTCGCGGTCTCGCTCTCCGCAAAGGCACCGAGCTCATGAAGAGCGCGTGCCACAGGCAAAATCCCGGTCCCGTCGTAGAAGTCTGGAAAGCCACTCCGGCTCCGCGGCGAGCCCATTTGCGGAAAGAAACAAGTCCCCAGACCGTAGAGTTGACCCGGTGCTGCGGAAAATAGAAGAGATGGACCACAGAATTGAAGAGGTGGCTAAAGATCAAAGCCGGCCTGTTTCTAGGGCGTTCGCGAGCAGAACGCCATTAACCGACGACGTCATGGCCGCCCCAGCACCCAGGGGATTTAAAATGCCAACTATCCCGCAGTATGATGGGACCACTGACCCCGTGGACCACTTGGAGACGTTCCGAACAATGATGCTCCTCCACGGTGCGTCAGATGGCTTCCTTTGCAGAGCATTCCCGACGACCCTGACAGGTGCAGCAAGGGACTGGTACTCAAGGATCAAACCGAACTCCATCAGCAGCTTCGATGACTTCGGGGAAGACTTGGTCCGACACTTCATGAGCAGCCGCAGGCCAAGGAAAACAACAGCATCCTTAATGGCCTTACGGCAGGAGGATAATGAACCTCTCAAAGCCTTCGTCGGCCGATTCAGGCGCTTCAAGTGCCAAATCTAGACCCCTCGGCCGCTACAAACGCACTTCTCGCAGGTGCTAGATCTAATGATTTCCGCCGAGCAGTGGCCCGCTGGAATCCACTCTCCCTAGCGGACCTAATGGCTGGGGCGGAGGAATATATTTCAGTAGAAGAGACTCTGGCTGCTCTTGACTCGAATCAGAGGAGGGCCTCTGATGATATGAACCGAGACAAGCACCCTGCTAAGCCGCATAGGGATGACAAGGTTGTTAGAAGAGACAAGTCCCCCCAAAGAAGGGAGGAAAACTTCACCCCCCTCAACACATCCCGAAGGCACATACTAGCTGTTATCAACGGAGAGGAGTTCATAAAGTGGCCAACCCCAATGATCTCCAAGGGGAACAGGAGAGACAAGTCAAAGTACTGCCGTTTCCACAGGGACCACGGCCACGACACGGACGAATGCTGGCAGCTAAAGGAAGAAATCGAGTAGTTGATTAGCCGGGGCTACTTGAAAAAGTATGTCCGAAGTGAGCCCAAGGATAAAGGTCCCCAGGGCCGGAGCCCTCGGCGGTCACAACCGCCCTCAGCCCGGAGACAATCTCCCCCGCCGTCTAGTCCACAACCAGAGGCACACCGCTCCCAACAAAGGGGGGTCATTGGCACAATCATGGGTGGTCCGGCAGCTGGGGGGACATCATCTGCTGTTCGAAAACCATACGTACGCCGAGTCAACGCCGAGCACACATGCAGCAAGAAGATGAAGACAGACAATGAGATCTCCTTTTCAGATGCCGACCTCGACAATCTGATACTGCCACACGACGACGCCCTGGTCTTAACAATGCTCGTCGCAAACTGGGAGTTGAAGAAAATCCTAGTCGACAACGGGAGTTCGGCCGATATTTTGTACTATCATGCTTTCGAGAGAATGACGATAGGTGACGACCGCTTAAGGCTGGCGAACTCAGATCTGTTCGGTTTTTCAGGAGAGGTCGTCAAAGTGGAGGGACAGATTGAACTCCCAGTCCTCGTCGGAGAGCCGCCCTGCCAAGCTTTTGCCATGGTCAACTTCCAGGTAGTGAGGGCCGCTTCGGTCTATAACGCTATCTTGGGATGACCCGGGCAGAACTTAATCCACGCAGTCGCTTCAGCGTATTACCAGAAAATGAAGTTCATAACGCCAAAAGGCGTGGGTGGGGTCAGAGGAGATCAACCACAGTCCAGGGAGTGCTATGCCATGGCACTCAAAAGGCAAAGATGCACTGGAATCCTTGCCGATTGAACTACTTGATCTGAGAGACGAAGCACAGGTGATTGAACCCGCCGAAGACCTCAGAAAATACTATCAGTATTAGACCACCCGGCGTGGAAGTGACTTTGTAAATATCAGCTGAATGTGAATGACAAGCTCTTTTGCAAATCTCTTCGTACTCATTACTTGGAAACCCAGTTCGCTAAAACTTGGGTACTCATCAAATTGGAAACCCAGTTCACTAAAACTAGGGTACTCGACGCTTGGTTCGCCACGGCTCGTCTCCGCAAAGACCGGGAGCGCACTCTTGGTCCGGAACCAGTCCGGATGCAAAAACCAAAGCTCCTCGGAAACCCAGTTCGCTAAAACTTGGGTACTCATCAAATTGGAAACCCAGTTCACTAAAACTAGGGTACTCGACGCTTGGTTCGCCACGGCTCGTCTCCGCAAAGACCGGGAGTGCACTCCTGGTCCGGAACCAGTCCGGATGCAAAAACCAAAGCTCCTCGGAAACCCAGTTCGCTAAAACTTGGGTACTCATCAAATTGGAAACCCAGTTCACTAAAACTAGGGTACTCGACGCTTGGTTCGCCACGGCTCGTCTCCGCAAAGACCGGGAGTGCACTCCTGGTCCGGAACCAGTCCGAATGCAAAAACCAAAGCTCCTCGGAAACCCAGTTCGCTAAAACTTGGGTACTCATCAAATTGGAAACCCAGTTCACTAAAACTAGGGTACTCGACGCTTAGTTCGCCACGGCTCGTCTCCGTAAAGACCGGGAGCGCACTCCTGGTCCGGAACCAGCCCAGATGCAAAAACCAAAGCTCCTCGGAAACCCAGTTCGCTAAAACTTGGGTACTCATCAAATTGGAAACCCAATTCACTAAAACTAGGGTACTCGACGCTTGGTTCGCCACGGCTCGTCTCCGCAAAGACTGGGAGCGCACTCCTGGTCCGGAACCAGTCCGGATGCAAAACCCAAAGCTCCTCGGAAACCCAGTTCGCTAAAACTTGGGTACTCATCAAATTGGAAACCCAGTTCACTAAAACTAGGGGACTCGACGCTTGGTTCGCCACGGCTTGTCTCCGCAAAGACCGAGAGCGCACTCCCAGTCAGGAACGGGCCCGGGCAGAAAACCAAACCCTTTCCAAAACCCAAGTTCAATAAAACTTGGTCATCCTAAGCCGTTCAGAACATCTCTAGCCGGACTGGATATGACGCGTCTCGCTAGACGACAAAAATCAGTCCGGCCCAAGCCGGAATGACTCCCAGGCCGGACTGACAAATTCCGGACTGTTTCGGTAGCCGGACTGACAAATTCCGGACTGTTTCTCCAGCCGGACTGATAAATTCCGGACTGTTCCTCCAGCCGGACTGATAAATTTCGGACTGTTTCGCCAGCCGGACTGACAAATTCCGGACTGTTCCTCCAGCCGGACTGACAAATTCCGGACTGTTTCTCCAGCCAGACTGACAAATTCCGAGCAGCAAATTCCGAACAGAGATGTAACTGACCACACTTCCCCAAGTCATCACAATGGCTTGGAGAACTGGGGGGCAACTGATGGGGTATAAAAACAGCAGCCTATTAGCTGTCGACACGTGGCCCAAGGATGGCCCACTGCAGAGCCCGCGTCAGCAGGGGTAGTTTGGTAATTACAGCAGAGTAGGTGAGCTCGAACCTATCGCTGGCCGACACCTGTCATGGAGTAATAACTCCTCAACTACCCCCGTTTTCCCTCTATAAAAGGGCTTCCAAAGCTCATAAACAGGGTAATAACTTCTTCATCCACCACCCTAAAACTAGCTCTGCACTCTTGCTCATACTGACTTGAGTGTCGAAGGGCCTGTCCGAAGTAACACTCTGGGTTGTTCATTCTGACCTCGTTTGCTCTTTACGCAGGGCTCAGCTACTCAGCTCCTCCACTTCGGCTCTTCGGGTCCTCTGGCTCAGCTCTTACGTCACTGTCATATCTGTTACCGATTTTAGGCTTAACAATAACCATCCCATAGAAATTTTGAAGTGGAAAGAAAAAAAATCTATTCTCTTGGTCTCACCTATACTCAACTTAGTATTCTAGTTACCATGCCTATTTCTGGGCCATTCTGATTTTAAAAACATTGATCTCAAAATTTGCATTCTGTGGTGGATCCAAGTTGAGTGTTTCAAACCTTTGGATTCCGAGTTCTTTCATGGCAATAGTCTCTGCTTTTCTACTAGCTCCATTATCACGAAGTTCCCTCAATCTTTCATTTGCCAATTTCATCTCTGCTTCAATATCTAAACGCATGATTCCATTTAGTGTTTCACCCACGATAAATGGTTTCTCTAATATAAGTCCGGCCTTTTCCCCAGAAACATATGCTAAAACACAAGATGAAATTTGATTCATTAGAGGGCTAAATTATCAAAAAATAAGAAATCAATTCTTAATTACAAACACATAGATCAAATAATAAATGGAGGAGAAAACAGGAGGAGGAAGAAGAAAAGATAGAGAAGAGGAAGAGGAGTAGAAGAAGAGGAGCAGTAGAAAATCAAACTTCAAGAATAAGTTCATAGCCGAGATAAAAATAATGATAATCATCCATCCTTTGGTAACTCACTATATAGACTCACCAGGTGACACATGGAGAAGTATCTCTAGTTTCACACATTTCTTTGCAAACTCCAAAACATGCTTAGCTCCCATGGTATTAGTAATCAAAGAGACATCATATCTATAGACAATTATTAAAAAAATTAATAATTTGAGATTTCAAAAGAAAAATAAAAAAAGGTTTCGTTCACTGTTTAAAAACTGCACTGAGTCAAATATGGACTCGCACAACTCAACTCGGTTTTGTCTTGGCCAAGTTCTCATTCAAGCCTGAGTTTTGTCATCACAAAGTCAAAACTCCTTTAACTTGCCCGAATCGATAAAATATTGACCCCGCCAATTATGGACTTGCTTATGTCAATTCCTTTTTAACATAAATTGAGTTCTCGTCCAAGTCTGAGTTTTTAAAAACCTGTTTCATTTTCGATACTACATGACAGTATTTGCATTACAACATCACCTCTCATCAAAGTTTGTAGTAGCTGCTACATTTACAATGACATTGATTCCTCTCCACATCTCTTCCTTGATACTTTTCTCCTCTATTCCCAAGTTCTCACAAGCGATATCCCCTGCAACAGGAGTGACCTTGTCCCATATAAATGAACAAAAATCCTTACCATGTTTCTCTCTCAAGATCCTAAATACCTCCTTCTCCATAACCTGACAATAAAACAAAGTTAAGATATGATACATAACATCTTGGTTCGATGTTTTAGAAAGACAAAACTAAGTTTTAAGTTTTTTAATGGGTAAGTCAGTTAAATTATAAAAGATTAGATAAATTCACTTGCCTAATCTAACCCAACCAACCAATATAGCCTAATAAAATCAAATCTTCTAATCTCAGAATATTTGATCTCGATTTGATTTCATTCTCTAATACCATCAGCTTAAGCTTTTGGAGTTACTGGTAGTTTTCACATGGTATCAAAGCCAAAGGTCCTGAGTTCAAACATCCCAGATACCAAAAATCTAGATGCAATGGCCAAACCCAAAAGCGGGGCCACATGTGCCATGTGTAGGCCAACCATAGAAAGAGGGGCCACACGTGAGGGGAGTGTTAAACTTAAATAACAGTCTTCAAAAGCTTAAGCTTTTGGAGTGACTGGTTGTTTCACAGATATGATACCTCCTCCTTAAAGAGGCTTGAGTGATTACAAAGAAAGAAGTGTAGTGGTATACATCATTTTGCAGGCGCTGCCTAGCAGTTTCATCATTTGTAGCCCTTATGAGAAGAAAAAGCCTCTTCATATGAGGTTGAACTCTAAGTAGTTTCTCCACAAAAACTACATTCATTTGAAAGAAAAACTATCATTAAAAACAAATTTACCAGACAATACAAAAGAGCTAGAGGAAAAAGGAGATAAAAAAGGGCGGGGGCGGGGGCGGGGGCGGGGACGGGAGCTAATACTCTTTGCTAGAAAGCCAGTAGAACCAGTGACTAAGATGCTTTTGTGCTCCAGAGATTGTAAAATACACCCCAATTCCATTTGGAAAGCCATTTCAAAGAAAAGAATTTGCAAATATGAAAGCCCAGAGTGAAGAGAGGTATGTTCTGTCCCTCGAATGTGAGCAATGTATTTATAAGAGCAAGTTGGATGTTCTGGCACAAGAACGTGGTTCCTTATGTGAGTGAGTGAGAGAGAGAAGGGGGTGGGGGGGTGTGGGTGTGGGTGGGTGTTAAAAACTCGACTGTTCTTGACTTGTTTCCTTTACGCAACATTCACTCACTCATGCTGGTGCATGTTGATAAACGAACAGATTTAGGCATATAATTAAATCTTGGATTGCACCAATAGAGGAATAGGTATTCACCAGCGTTCTACACTTTTTTTAATCTTCTGTAATTAGTCTAGGGAAATGATATCTTTTTTTAAAATGATATGATCTTAATCAGGGAAATAATATCAGCGCACCTACTTCTTGTTATGGGCTCGCTCTAGCATGTATTTCTTTTTTAATTGGTTTGTAAAAAACTTTCTGGAACATAATGACCTTTTGAAAGCTCTTTGATAGGTGATGGGGTCCAAAATATACGACCAACCGGCTGTTGACACGTGGCCCTCACAGGGGCCACTGCAAAGCCAGCTTATATATATCAAAAGATGGTTGTGTTGATATCATTTCCCTTAATCCATAGTCAATGGACTCAATACTAAGTACAGAGAGAGAGAGAGAGAGAGAGAGAGAGAGAGAGAGAGAGAGAGAGAGAGAGAGAGAGAGAGAGAGATTTTCCAAATAGATTTTGGGTGAATTTTACAAATCAGGTCATGCCATTAATTTGTGACCAAAATACTCAATGTAGTGTTTTTTTTTTTACTCATTGAAGAAGACCAAAATGTCCTTTTATGTGAAAAGACAGAGGTTACCTTGTAAAAAGACCAAAATACACATGACAATCAAAGATAAGTTTTGCATCAAGGGTGTGGTAATATCATATCTATGTATACTAGAATTCTTATGCTTGGGTGTAAAAAAATGGGCCCACCCCATCAAAGCAAAACATGACATGTAAAATTGTGAGCCCCACCATATACTAGGGCTCGGGTGAAGATCGTGGGACCTACGCCATCAAAGAATGAGGCAAAATGGTGGGCCCCACCAGGTGCACATGTTTGAATTGGGTCGGTGGGACCCATGCTATTAAAACATATTACTGAGCTTCACGGGTATCTTGGTCTTTTTACAGGGTAATTTTCATCTTTTCACAAATAAGGACATTTTGGTCTTTTACAAGTAAAAAAATCTAGGGAAATGATATACCGCCCCTTTTGATTACCAGGAACACCCCCTGTCAATGTATCAATGACTAAAGAGGGGCTGTTGTACTTATGTCAGAAGAATTCAATGCCCCTTGATTGCCACAAACACTGACAGTGGGTGTTCCTGGTGATCAAAAGGGGCAGATATATCACTTCCGAAAATCTATCATGGCCATTTTGATCAGAAATTGATTTTTTTTTTCTTTTATATGAGTATGATCAGATCATAAATTGATGACATGACCTGATTTGCAAAATTCACACAAAGGTGGTGACTCTATTTGCAACTTATCAAACTATAAGATATTTTTCCCAAAGAATAATAATATGAAGAACCGATGGGATAGCCCAACAATTAGCATGTGCCATGCTCACAAAAAAAAATTATTATTTTTCTTTATTTACCTAAACCTAAGGGCTGCCTTACATCACTCGTGACGTTGTGGTGAGAAGCTATATTTTCATTCGTACTCTCGGCCTCCCTACCATTACTCTTTTGCAAATAAATAGTGGACGTCTTTTGCAAAATCCCATTTATTTTATTCATTCTTAATCCCTTTAATTTTCACATTGTACTATATCTGTATATTTTATTGGGTTTTTTAAAGATGTTGCAAATTAGAAAAATATACACCTCTACGAATTTACACGAAACCTTCTTCTACATATTTTATTTTATATACTTTGCACCACATTTTGTCGACCTTGGATATATAAGAAAACCCTTGCGTTGCAGGAGGTGTGGAGAAAAATTAAATGAATAATCAAAAGATGCATGTAAATAATTTCAATGCAAAAAATCCTTTCGTAGACTGCCTCCAAAAATCAAGGAATGAAGCATCTGTTGATGGGTCAAGGTATCAAATATAAAATTTGGGAATTTCTCATTTAGAGGTACACACTTTTAATTTTATTTTAATTTACCGGTTCTTGCTAAATACATGTCCATGCTGACATTTCTTCGAGTGTACTAGTTGTTGGTACGACCACTTGAGCAAGGATGGGGCCGTGGAAAAATATTTGGTAGGTCCCAGAAATGATGTGAAGAGTAGATGGTTTAGGGTATTTTATGATGATTCCGATGGTGTGACTGTCAAATGCGATTGTGCTAAGTTTGAAAGGGAGGGGATCTTATGCAAACATATCCTTCGTATTATGGATACGAAACAATTGAAGAAGGTACCCGACCATTATATGTTGAGGAGATGGTCTATTCAGGCAATGTATCAAGTAGAGGGTACGATATCTACAAGGCCACAAGTAGGTAGTAGCGTGAATCCGTTTCAGAGGTGGTGCCTAATCTCAAGATGGGAACGACTGGTTGATGGACCCGGAAGAGATGACAACATTTTCAACAGGATGACTGAATTTTGTGATCGTCTTTTCGCTGAAGAAGAACAAAAGCAGAAAGAAAAGCAAGTTACATTGGATGATAGTGAGTTACCAATCGTTGGTAGCGAAGTATATTCAAACATTGCCGTGAGTCAAATACCTGAAATAACAATTCGAGACCCACCCGTTGCGAAGACCAAGGGACGTCCAAAGAATCCAACACGCTTGAAATCTGGCATAGAGACATCTGTATCCCAACCAAAGAAACGAACGTGCAAATTATGTGGCGAAAAAGGACATTATAAGTCCATATGTAAAAAGAAAGGCGAGGTTTGTTTTCTTCCCTATTTATTCATTTGTATGTGTATATGGAATGATATTTGTTAATGTTTATATATTGATTCTGTTATGGTTAATGCTAATAGAAGTTGCCTAAAAGAAAGCGGCAAGAGGAATGTGACGTAGAGGAAAAGGAAGAGGCAAGGAGGAGTACGTTTATATATTTGAACCACTTTTAGTTTGTTACTTTCATACAGAGGAAGCAGAATATGTTAGTGTAATTAGTATCATGAACTTCTGCACTAGTTTTGTGGTCTGTTACTATTCCATGTCTTTTTTTCTTTAGGAGGATTTGCATGTTCTAGAAGTTTTTTTATTGAGGCAGTAATATATGTATTTTTACTTCAAGGGATTTGTACGTAGATGACAAGTTTGTAACTGTCAAACTCTTCTGTTGCAGGTCATTATGTGACTGTCGAACTGTTGAGGTCATTGCACCCATTGCAGCCACAGTTGAGGATATCATGCTAGTGTAAGCATTTTCTATTTATGAATATATATTTCTATCATATTGTCAACTTAAATTATTTTGTGTAGCATTTTTGTAGTTATAATTATGAAACTAGCATTTTTGTAGTTATAATATCAGTTTACTAAGCTAGCTCGAGGTTGACTACGAAACCCCACCTACAGAAAAGTGAAAGTGCACCCATTTTAGAAAAAGACAAACAGAAGTGGGTGTAGATGCAGGAAAACGTGGGGTTGAAATATTTTGCGAGAAAAAGTAAAAATTCTCGAGAACTTCCCATAATATGGACACGAGATATTGACGTACTCGTACCAAGTAAAGCGGCGAAAGGGTTGCCGGGTTTTACTGCTTAATAAGTCAAGGAAAACAAAACCCTAGTCAAGATGACATCATAAATAGTAAAAGGGAGATGATATTTTCACCCCTCTGTAGTACGCATTCGCCCCCTGTTAACTTGATTTTGACGTAAAAAAACGTTAAAAGGGGGGCGAATGCGTAATGTAGAGGGGTGAAAATATCATATCCCTAGAAGGGAAAATGACGCTAAGGCTCTTTTTACAATGACTCGATCCTAAATACAGGTTTTGGGGAAAATAAATTAATTACCAGCTTGGAAACATGTCGGAGAATTAAAAGTTCTTGTTCTTGTGTTTTTTCATTTTTTTTATTTTTGTTGAACCTGAATTCCAGATGGCATGTAAAATTGTGCATAAGAAAGGAAGTTTACTGTTTGACAGCTTTTTGGCTCTTTTTTACTATTTGACTCTTTGACTGGATAATATATCTTATCAATTTATAGTTTCACGTGTCACGAGAAATCAGAACTTGTTACTGGGTTTATACGAGTCTTCGTCTCCAGATCTCTTCTACTTGTGTAGCATTTTTGTAGTTTTAATTATGAAACTTAAAAATACACCCCGAATCCATTTGGAAGTCCATTTCGAAGAAAATAATGAGAAAGAAAATGATTCTGCAATGTGAAGAGAGTTTGAAGGCAAAATTATCAACAGGACCCATGCTTTTCAAAAATTACCAACGGGGGACAAAAGAGGTCTTGTCAGTAAAAGCTGGACGAAAATACCCTTTGGCATATAGAACACGTTTTGACTTTGGAAAGGGGTTTTTCAAGTCTCTAGGATTGGGGTTATCAGGTATCAAAATGGGGTTACCAATTTCAGAATGAGCTTATCAAGTCCCTGAAAATTGGCCGAGGGTACTAGAGTTTTGGAATGGGGTTTTCAAGTATTTGGGATTGGGGTTATCTAGTATCAAAATGGGGTTACCAATTTACGAATGAGCTTATCAAGTCCCTTAAAATTGCCCAAGGGTACTGGAGTTTTGGAAGGGGGTTTTCAAGTCTCTGGGGTTGGGGTTATCCAGTATCAAAATGGGGTTACCAAATTCTGAATGGGCTTATCAAGTCCCTTATGAACACGTTTTTACTTCCTGTTTTTTTTTCACTCGTTCATTTTCACGTTTTTTTTCTTTCTACCATACGATTCATCTTCCTCATCCTCCATTGAAAGGGAGAAGGAGAAATACAAAACCCTAAAACAAATGAAAAACAAAACCTAGATATAGAGAGAGATGGGAATGAACTCACGGTTCAAGTTTTTGAGCTTTCCCTCCTCCAATGGTGACTAAAATGATGAAGAAGATGACTGGTAGGGCCAAAAAAACAAGTTGAAAATGGAAAAGTGAAAAAAAAAAGAGGGAAAGAAGAGAGAAGAGGGAAAAGTGGAAAAGCAAAACGTGTTGCTTAAGAAAAGGGCATTTTCGTCCAGCTTTTAATGACAAGACATATTTTGTCCCTCGTTGATAATTTCTGAAAAGCATGGGTCCTATTGATAATTTCACCTAATTTTTGTCCCTCATTGGTAATTGATCCTTGAATCTAAAATGATTCTGAAACCCAGATTCCACACGCGTCTCTAGTTGTTTTATATATACAAAATATATTGTTACATGACAATAATGCCCTTAAATGAGGGCGATATTACAAGGATATCATAGACAACAATTTACATGCTGTTACAATGTATTTATATGTGGAAGTTGGGTGGGCCCAATTATGAATGGTTTAGATCATTGAACGTGGACCCCATAAAATGTATTTTTTTTATAAAAAAATTCACTTGTGCCTACTTGGTTCAAAGATCCAAACGTACGGTTCATTTGTTGCCCATAAAATCATCTCCTTAAGATGATCCAGACCCTGTGATCAGCCTCTACAGATCGGAGAGTTAGGATCAACACATGGAGATGATTTTTGGGGAAAGACCTATTGACACTGAGGCCCATCAAATGAACAGTCAATATATTAGAATAATGTGGGCCACAATGAATTATTTAATAAATATGTGTGTCTGTATGTAGGTGCATTTTTTTTTTAAAAGAATGGGGCCCACCTTGCTCAAAGATCTAAACAATTTAGTTGTTAGGCCCCAACGTAAATATGTCGTACCACGAAAACCATCTCCATTGGCTGATCCTAACTCTAGGATCTATAGAGATTTTTATATATACAGATTAGGGGGGTTAGGATCATCTAATGGAGATGATTTTTGGGGCACAGTTTAGTAATATTGGGTCCCAACAGGTTTGGATCTTCAAACAAAGTGGGCTTCATTGTATTTTTCAGAATATATACTCACCTAGGAACGAACACAATATACATTTGGACCCACCAATTATATGGCACCTATGTGCATACATCACATACCACAAAATTTTTTAGAAAATTCATTGGGCCACTTTGATCATTGATCCGAACTGTTCATTTGTCAAGAATCAACGTAAATAGACTGTGCCCCCAAAAATGATCTCCATCAGATGATCTAACCCTTCAATCTAATACGATGGCACCATGCGACGGTATCAAAGAGTTATGATCATCCTAGGGAGATGGTTTCTGGGGCCTATTTAAAAAGTGAGCCGAAGTTTTTTTTTTTTCAAAAACGACACTTTTTATGGTGTGCACCTTCAAAGATCTAAACAATTTATTGTTGGCCCCCACTAAAGGTTCGTATTAAAAAGGGAAGAAAGACAATATTGGTTATGAGAATAAGTATGGGTGAAGCCATCCCTGTTCAAAGATCTAAACAATTCAGAGAGAGAGAGAGAGAGAGAGAGAGAGAGAGAGAGAGAGAGAGAGAGAAAGTTGTACCGGTGTTTGGTTGTCTGATGGTTTGGATCATATATGGAAATTTTATGGGCAAGGCCTCTATACGTTGGGCCCCAAAAATGAACTGTTAGGATCTTTGAACTAGGTAGGCGGAAGTGGTTTTTTAAAAGAGTACACTTTTTACGGGGTCCACCTTCTTCAATGATCTAAACCATTCATTGTTGGGCTCACCAAGGATTTGCATCAAAGAGAGAAGATAGAAGGGAGAGTATTGGTTGTGGTACCCACCAAAAGTTCAAAAGTTCCCTATATATATATATATATATATATATATATATATATATATATATATATATATATATATATATATATAGAAAACGGTTCCTACACATATGTGTAGATAAGTTATCTACACACTAGCTTAAAATACAGTGGGGGCCACATTATTTAGGTGATCCAAACCATTCATTTTTAAGGCCCTCACATAGATAGGGTGTCCACAAAAAATCAGATCCATAGGATCATCCTAACCATTCGAACTGTGGAGGCAAAAAATGGACTAATTTGTGAAGGTTTAAAGACATCCATTTTACCTGCACAAATCGTAGGGTTGGGATGATCCTATGGATCTGATTTTTTGTAGACACCCTATCTATGTGAGGGCCTTTAAAATGGATGGCTTGGATCACCCAAACAATGTGGGCCCCCACTGTATTTTAAGCTAGTGTGTAGAGAACTCTCTACACATATGTGTAGGAACCGTTTTCTCATATATATATATATATATATACTCATGTGGGCCCACATTATTAGGATGACCCAAAGCGTTCATTTGAAAGGCCCTTACAAAGATAGGGTGTGTACAAGAAATCAGCTCCATAGGATCATCCTAACCCATCCACAAGTGGAGGGCAAAATGGACAGACACCGTTTGCCACAAATCTGCCCATTTTCCCTCCGCTTTCGGAGGCGTTAGGATGATCCAATGGACCTGATTTTTGGTAGACACCATATCTATGATGGGGCCTTGTAAATGAATAGTTTGGATCACCACAAAAAATGTGGGACGCATGAGTTTTGGGCCCTAAGTTCACCTAAGCTTGGTGCGCTCAAGCTTACAATCATTTTCCTCATATATATATATATATATATATATATATATATATATATATATATATAGAGAGAGAGAGAGAGAGAGAGAGAGAGAGAGAGAGAGAGAGAGAGAAAGAGAAAGAGATAGGTTCTCAAGGGTACGTTAGGTTGTTCTTTTCGTAAGTTATATTCATTCTATATAATTTCTATAACTAAAAGACACTATCATTAAATGAATAGTGAAATTAATGTGAGCCCTTCGGCCTAACAAAGATGGCCGAAGTCGTTTTTCTGGGATAGTAACATTCCCGCAGTACTGACAATAGCACTTATGGGTAAGTCGATTGGTAGGATGATTGTTGCAGATTTTCAGCCATGTATGCATCAAGGGGCCCACTAGGAGCATCCAAACCAATTAAAGGCCCACGATTCCCGGGCTCGTGGAAATAGCACAATTTCAGGTTATGCGGGTCCCTCACTACTGCCAATGGGAGCTAAAAGACTTATTAGGTCCCATTTGTTTTAGATTATTACTACCGATTGTAGAGTCCCAACAGATTATTGGACTGAGAATTGCACTAAATTTGAGTCCAATAATCGGCCGGGGACTCCACAATCCCAACAGATTATTGGACTGAGAATTGCACTAAATTTGAGTCCAATAATCGGCCGGGGACTCCACAATCGGTTGTCATAATCTAAAACAGACAGGCCCTTAAAAGTTTGCACAGACTAGCCCGGGACACAGTTTCTTGTTCAGTCCTTCATGTATAATCCAGTTGCAGTCATCAACTACCCCAGCCCAGTTTCCTATTTGTCAGTGTCATTAATTCAACCAGATTTTTTAATGGGAAAACGAAGGTCACCTGTTTTGGGATATTGCCTGCATTCGTATCTGCCGCACATGGTAACGGGACTCCAAATTAACATGAAAGAAGATCAACCATAAAGACAGGACCACTAGAGAGTGTACACCCTCTCACCCACGCCAACCATTTCATTTGTCTTCTTCAATCAATTGAAGAGAGACGCACCAGGGAGATGTATACTTACAAGGCGTGTGGGTAAGAGATCAAAGTTTGATAAACCCGATACAGGTTTGGGCGTTCATGCCCTAAATAATCAAAAACAAAACTTGGCTCCAGCCCGGGTTTGGAGGAACTTCCTCCAGCCCCTCTGATAGCAAAGGGTGTGGAAATATCACCCCTTGCTATTAGACTATTAGCAAGGAGTTGGAGGAAAGTTTCTCAGCCCAGGGCTGGAGGCAAGTTATTTTCATAAAAAACAAAGCAATCGGCTAAGGCATCAACACCAAACCCAAAGTTTAAAATGACATCGCTTGTGGCCCCGCACATGATCAGTGTGGGTATTACATTTCAGTGACTCAAGGTATCATCAGGATGTTCGGCGCCAGTAGACATGCAGTATCCAAAGCTCCCCCAAAAGTATTGTCTCCATGTATTGTTCTTTCCCTTTACAATTAATGTCATGCATATTGGTTTAAGAAAAAAATGACTGCACTTAAAGTAATGGACATGCATTAAGAAACGAGACTACGTAGTGAAAGTGAGTAACAAATCAAGTGAATGATAAAATGAGTGATAATGTTCATGTGTATGACAAGGAGTGATGTGTTACCCCAATTTAATTATGGGAGAAATTTGAGCAATGCAACTATATGAAATACTTATGAGAAAAGTAGACTTAAAAGAGTAAAATAGTTTTGTATATCAAGGATTCAAGGTGACACGGTAGTTGAGATGATAATGTAGGCGAATTGCCATCACGTCCCTTTTCTTCACTGTATATCTCGATCTTAGACGAAGACGCTACTGCGTTGTAAGTACAGAGAAGAAGTTCCTACCCCGTCTTGTCTTTTTTGACAAGGCATTTTTTTTTAATTATTCTCTTCATAACCATCCCTTCATAATTGCTATTAAGGGAGATGATATTTTCACCCCCCTGCATTACATGCACACCCCACTTATAACCTGATTTGACGTGAAAAATGGGCAACTTTTTGAAAATGAAGTGTATGGTCCAGACCATAGGATGATCCAAACCATCCATTTTCCTATGGTCTAAACCATCCATTTGATGGGCCACTATGTAAAAAGGTTGCGCCCTAAAATATCATTTCCATAGGATGATCACAACTCTCCCATCTATAGAGGTTTCCATAATATACAGGTTTCCATAATATGCAGTTTCTCTTTAGATTGGAGCGTTGTAATCATCCTATGGAAATAATATTTTGGGGCGCAACCTATTTACGTTGGGCCCATCAAATGGACGGTTTGGATCATTCTACGTTGTGTCCACCATACAACACCGAATTTACAAAACAAATTGGTATATATAAAAACTGGGGACTAGATAACCACTTATTCTCTGTCTCTCTCTCTCTCTCTCCATCCATCCAGTCTTTTCAAAATAAACTATGGCCCACACCATAGGATGATCCAATCCGTCCATTTGATAGGCCACATTGTACATAGGTTGTCCCAAAAAACCAATTCCATATCATGATCCTAGCCCTCTGTTATAAAGAGAAACTTCTTATTATGGAAACCTCTATAGATTGGAGGGTTGCGAGTATCCTATGCAAATGATATTTTGGGACGCAACCTACTTACATTGTGGCCCATCAAATGGATGGTTTTGATCATCCTATGGTTTGGACCATACACTTCATTTTCAAAAATATGGCTGGAGCCTACAATTGGGCCTTAATGTTACTGTACGAAAAAAACTATAGGATGATCCAAACCATGGACGGTTTGGATCATCCTATGGTGTGGACCGTACACTTCATTTTGAAAAAAATGGGTGGGGCCTACTATTGGGCCTTAATGATACTGTACAACCAACTCTATAGGATGAACCAAACCATCCATTTGATGGGCCGCAATGTAAATAGGTTGTGCCCCAAAAATCATTTCCATAGGATGATCGCAACCCTCCAACCTATAGAGGTTGCACAATATGTAGTTTCTATTTAGATCGGACGGCTAGGATCAGCCTATGGAAATTATATCTTGGGACGCATAGCCTATCAAATGGACGGTTTGGATCATCCTATGGTGTGGCGTTCATTTTGAAAAGTATAGGCAGGGCCTAGGTTGTTCAAAAGATGGACCCACCAACGGTTCCTGTTGGGCCCACCAACTGTTCTTGTTGAGAGAGAGAGAGAGAGAGAGAGAGAGAGAGAGAGAGAGAGAGAGAGAGAGGGGGGGTATATGACTTAAAGTGATTAGTCATCATGAATCTTCATTAATTTCACCAAAAAGACACACATTGGGGGTGCTCTACTTGTGCCTCCTTTGTAAGTGATCAGATCTCTGTCAATCCCAACTGTCAAATGCTGTTGAGAATGCTTTGGTCACACGATCCATGGATCCTCCCCTACCGTTGAGCAAAGAAATAAAGCTAAACTATTGATTTTTGTAGTGGTTTATCTTAAGGTTGATCAATGATGTTCTGCAAGATCAGCTGTCTTGATTTCCGATTTACACCCCTTGTGGGAACCAAAAATTTATTGTAACCATTGATCTCCACTGTGTGACTTTCCTGGTATTGCTAGAAAGCCGTAAATTTATGGGAAATGAAATCTGCGGCAAAGTGTTTTGATAAACATGCGCTCCACTTGTCTGTCGTGTAGTATTTAAAGAGATGTCAGAGGATATTTCTGTGGAGCCCATGTTTATCAAAACACTTTGGCGCAGATATCTTTTCCCTAAATTTAATGGGACTTTAGCATATCTATTTGATATGTTGTCCTATTTCTTTTACATGCATGGGAGTGCCTAGTAGTTAGGGTGGCCACACTAGACCTCTTCTAAGCAGTTACTCAAGTAGGCAGAATACCAGCTGACTCATCTGTGCATCACATGGATGATAACAGCGACTCCTCTTCTTTTGCATTTCACCTAAGGCCATTCAAAGACCCAACCCCTACTTGGCTTAATTATGTTAGAAACAATGAAGTTTACACAAACCCACTCTTCATCCCTATATATAAATCCATATCCCAAACCATGCATGAAGAAACAAGGCTCTCAACCTCACCCAACCTAAGCAAAAGTTACCACCCCCTTTGTTGTTGGAGTTTTCCCCTCTCCTCTTTGATGGCATCCCCTCTTGTCTTCTCCGTAACAAGGCGTGAACCAGTGTTGGTTCCACCTGCAAAGTCCACACCCCATGAATTCAAGCCTCTTTCAGATATTGATGACCAGGAGGGATTGAGGTTCCAAATTAGGTCCATACATTTCTACCGTAATATTGCGATGAAAGGGAGAGACCCAGTTAGGGTGTTGAAAGATGCGGTGGCGAAGGCCCTGGTTTTCTACTACCCGTTGGCTGGTAGACTTAGGGAAGGTCCGGGTAGGAAGATAATAGTCGAGTGCAATGGGGAGGGTATCATGTTCATAGAGGCTGATGCAGATGTGAAGCTCGAGCAATTCGGTGAATCCTTAAAACCACCATTTCCTTGGTTTGATGAGCTTCTCTATGATGTTCCTGGCTCCGGAGGGATCCTCCATTGCCCCTTGCTCTTGATGCAGGTGATCCTTATTAACCCATCATTTTCTTTAGGAAAAATGTTATCAGCACAACTATAGTTTGATATTTTCACTAACCCATCTTGTCTTTTAGTATTTAAAGAGATGCCAAAAGGTTATTACATTTCCTAAAAAGGTCTCATGAGCCAAATAAAGTAGAAAGGACAGCTGGGTTTGTGCAAATATCAAAATATGTTTGTGCTGATAACATTTCCCTTTTATTTATCAACTTTATTTTTTTAGTTGTTTCTCAAAAACTCCTCAGAAAATATTTATTAAGCCTAGCTTCTAATTAATTTATTAGAGATAGGGTGTGATTGTGAAGGGATACAAATCATTCAAATTTCAATGAGTGAGACATAAGTTATGGGTCCGTTAGAGTGTCCCAGGTGCGGCATAGGCCCAACTGAAATCTTGTTGGCCCAGGTTCAACTCGATAGTGGCAAATTATGGAAAATAGGCTCGATGTTTTCGTATGAATATGCTAAACAATAGGGGCTTTTTTGCTATATTACACAAAAGCAGCCACTTCATGGGGATTTCCAAGGAAAATGGTTGGTATCCATTACTATGCGCTCCACTTGTTTGTCGTGTAGTGTGGACCCCGATCCGGGAGAGAGATGTGAGGGACGGGCCCCCAGCGGCCTCTTGGATCATCCATGCGTAAAGGAGAGCTCTACTAAGGAACTCTCGAAACAGGTGCCACCCTCATAGCATAGCACGAGTGACGATATAAAAGAGATACCTCTCGATTCGGGAACAAGTCCGGATTCAAAACGTACCTAAACAAACTCAGAGTCGCCATCCATGGTATACGACCATGGATCCTTAAACAAATATGCTCTGTATACTGTAAGCCCAATGGTTCCCACCTTGGCAATTCCCATCTTATTTTGATGATTCCAATACACAAGTGATTTAAGATCACTAATGTATTTGAATGTCTAAGTTGTAGATCATATTGGTGTTAAAAGAAGATTGCTTGGATTGAGGCCAAGAAGCTCTCATTGAATCATATTCGGAAGGCCAAAGACATCGAAGATCCAAGACGAATGAAGACTTGAAGAATCAATTGAAGATCGAAGTCATTGTAGAATGTATACGATCCAATCTTAGTTTAGATTCTAAGAGGCATAAAAAATGTAATCTAACACACCCTAAATGTATAAGAGATTGTCTTTGTGGTGTTCCAACACTTTGGAACCCTCATAACAATCCCAACTTGGTGTAAAGTTGGAAGCCCAGAAACAAGAATTGAAAATCTGCTTGATATAAGCTTCTCGGAACTGCGAGAGAATTCTCGGAGCTCCGAGCTCGGAACTCCGAGAAATCCTCGGAGCTCCGAGCTCGGAACTCCGAGAAATCCTCGGAGCTTCGAGAAATGGTCCAGTAGAAATTTTCCAACTTCTGTTTGTATTCCCGGAACTTCGAGATAAATTCTTGGTCATGGTCATGGTCTTGGTCGAGGCAGAGGACACCCCCACTTCCCCACCTCCCTCTAGTTCTTTTACTGGTCACACCATATGTTGCACCATATATGAACCAGCCATGGCGGCCTGTGGTCATGGTCTTGATCTCCCGCCATGCTGGACATTTGGCACTCAATAGCAAGGCATATATGTTTATGAGAACGTGTCATTTAATCCTAAATGTGAAACAAATAGATCTAATAGAAGTCCACAATGCAAGAAAGTCAAGGGTTGCAATACCATCATCCGGTATTTAAAATATTATATAAAAAATACAGGGAAGTGATATATCCACCCCTTTGGATTACTAGGGAAACCTAGCAGCAGAGTATCAATGACTCCAGAGGGGCTGATATATTACCACGTACACTGCTGCTGGGTGTCCCAAGTAATCGAAAGGCGCGGATGTATCACTTCCCAAAATATATCAGCGAATTAAGCAAATTTCCAAGCCTATGGAAAATAGGCCAGAATCAGGCCCAATTTGAAATCAAGGAATTGAAAATCCAGCTGAAGATATAATCGGCCCGAAGTGAGCCACACACTCCAACTTTGGGATTGGCCAGCCCCAACTATAAACCGTAATTCGCAATTTTAGAATGGAGTTTTGAATCCACACTCCTTTAGGAATTTCGGATCTTCCTTTGAATTTTCTTTTCTTAAATCTAAAATCCATGAAAAATACTTTTTACCAAGAATAAGGTTTCCAAATAAATAAATCTGGATTTGTATTGTTGGAACTAAAAATAAAACATGTTTTCTTTATTGGAATTCAACAAAAAATAAATTTTTAATTAAAAAGTAATTAAAAACAATTAAAACCAATTAAAAAACCATTTTAAAGCCTAAAAACCATACAAAAATCATTTGTAATTTCTAAAAATCCTAAGAAAATTCATTTTAATTATTAGAAGTATAAAAAGTAGTTAATCAACTCAAATAAAAAGAGTCATTAATTAATAAATCTAAAAATTAATTAAATCAATTTTAAACTTGAAAATTATTATATGAGTTTAAACATCCAGAAAAATCCAAAAAATTCAGAAAATCTAGGAAAATAAAAAAGCCATAACCCCAGAAGTCTTGCAATCCCAAGTTCAGTCATACCTTTCCCAAACTCATCCGTTCGCTTTATCATCCAATTTCCTACTCAAATTCATTGTAGTTACCTTGCAGATGTCATAAGAACATTAAAATACTAAACTAATTTAGGGTTCACATCAAACTAAACTTTCTAGGTTGCATGTCCTGTAGATCACATATTAGCTCCCATTTACGGGATTTAATAGCCTTCCAATCGAGTTTAAATAAGTTAATTCTAGAAATTAAAGACTGGTTTACCGGATGAGAATGATGTCTAACACTTTCCATTCTCGTAATCAGGTAACGGACCTAGATATATGGAATCGCAGACTACTTTGCTGTGTCACTTGTGAATCCTAGGTGTCTAACCTAGGTGGCAACTCTAGTCATCGGCCTTTTGCGTGAAGTTCGGATATTTCCACGGTCCCAAATTCATGCCTACGGAGGAAATATAAAGAAAAAACACTGAATAAGAAAAGAGCAATAAAATAATACCACTCTTGTGGGTGCGAAGAGATAACCTCCCGACACGGTACCACACCTGCCGCCTCGCCACCACTCAACGTCACCAGGTCGTCCAGCAAAATGTCTCCCTACGCTAAAATTGACGGCATCACAGGGAAAACAAAGAAAAGCAGGATCAAGTACTGGCTCGCCATTGCTCCACCCGAGGTCCCTGTTTCCCGTATTAAAGACTGCAAAAGCCGGCCGCCAATCTGTCACTACTAGATCCTCTATGCCTGCCTAACCCTTGCTTACCCATAAATTAAAAAAAACTATATAATTATGTGATCCTGTAGAAAAAGAGTTATAGGGTATGTTATGGAGGCCTTTGTTTTGGATCTTGAGAATCATCCTTTAGAACTTGGATAATAGCAACTTGGGTTATTTTCTTGAATGCGAATCCTTGACTATATTTCAGTGTTCAAAAACAAAAACACACATTATTAAATGCTACAATTATGTGATCGACATAATTTTTGAGTCATAGGAGATCCAAAGCAAGAGCCATCAAGTAGACGGTGTGTATTAATCCTGAGTGGGAGCCACTAGTGGACATATATGCCACATTATATTATAGGGCAGTGATAAATTCACCCCCCTTCAAGTTTGAATTCACCCCTCTTACGGAAGTGGTTAGGATACATTTAAAGGCTGAAGTAGGAAGCCGTAACTCCAGTTAATATCAGCCCTTGATGCAACGGAGTCCAGTGCAATTAAGGGTTGACCACCTCAATATGTATATGTGGCTGCCCTTTCTCGTAACTCCAGTTAATATCAGCCCTTGATGCAACGGAGTCCAGTGCAATTAAGGGTTGACCACCTCAATATGTATATGTGGCTGCCCTTTCTCGTGAATGGAGAGAAATATCCAGTAGCCAGAGCTCCTTATTTTCTCTTTACAGAGCTATGATATCGTGTATGTTGTTGGGACTAGGGAAATTAACTAGATTACCATGAGGTGACCTATATGCATGTTTGTCGAATGCCTTATTAGCTGCCATTAAATAGGTAGGTTTGTGGCCGGAATTGCATCCTTGGGCCCTGTTTTTGAGACCATGAGACCTCACTAGGTATTGGTTGGGAAAAGTACAAGTGGGTCAATCTACCTCGGGAAATGGAGATTGATTCCTCATGGAAGGAGAGTAAGTATATCCCGGTTGTCGGAGGTCAGATTCCCAGTATCCACCAAGTCAAGCTCTAACAGTGACAACATGGCAGCTTCTACAGCTCATTCTTCTCCTCCTCCGGCGGTGGTCAAGTCAGATTTCAGGCCAGGCGTGTTTGATGAATCCCCGGCGAACTTGCGAATTTTAGAAGAGCAAATTGAAAAGGTGAGATCCCCCCTCTCTCCTCTCTCTGTATCTCCGATTTTAACAAATGAATTGATTAATTCCAAATTCTGAAAAGACAGAACGGGATCTGACACATATAGATACAAATGGTCCAATAGGAGGAACATTTGGAACATTCCGTTTCTGAACAGAAGCACGGTTTGCTCTCTACAAAAGACCTAAAGGTTGTATCTTTCAATTTTAATTTTCAGGCCATTTACGGATGCCGGTTCTTGACGCTTCTTGCGGTTTCAGGTTCTCTAGTCGGATCTTTGTTGTGTTTTGTCAAGGTATGACCAAGCCATAACCCTCTTAGAACCAACTACTATTCCATCAAACAGCAGAGCATAAATTGTACAGAAATCTACTGTATACATCAATTACAAGCATAAGAGGCTTGATTTCTGATGGCAATTATCAGGCCTTTTTACTTTTCTGCCATGGAAAAATCATCAAACAGTATGTCAAGTTTCAACACGGTTATTATTCCTAGTTCATCACACATGACAAGTACTGTCAGATGATATAAACTGTCCATCCTAAGTTGGATGGCGGCTACTACTTCTGAAAATAAAATTGTGAAGAACCAAATTCAATGAGCATGGTGAATAGTAATCAGATGATTGGTGTCGTTCGATCATGTGATTTAATTTTGTACCTAACCAATCAATCGTGGGCCTATTAGATGGGCAGTCTAGAGTGTTCAAGTATAAATGATTAAATAAAGGCCCACCCCAAAATTACCCTAGTTAATGAGTGAACAGGGCTTCCTGAAGTGGGCTGATCTCACTCACCATGTTAGATTTTAGTGGTTTTCATCCGACTTTACAGGTTTTCATGTTTTAGATCCTTAGTTTTAACGGTTTTTCATGATTCTCTTCTAGCCTTACTTTGATCCAAAGGCAACAGATCAATCAGAAGATGATTCTGGTTCTGAGATTGCCAACACCTTCCCCAACCTGAGAATAGATCGGTCCCCTGGACTCCATGGTTGGAGCAAGATCCCTTATGGACTTACTAATGCGCATCAACACCAGCAGCTGACCTTCAATTCTATCAATTCATTGCATATAAGCTCAACAAGCAATCTCATCTGACCTGGTGGTCACGGGCTCAAGTCACGGAAACAGCCTCTCTGCATAGCAGGGGTAGGGCTGCATACAACTAGCCCTTCCCATACCCCGCAATGGCCAGAACCTCGTGCAGGGGTAGGGCTGCATACAACTAGCCCTTCCCAAACCCCGCAATGGCCGGAACCTCGTGCACTGCCCCGCCCTTTCTTAAGCAATCTCATCTGAGTGAGAAATTGAGAAAACTAAAAGACAAGGGAAACAAAGAAAGCATCAATGAAGAGCTCTCTCTCAAAGCCAAAATGGACATGATAAAGTATAAATGATAAATAACGCCTTTCTCCAACAGCTTAAGCTTTTGGAGAATTTGGTAAGTTAACATGGTATCAGAGCCAAAGGTCTTGAGTACAAACCTCCCGGATAGCCAAAAATCCACATGCGATGGACGACCCAAAATGGGTCCACATGTGCCATGTGTTTGCCAAGTGGGCCATGTTGGTGTTTAAGTTGTGGCCCACATTGGTGGGACCCACTTAGGACCCAAAATCTATAAATATGGGTTGCGTTTGTTTTCTTATCCCTTGGTGATCCGAAATCTATAAATATGGGTTGCGTTTGATGGGAACAACACTCGTACGTTATTGCTAATGTTCCATCATAAAGATGGTCCCTAATCTGAGAGGAAAATTGTGCCTACGATTCCATCGATCGAGCCCTAAGGTCTTCTTAAGATTAGAAACTCTCTCTTCTCTTGTTTATGTGGCACAACGAAGATCGTGTTCGTGGTTTCGCCAAAGCTAGAGAAATTCGCGATCTTCCATTCTAATCGCTATGGCCGGAGGTAAGTTCTGCATTATTTAGAATTAAATAAAAACTAACAGTTGGTATCAGAGCAGCCTTCGTGCTGTGGCGATTGATCAAGATAGATCAATTCATAATTGATTCGAATCAATTTTGTACATCTGCCCTTCTTAAATTGGAATACAATTTATTAAAGTTTTGAGGAACATATGTTACAAAACTGTTTTGAATCATAAAGCCTTGAATTCTGGGATAAAAGGATCCCTTCCTGTGTCGTTACAAAGAAAATGGCATTACAAAGGGTTAAAAGATTCAAGTTTAGGGCTTTTGGCTACACTGAAAAATCCTCTAGCTACCGCTGGCATATAGAACCTACGGACGGCGATCTGATGATATGGGATCGTTGCCCTTGATTAACGGAATCCAACGCAATAGACGGCGCTCCGATCCGATGTGTGGTTTGTCTACCGCGGGCTTCGAAGGTTTTACTAATAAAATAATGAGGAATAAGGGTGCGTTAGGCGCAGAATGCATCATGGTGAGGCTGGCGACGCAACAGTTTTGTCTTTTTTCCCGGATTTCATTCGGGCTGAAATTTGAGCCCTTAAATTTGAGATTTTGCAGAAGTGTTGGATTGTAACTTACCTTTTCTGCAAATCTCTACTTTTCTTGGGCACTGGATATTCCAACTTTTCTTGGGTTTAGGATCATAAACAGAAAAAGTTCTGAACTATACCCTAAAGTTTTTTAGCGTTTCGGACCCAATGATATAGTTTTCAGAACAATCCAAGATCACCAGGTTGTTGTTCTCTTTATTCCCACTATAAAAGGGCTTTGAGTTTGTAGACACCCCATTTTGACCGAACCCTAAACCTGTCAGTTCTAATAAAAATCTTCCAAATTAGTGAATTAGGGTTCCAAATTTCTTCCTATGGTAGATTAGGATCTCAGCTAGGTCCCTGCAAAATTTTGTTGAAATCGGATGAAAAATGCCAAATAAGACAAGTGTAGTTAGAATCATAGTGTAAATAGGAGAGTATATTAGCCATTAACCTAGGTAGCTTTTACACTAGAGTAGAAAGGGGGATGATTTAGGTAATTACACTAAGAAAACTTAGCTTAGGATGTAAGCTACCTTTAAAGAGGGGTGAATTATCCCACTCTAATTTTTGACCTAATTTCTTCCCGAGACCACCCATTTTCATCAAAATCTAGTGTAAAATACATAGGAGGGGGTGTCTACGAGTAACTGAAGGAGATAAGGTTATGCTAATTTTTCACTTAAAATTTTCCCTCTAGACCACCCTTTTGCAACCAAAATTAAAGCAAAATTTTTAAAAAATGGTTGTCTTATAAATTAATGGGGGACAAAAATTAAGGGAACTCTATGAATAGAGCATTTGGGCTCTCATTTGAAGAAAAAAATGAGGGTTCTTGATCTAATTTTAGAGCGAGGGAGAGAGAGATTTCTAGAGAGAGAGAGAAGATTCTAGAGAGAGAGAATTCTAGAGAAAGTAGGAGATCTAGAGAGAGAATTCTAGAGAAATAAGGAGATCTAGAGAGAGAAATAAAGAGATCTAGAGAGAGAAAGAAGGATGAGAAGAGATTTCAAGGAGAGATCCAAAAGAAGAGCACAAGATTAGTAGATTTTGAGTTTTCTTTGAAAATCTAACATAAAATGGGTAATCTAAATGAAAAATGCTTAAAAAAGGTTAGATCTAGCAACATAGGGCTAAAATCTACCAAAATATATTTAAAAATATGTCTCATATAAAGATCTATAGCAATTCACCTTAGATTTTGAGTTCTCGTTGAATTTCGATGTGAAAATAGCAAAATAAAGTGCTGTCCAGGTTCCTTTTTGCCATTTTTCATCAATTTCGGTTGGAATTTGTGAAAATTTCTCATTTGAAGGTGTAGAGCTCGTTGAGGTCTTCTATTTGGCGTTTAATGGCCCAAAATTGGCCAAGAAACGAAGAAGTAATGCCAATTTTAATATTTCATTTGAAAATTAGGGTTAAAATGGTGATTTCTTGGATAATTTTTGTGAAAATCCTTAGATCTGAAGTGTTAGGCTTTGGGATTCAAAATTTTATGTGTTAATATGTGTGTGTGTGTGTGTGTGTGTGAATATCTAGTGACATCCATGATAGATCTAGGGTTTTGATGTGAAATGCTCTTGTAAGATGTATAAAAACTTTAAAAATATATGCTGTCGAGATTTGTTTTTTGAGATTTTTCACTACAATCCGATTAAAATTGAGTATTGTACTTCACATAAGAGTTGTAGAGCTTGTCGATATCTTCGATTTGGCATATTACGGCCCAAATTTGGCAAAAGGATGTGAGAGTTAGGCTCTTTTTAAGTTTTACCCATTCAATGTGTTAATTTAAGTTTTTAGAAATTTATTGCGTCGAGTAACTTCTGGACCTCTTCTGGATAGATTTGGCCGGAACTGTAGAAGACAAAGTTGTTTCTTATAAGATTTCCTAAAACTTTGTCATTGTGTGCATTTTTCCAGAAACAATGTCTGGTGTGTCAAAAATCACTTTCAAAATTTCAGTTTTATGGAAAAACTGTGTTTGCTGTAACAGCAGCTTATCGGTCATTTTTGAAGCACTTCTGGCCGGATCTGGCCGGAGCCCAAGAAGAAAAAACTTTTCCTTGAATGATTTTCTAAGACTTTGTAGTTGAGTAAATATTTTCAGAAACGATGTTTTGAGTGTCAAAAGTGAGCGCGAACTTTCAGCTGAAACACTAATATGTCTTTTAATGATGATGGATCGGAAGCGGCCATTTTCCGGCCACTTCTGGCCGGATCCAAACGAAGTGGTCAACTGAGATAATGTCACTCATGCTGAGATCTACAATTTTGATTCGTAGGATTTTTTATGATTTTGATGTTTGGGGGTCTGAAATTCAATGCAAAGTTGCATTTTTCACATTATATGACATAACTGTGTAATTTCTTGAAAATCATGGACAACACCAGCTCTAATTTCTTGAAAATCATGGACAACACGAAGCCATCTTTGGAGGGTGGTAATAGCCGGAAAATACGGTATCAGTTTGGACATTTGTACTCGCTTGATGATTACGACTAAAAGGATAACTGTTTCGAGAGATCATGAGGATTGCCACTCTTCAAGAGGGGGTTTCATTATAAAATGTGCGAAGGTGATTGAATAGACATCTGGACAGATCTTCAGTGTGGACAATAGATGTTAAGAGAGCCTTTTTGAACTCCTTTTTTGGTGGCATCCGAGCGGAGTTGCTCTGTTGAGGACTACCTAAGAGAAACAAAGTTAACCGGAGAGTGCAATTTCGCAGAAACATTTTTTGCCAAAGAACTTGACAGGATGGCTACTTTGTTGGATATTTTGGAATAAACCTTCATCAGACAATCCAGAGGTGATATGAGAATTTGGTCCCGGGACTCAGATGGTGTATTCTACATTCATTCTTTCTACCATTTCAGCCAATGACATCTGCCTCACATGCAGTCAGAGCCCCGAGAACTCCCACCCCTCCTAGAGTTTGTCTCTTGGACATCGTTCCTCAACAAAATCTTCATTGTGGACCACCTTTGGAGCCTGGGACACTTGGGCTTCTGTGATGCAACTTTTTGATATCGCCTGGATATTGGGATCTATCTGGGTCAACTGGAAGGAAAGAAATAGTCAGATCTTTAAAGGGGTTGCAAAGTTCTTTCCATAGCATGAAATAGCAAATCTTTACATTGATTCTGCAATGGGCGATCATCCTCCCAGATTTCAGTGGTATCACAATCAATAAATTAAGAAGATCATGGGATATTGTGTGCCTTGAAAGGGGCCAGTCAGGTAAGGTGGTTCCTAGGCTGACTCCCCTCCCTCCCTGGGACCTCGAAATGTTAATCTAAACTTTGATGTTTTACTTAAGCAACCTTTGATGGTTCAGTTTGGGGAACCTTGGATCGTCCAGCCTAGGGTGTCTTCTTCATGAGTTTGACGGTACAACCAAATGGTCTTATTTTGGTCCTTTCGGCTTCTCCGATGCCACCAATGCATGCCATGTTGACTGGCATTATCATAGTGGAGGGTGCGGCTTAGACTATCTTATCGTGGAAGACTTCTTAAACTTGATTCGATTGATGAAAATTGGAGCGACCTTGAGTAGAAGAAAAGAGACCAGCTCTGGAGATGTTTCACTATCTCCCCTTTGATTTGCAACTTGTACCTTTCTTTTCTTTTTTGTTTGGCTTGTTCTTGACCACCTCGGTTTGCGAGCTTTAATCCCTTTCTTATTAATAAATCGTTGCCATTAAAAAAAGATGTCAAAGGAAATTCCTCTCAGCAGAGTTCCACAACTCAAACTCAGAAAAAGATTGCTAGAAGTGCCCCCCTAAGAGTTATAGCTTTTAACACTAGCATAGCCTCCATATCTGAAAGAGGCACGAAGAGGAATAAGGTTCCATGTATAAGCAGGAAAAGCTCAATATTTTCAACCCCCAAGAAAATAATATCCACCCCTTCAGCACTATTTCGAGCACTCTAGATCCACCTGGCCAGCCAAACATTTCTAAGGGGAAAGTTCTTCTAGATTTCATTGTAACATAATGCATCTATGCTATACAGCCGCTTCATTTTCTCTATAAGCCTTGCGTTCCAAAAGCCAAAGACAAATTTGAACAGCCTCCTTAAAATATCACCAAACAAATTTGAAGTTGAAATTTCTACAGCACACACATTTCCAATCTCTTACGTGCCAACCACTATACTTGGGAAGAAGGATCTCTCCTTATGGGCCTCCTTCCATTTGAATTCTTTCACATCTACAACGCCAAACAATATTCTCACCTCAACTCGCCAGCCCAAAGGGCATCAGAAAGAATTTACAGCTACAATGTGGAATAAGTTACAAAATATGAAATTTGATGATCAATAAACATCAAGCCACATAAACCTAGAGACGATTGAAATGTTCTTAGGGCCATTAGAAGCACGAGTTTCAACACAGTAAGCTCCACTGTTTTTTTTTTAAACTTATCAGCCATATCCAATGGCACTCATTGGCATCACAAAAGTCTCTTGTTTGTTAATTATCATCTCAAGATGAGTATTCAAGTTGAATTCTAATGGGTCTAGAAAACGCAACCATGGACCTGCTGCTAATGGGGATGCAGCTATGTTACATGGATTCTTCTGAAAGGGCGAAGAATCCCTGTCAGACACGTCTCAGATTCCAATACTTTAGGATTCACAGAGACACTTCTAGGTCTATTTTTATTATTTTTTCTGAATATTGCTAGCACAACCTTCATGTTTTAAGCTTTATCCATCATAATAGCAAGTTTTTCTATATTTTTTATATGAAAATAAAACATTATATATATGCTCAACCCATAGTTGCCGGAAACTCCTTGGGCGGGTGGGAAACCCGTTTCCCCTAAAACGCGTTTCTCACAGTTGGGAAACTCGTTTCCCCTAAAATGAGGGAAGCACGTTTCGGAAACATTTCCAAAATATGATACAAAATTGGAGAAATGTTTCTAAAACACATGGGAAACATATGGAAAACTTAAGTAAATAATGTGTAAACGCGTGATAAACATATGCAACACTAATAGAAAACGCATATGAAACGTGTAGGAAACATGTGTGGAACTTACGGAAATCATTTTGGAAAAAACACATCATTTCCTAAGACATTTCTCATACGATTTTCTATTGTTTCTCGTTTCCCCTGTATTTTTTTTCATGCGTTTCCCGTTTCCCTTTCACGTTTCGTTTCCCGAATTCGTTTCCCACCCTGGTAACTATGGCTCAACCTACTAAAAATTTTAATATATTATCTATTATAAGGGTGATGATAAATTCGCACCCCCTGTAGGATGATTCACACCCTTTAACGTGAATTGATGTCAAAAGGCGTTAAAGTCTGACGCTTTTTGACACTTTTTGACGCTTTTTCGATGTCAATTCACCTTAAAAGGGTGCGAATCATCCTACAGGGGGTGCGGATTCATCATCTCCCTATTATAATTAAAATTTCAGAATTAATTAATAATATTTGGGCGAATCCACGGATCTTTCTTTTTGAGGTTTGCTGAGTCCGACACTCGATACCCATGTCGGATTACGACACTCGTATCCGTACTGATGCAACTTAGGGATGTAGCTACTGAGTTTGGGTGCATGTCTCTTCATATGCAGCCCTGTTGGAGTAACAGATGCTGCATTAGCCAGTTAATGGCTCATGGTTCGATCATCAAGAGTCTTCCTTAATGTTGTTTGTGGGCCAACAAAGGTAACAGACACATAGTTGCTAGAGTGGGAAGCGAGTGCGAGAAGTGGGAAGCGAGAGGTTTAGAAAAGATATAGGGAGATGTTGCTTAAGCTGTTGGAGAAAGGCGTTATTTATCTTTTATACTTTAACACTCCCCCGCACGTGTGGCCCACTTGGCAAACACGTGGTACATGTTGCCCACTTTGGGCCGACCATCGCATGTGGATTTTTGCTATCCGGGAGGTTTGAACTCGAGACCTTTGGCTCTAATACCATGTTAAGCTAGAAGTTGATAAGTTAACATGGTATCAGAGCCAAAGGTCTCAAGTTCAAACCTCCCGGATAGCAAAAATCCACATGCGATGGTCAGCCCAAAGTGGGACTACATGTACCACGTGTTTGCCAAGTAGGCCACATGTGCATGGGGAGTGTTAAAGTATAAAAGATAAATAACGCCTTTTCCAACAGCTTAAGCTTTTGGAGAAGTTGGTAAGTTAATAGCGACTAATTAGAATTATAAGTTTTAAGAATTTACAGTTTCACATGTTTTATTAACGTATATTTTATATTAATTTTTTGGAAAATGATTCACATAATTTTCATTTGAATCTGAAGATGAGTTTTCAAGTTTTAAATGGATTCTTTTTGTACTTTCAACATCAGAGAAGCACGATTTCGAAGCGAGTTTCCAGGGAAGCGAACTTTGCATCAAAATCAAGTTTCCAGGGAAGCGAGCTTCGCATCCAACTAGAAAGTTTTTGGTAACTATGACATCCCTTGAAAGATAGCCGAGGCCAAGTGGAAATCCTAGATCGTTTTGAAGACTATAGAGAGGGTCGGGTAAGTATGCACATTAAGGGAACCCAACTTCTTAGCGAAGAGTTCTGCGAACAAGGTGTTGAACTGTAACATTTCTGTGTGCAGGTTACAGCTCCACTGTAGAACCAGAATCCATTTTCAAGCAACAAAATTTTGATTATAAGGAAAACAAAGCGAAGAGTAAATTTACCTGAAAACGAAGAGCAGAACCGTCCCCACCACAATATGCAACTAGTCCTGAACCATAACAAATCTTTGTCAGAATGATAACATATGACAGTTACAATATATCAATCACAAAATACAAGCAATGTAATGAAAAGGACAATCCAACTCCCGATTCCAACTTTAACTTGTTAAAGATATGACACTAAAGGCTTTTGCAGGAAGAATGGCTTTAGAAACAGACCATATCGTAATATAAGAGAGTAGTTTCCAGTATTGAAGATAAATATCCTTTACATTCAATTTATGTTTCTGCCCATGTAACAACAAAGCACTTTATGTTTCTGCCCATATAACAAAAAAGCACTTTACATTTTTAGCCTTTTCAACACATGTGAACAGGTAAAAGCATGTTGATATTGCCAGAAAAAATGACATGCGTGATTCGTGTACGAAAAATACCTGTTGTTATGAGTAAATATTTACGAGGTGAAATAAGGCTAGAGCTTAGAAATGTACGGTATATTTAATACCTATAAATAAATTACACCTAAAACTTTCACAATAGCTATAGACATTTATAGCTATGAATAAATTTACCTTTATACGGTATTTAATACCAAGCTTTCGGGTATCAGTTTTATTATGCGCTTAGACCATGATAGAAATGGAAACATGTTGGTTTTGGATGAAGATATCGGTGCAAATTTAGAAAAATCACAATAAAGTATGAAAACACATGCAAATGATGGACATTTAAGTTGAAACTTCAAGAATTGCCAGAATAAGAACAAGTACACACTCCAAAAACCATCACATGCCACATTTTACATGCAATTCATATAAATATCTAAACATAATACGTACACACATTTCACATGCAATTCGTATAATTATGTAGCATATACTGACATAGTATACCACTAACACACTAAATGGCGCAGGGAGGGTCCTTTTAAGTAGATGACTCGTCGGGCCGTAGGAGCGAGACTTCTTTGGGAAAAAGCACTTGAATAACTTAGTTTTTCTGGAGGAGTCGTCATTTTCTATCAGGAACGCTATGTCACTTACAACCCCAGAGAAAGATATATTTTTTAAATGATTTTAATATTTTATAAAAATTATAACAAAGACAAAAAAAGAGTAGGAAAATATGACACAATTTTATGCATAATAGGGCATGGCTAAATCTCTACGCCTTGATTTTGTTAATTAATCTAAAAGTTTAATAATTTTTTGATTTCTCAGTAAAAATATAAAATATTAGTTATAACATAATAAAATGAAGAGTAAAGGGTTTCTGCGCTCGAGTGCAAAAACAGGGGTGGGCCCACATTGTTGGGGGGATCCAAAGCATTCATTTGGAAGGCCCTTTCATGGATAGGGTGTCCACCAAAAATCAGCTCCATTGGATCATCTTAGGGTGTCCATTTGTGGGGTGAAAAAATGGGCAGATTAGTGGACAAACAGTATCTGTCCATTTTCAACCCACAAATGGACACCCTATGATGATCCAATGTAGCTGATTTTTGGAACACACCCCATCCGTGATGGGGCCTTTCAAATGAATGCTTAGGATCACCCCAACAATGTGGCCCCACCCTTGTTTCCTACACTCGAGCGCAGATAAACTATCTGCGCTCGAGCGCAGGAACCCTTTTCTCTAAAATGAAATATATAACACTACAATAGTATGAATGGTGTATTTCTCTTAACAATCCATGCGCCAACATGGTCTGTGTCCAAATTAGTAATTTGATACATTTCACTTAACAATCCAATGTCATAAGATAAATACCAGCAAGTCGTGATACTTGAACACTCCAGATTGTAAATGATGAACAATAATAACTCTGCAATCCTTGCTGTTGTGCTCCGACAAAAGGTTTTCCTGTCACAGGGACATCATATGCGGCCTTCAACAAACTAAGGATCTTCAGGGTGCCATCATCAAAGGATAGAACAACACACCTAGAAGAAACGTCCAAATGTGATATATTAAGAATATGTTATTGATATTGGAACCAATTTTGACAAGGATTCTTATATTAACAAATCCCTGTACTGAATGAAACCCTGAAATCGTATGCACTTCAAAAAGAAGATAAATTACGTAGTACCTTGGCTCCCTCAGCCAGTTTAGGCTTAATACGACCCTTTGCACTGGATTAAGGTCCCACAAAGGGCGGTAAGGATCCCTACAAGGTACAAGAGAGAAAAACATTTAGTTTTCGTGAGTTTGGATAGGCATATCATTAAAAGTACATAATCTAACAAAAGATTGTAAACAAAACAAAAGGAATAAAATCTTCCATGAGGATATGTTGAGAGACCATGTACTGAAGTCATTCTTTTTATTCAGAGCATAATAGTATGAAATACCTAGTGGTGATCTTAACCTTCCATAGTAACTAATAAGTCAACTCAAACAAGCTTGCTACAGCCAACCATGCCAATGTCTGAAAAATCAAAACTCTACCCATATTCAATAAGCGCCAGAAAAAAGAGTTGCCTCAAAACTAGAACTACGTGATCTTCTTTTTTCTTTTCAAGTTGTAAATCTTTTAATTTTTGAGAATGTGAGCTAATTTTTGGAGTGCTTGATTTGAATGATGAATCAATAACTTTCAATTTGAGCTTATTCTATCAAATAGCTCTATCGACTTTTTCTTTTCGATAACTAATTAAATCTCTCGTCCCCAATCTTGACTAATCAAGTCGACTCAGCAAGGATTTGAAATACATGAATTAGCTCTTAACAATGGGCTGTCCTTGAAGCTCCATAGCACACACATTCAAAATTTGGACATCATAAAACATGATGATGCAGCTTAAAGCACATGCTTTTAAGCACAAGTCAAAGCAAGGCATGAACGGGGCCCAATTCACCAAGCTAGACCAATCACAATCATCATCTTAACAATGTTTGCCACTCAATCCCATGCCAAATTCCTATTGACACTTGTTTGCTAGATCTAATTCAAATTCCCCAACTTGAAGAGTAACAGCTGATTTGGTTTGATTGATGAGTTTTTAGGGGAAATAGGATTTTGTGTCTTTCTAAAACAGTGTATGCAAATGCATCCCTGCATATAGATAGATAGATAAGTAGCTATGCATCCCTAGTGGTCGAATTTCGGTAAAATCTTTTCTACATTAGCTCTCTCATGGGATCAACAATTCCATCACTCATGCATCGAGAGAGTGGAAGAATTCCATTCCCTTGAAATATAGGTTTTCGGCTGGGCAGCAAAGTTGGGATAAAACTTGACAAAATAGAGTTAGTGTGTGTGTGTGTGTGATGACCTGTTGCATGTGAGAGCAGCCACACAGGCTCACTTTTCAGCAGATTTTGTCTTCATTCACGAGGTGGCTGCTCTCACATGCAAAATGCCATCCGCGAAATGCCTATATGGGAAAAATGTTTCCACTCGATCAAGTAGATAGCGTTATCTACTCCGTCGGCAGAACCACAGTGGGTCCACATTGTTTGGATGATGCAAACCATTCATTTGATGGGCCCTGGCAGAGATAGGGTGTGCCCAAAAAATCAGCTCCATAGGATCATCCCAACCCTTCGATTTGTGGAGGTTAAAAATGGACAGATTTGTGGAGGTTTATACCCGTCCATTTTTAACCTCCCCAAATTGAAGGTTTGGGATGATCCTATGGAGCTGATTTTTTGGCACACCCTACCTGAAACATTTTTCCATATATATATATATATATATATGAGGAAAAAGATTATACGCTTGAAGCGTATTTCATTAGGTACGCTTGAGGAAAGAGAAGTCTTCTGATTGGTTGAAATGGTGGGCCCAAATGGCATTTTCGAAAACAAATGCTGCGGCGTTACGGAGGGTGCGTCTTCGACGTACCCTCGAAACAAAATTAAAACAAAAATAACGTTGTTCTCTCTCTCTCACTGTGTTTTTAAACCCAAAAATTAAACCCAAACCCTCGAAAGAAAAAAAAACCCATCGGCTCACGGAGTTCTCCATCTTCACAGTTTGGATCACCCAAACCCAAACCCAAACCCATCGGCTCCCAAACCCAAACCCATCTGCTCTCCATCTTCATCTCTATCTCTCTCACTGTGTTTTTAAACCCAAAAAGGAAATCATCTCTCTCACTCGTTCTCTCTCTCTCTCCTACCCCTCTCTCTCTCTCTGTCGCTGTGAAGCGATCTGCGAGAAAGGTAGGCTTCATTCCAAGTTCATCTCCATCTTCATCTCTCTCATCTGTCTCTGTCATGGAGTTCTGTTTAGGCGGAAAAAAAAAACCCAAATCTGGATTTCTTCGCACTCTCTCTCTCTCTGTCTCTGTCTCGATCCAATCTCTCTCTGTTCTCTCTCCGATCGGAGTGCATCAGGCCGCAACATTTTTTTGGGTGGAAAAAAACCCCCAAATCGCACAGGTACGCTCTCCTCTCTCTCTCTCTCTCTCTCTCTCTCTCTCTCTCTCTCTCTCCGATCTCTCTCCATAAGGCCATCTGGGTCAATCTTTGTAAAAGAAGAAGGGGTTTTTTTTTTGATGGGTTGAAGCTTAAGAATCTCGATCTGAAACCCCCTTTTCTTTTTCCTTTTAGGAGTATTTTCCCATGATTTTTGTGGGTTTCTGAGAAGGAGGCCCTTGAAACTTCTAATATTCAGAGGGCTAGTGCTCGAGTTCAAGCCCCATTGGTAAGCCGATTCTTCATCTTTTTTTGACATTTAAATCTTTATGAGTTATGAGGTAAGTCGCAAGTTTTAGGTGCAAAAAAGCGGAATAAAGTATATGGATGTTGGGTTTTTATTTTTAGGGTTTTAAAAGTAGAACTATGTGTTTTCACATTTTAGGGTTGATCAATCTGTGTATTGGGGGATGAATCTGTTTTTGTATGAAATTGGTTTTTAGGTGGGATGAGTTCCAGATCTGTGGCTATTTGGAATTGTATAGATTTCTTTTTCTTTTTTAGATAATAAAATTAGACAATTGGGCATGATCTGGGAGTAACATTTGGTGAGAATACTCCCTTTTTTTTTAAATTACTTTTCTGGGAAATTTTATATATTTTTATCTTGGAATATTGGTTGTTCGATTGTAGACTTCTCATGGCCATAGTTTCTGTCAGGTACATGTTTTACAGGATTACCCTGTCTTTAGACTTTTATCCATTTGTTCTCATGGGGATACATATTTTGAGTCCAATAACAATTGCCCTGTTCAGAGTTTCTTGAAAAAAATGTAATCTGATTCTTTTCTGTCGGGTCAATAGATGGTTCCATTTTTTAGGTTCTATTGTTGGCAATGTGAAAAAAAAATGTGATTATCTTTATCATATATTCTTGTCTCTGATTTTCTTAGCTGTACATTTAACCATTTCTAATTATGATGATGGGCCATGTCTATGTTTTTTTTTTTTTTTTTTTTTTTTTTTGAAATGGCAAGATGAATTCATTAAAAAGGAAGGGGACCGAGGTGGGCTTCAACCAAAATTACAAGAAAATAAAACAACAATAACAAGAAAGACAAATCTCAGGGAGGAAGGAAGTCAAACCACTCCAACTCCAACCTCCTAACCCCACTTCTAGCCAAGGAGTCCGCCTCCCCATTAGCAGATCGCCGAACATGATTGAAAACAATAGATGAGCCCGCAATTAAATCATCTATTTTATCAAAAATAGAAGAAAATCTCCAAGGAGGCGACACCAACCCCTTCAACCATTTAATCACATTCAAAGAATCTCCCTCCACAATAGTGATATCCAGGCTATCTCTCTCAAGCCTTTTTATGACAGCCCTCACCTCGGCCTCCGAGGCATCACAAACTCCAAGAGGGCCGGCAAAAGCCCATATAACTTCACCACAAGCATCCCGACACAACCCACCAACACCGGCCTGGCCCGGGTTCCCAATACTCGACCCATCAAAGTTAATTTTGAACATTTCAATAGGCGGAGCCTCCCATCTCTGAACAATCGGATGCCGGATCTTCCTACTAAAGCAAACAATCCTCCAACTCTCCCATAAGTCAAAGGCCGATACAAAACGGAAAGCCGGTAAACTTCTCGCCCATGAAATAGTGAGCGCAATAATTTTCATATATATCCAATACGGAGATTTTGCAACCCCTTCAAAGACACGGGAGTTTCTCTCTTTCCATATCACCCACCATGTTGCAAGAAGACACAAATTCTACAATACTTTGCCCTTCTTCTTCCATGGCACAAAGGTCCAAAGAAGAATCAACTCTGGAATAGAAAATGGAAAAATCCAACATATGCCAAATCTCAGAAATATCAAACTCCATACCTGACGCGTAAAGGAGCAATGCATGAAGAGATGATCCACAGATTCACCATCTTTCAAGCAAAGGGGGAAAATGGTCAACAAGCATCATACCGCGCTTCCGGATGAGTTTTTAGGTATAAAAAATGGATCCATCTATTGACGAAGTAGATGCAAATGGTTTAATTGAGTTTGGCGATGGATTTGATCTCTGTGATGATAATTTAGTGTGGGAAGGGACTACGGTTGAGGTTAATGATGGGGTGAACCTCAATGATGATGAGCTAGTATCGGAGGCTAATGATGGGAAAGACGGAGATGAGGGTTGTAGTCACGAAGTTAGTAGTCCCAACGAGGTTGCCAGTCAGAAAAGTGTTATGAATAAGCCGTTTGTGGATCAAGTTTTTGAAACTTGGGAAGCTGCATATGAGTTCTACAATAATTATGCGTACGCTACTGGTTTTGGACTACGAATATCTAGTACAATGAAGTCAAATATAACGAATGAGGTGATATCGAGACAATACGTATGTGACAAAGAGGGACAGAAAAGAGTTATGGAGAAGAGAGATGATGTGAAGGAGTTGAGGTAGCGTCGCCTTACCAGAATGAATTGTAAAGCAAATATAATCATCAAGTTGAGAGATAATCAGTGAAAAATTACAACTTTCGACGACATTCATTCTCATGAGCTTACTTCTCCAGTTAAAAGGCAAATGCATCATTCACATAGTCAGTTCCGTAATAACAAAAGTTGTAAGAATTTGATTGAACAGCTCGGTGGAAGTAATTTCAAGCCTGCTCAGATAAAAAACTCCATTAACTCTACTTCCAATGCTCTCGTGGTCTCAACAAATCAAGTTATTGCCCATTTGAGAGCACTTAAGGAGAACAATATGGGTAAAAAAGCGGTGACAGTGGCAACCCATTTCCAAAAGAGAAAGTCTGAAAACCCGAACTTCTATTTCGAGTTGGAGTTAGACGCGAATGGGACTTTGCGTTCGATGTTCTGAGCCGATTCAAGGGCGAGAGAAGCATACCTTACCTTTAGTGACGTGATCATATTTGATGTCACTTACAAAACGAACAGGTTTAACATGCCGTTCGCACCGTTCACTGGAGTTAACCATCATAGGCAGTCGACTCTATTTGGATGTGCACTTCTTGCAGACGAGAGAGAGGAGACTTTCACCTGGTTATTTGAGCAGTGGCTCACGTGTATGTTTGGTAAAGCTCCAGGTGCTATAATAACTGATATGGACAGAGCTATGCGAAATGCAATTAGGAAAGTGTTTCCACAGACCAGACATCGGTTTTGTTCGTGGCACATAAAGAAGCATCTCCTTGAGCATGTTGCAGACATGAGAGATGCCGACAGTGATTTCTACAAGGATTACAATCATTGGTTTTTTAGGAGGAAAATAGAGGATTCTGAGACAGAATGGAAAACTATGGTTGATAAATATGGTATTGATGAAAGTCATTAGTTAGGAAAAATGTGGGATCTCCGTGAGCATTGGGTCCCCGCCTATTGGAGAGACACATTCACAGCAGTAATGACATCTAGTCAACGGAGTGAAAGTATAAATTCATTCTTTGATGGTTATGTTAACCAGAACACTTCTTTAGTTGAATTCTTGAGTCAATACGATAAGGCACTGGTTGAGCGGCGTAAAGCTGAATCCGAAGAAGATTTTAAGTCTAAAAATACAATTGCCAAATTGAACACAACCAGCCCATTGAAACGAAAGGCTGGGGAATTCTATACGATGAAGATGTTCACCATATTCCAAGATGAGATGATGGGTAATTTTGCCTTATGGAAAGATAAGTTGGGAAAGAACGGTAATGTTGTGGAACACAGTGTAGGAATTATGACAGATGACAAGAAGAAATACGTCAGGGTTCTGTTTGACAGTTCTAACGATGCAACTGCAACATGTGAATGTGCTAAGTTTGAGAGGGAAGGAATATTATGCAGACATGTCATTCACGTTATGGATAGAAAGCAAGTACCTACTATCCCCAAACGCTATTTATTAAAGAGATGGTCAATTGATGCAAGGTATCGAGCTGGGGGCACAACATCTGTAACCCAAAGAGATACTAGTGGCGTGAATGGACTGAAGAGGTGGTGTCTAATGTCAACATGGCAGCAACTGATTGAACAAGTTGGTAATGACGAGATTCTCTTCAAGAAGATGACTGATTTTTGTACAGAGCTTGCTGTAGAAGTTGAAAAGAAGGAGAAGGAGATTGTCTCTCCGCAGAGTGACTTGGTAACAGTTAGTAGCCAAGTGCAGTTAAACATTGGTCCTAGTCAAATACCTCTGTCAAACATTGATTCCAGTCAAATACTTGGGTTTACAATTCGCGACCTTGAAGTTGTAAGGACGAAGGGCAGGCCAAAGCGTGCAACGCGTCATGTATTTGGCATAGAGGCCACTCAAGCAAAAAAACTGTGGGGAATATGGACATTACAGAACAAGCTGTCAAAAGAGGGCTAAGGTGAAACAAAATATGGTTATTACTCGTCATTTTTATTATGCCCCGCATTTTTTTCTTTTTTGTTTAAATATCTACTATTGTGCTTGCTAATAGGTGGCTGCAAATGAGAAGAAAAAGGATGATAAGGGAGAAGAAGCTGAGGGGGACCAAAATGTTGAAATCATTGCCATGTTTGTGCTCTCATTTACTTTGATATTAAGTTCATAAAATTGTTCTTGACCTTCTTTTCAGCCATCATAAGTATATTATGCGTTGTAAGTTTAAAACAACTGCCTTTATTTTTCAGGTGAAAAGGAGCATTTCAATGGAGAAAATAAAGGCGGAGAAGCATCACATTTGAGGAAAGTGTTAATATTCTTCAAATTACTGTCAATTCTAATGGGGTATTATGGGGACCATCCTAAGGTCCAAGTTTTAACTTTTTAGGTGTCTTTTAAGTTCCTTTAGTTATATTACGGGTACCATGGTCTTTTTTCCATCAACATCGACATCTCTATTGTAAAAATAAATAAATTTTAAACTGCTCAGGGATGGATAGCCATGCCAACTATGCATGTGATGAGGAGATGAAGAGGAATGGAGAGCAACATCGACAAAACTACAAGCCATGTAGTAAACACTGTCTGACTAGTAGGAGTAATCAATGTAAAATGCACTGATACCTATATTCCCTTGTAGCACATTAATTATCTAGACAGATGAGAATTTCATCGCGGCTGATGAGTTGGTGATGTTAGTCCCGTCGTGCCATTGGCTTTAGGCAATTTCAGTTTTGTCCGTATTTCAAAGTGCAAGACTCTTTATATCTGAAATGGGTGAGTCACGATGAAAAAGAAAACGTTTATGCTATATGGGTGAGTCTTAATGTAGATTTTTCATATCCGATATTTTTTTAATGTAGATTTTTCATTTCTGTTATTTTTTTCATATCTGTTATTGCATGCTATTTAAACGTTTTTTTACCTAGAGGAGTACTAGCAATTGTAGCACACCTCTGGTTTTGCATGGTGGGCTTGTCAATGGAAACAACCATGTCGTGACAATCAAATGGTGGTTTCATATGGAAGATGCAGAACTGGAGGCATAGCTGCAATCCATCTATTGTGTATCGACGCATTTATTTTTCTCTATGAATGCCATTTATTTATATAAGAAATATATCATTCAATATCATATTATATTGTTATTAGAATTTTATAGCCATTTCAAAAAAAAAAAATATATCATATTATATTATGTGCCTGCATTATGTGTTTCTTGTAGTGAGTGTGTAGTTTCTCTGGTGTCAGTTGTAGAAAACTTGATAGGAAATAGAGGTTCTTTGTAAAGCAGCTGGTATTCTTCTAAATAAGGTGATGCCTTTGGTGTGTGGTGTATTTTGCTTTTCTTTTATTCTTGAGACCTTGGTCTTGTTTCTTTTGCTTTTCAATGATATTTGATTGTCATTCAAATAAAAAAGGTGCATGTATATAATCTTGAAAAGGAAAAAATGGCAGCTCTTCAAACAAAGAACCCATCAAGACTTGAAACAAAGTCGCACCTAGCTCAACAGCCAGTTACTTGTTAATTCTTATTTCATATCTTTTAGTGTTGTAGACAATTCCAAGTTATCTCATCATATATGTGTTTGCAGGCTGCTTGGATAAGAGCTGAAGAGGAGGAAAGAAGGCGATCAAAGGGCATAGATCCTATCTGATACTGACTTTTTGTTGCTATGGTTCTGCTCCTATGAAGATGTTAAAACTTCTTTTATGTTTGTTCCCAAAATAATGAATCAAAACAGTATTCTTTCCAAGTTTCTGTCGATCATTGTTCATTTTGTACTAAGATTAGCTCATGTTTGTAATCCACCTTCATCTTTTGAGGTGCCAAGTTGTGCACTGTAATCTACATTTCAGCATGTAAAGGGCAGCAACCAGTAGGGTTGTGTGTTCTTGAAAAAGAGCAAATCTAAAGGTGATCAACCTGACAGACTTCTTGTTCTGTGGAGCCCATTTCTTTGACGAGTCTGCTCTAATGGAAACTTTGGGTTTGGACTCATGATTGTAATAATGTAATCTATTATTTCACCATGGGGAGGACATGGTGTTATGTGAATCAAAATGACACTAAGGCCATGTTTGGCAACTGTGATTTTTTTTTTTCATATTGTGGACAGGGGGGGTTGTTGGATTGAGCAGGCAACAAAACTCTGTTTTGAGTAGAGTTTTTCTTTGTCCCTGTTTTCCAGTACATCAAGCAAGTGAATAAGTTCCCAATATTCTTTCTGTATGTAAATTTTCGCCATGCCTTTCTACAAAGTCTGAGCTGCAATCTGCATCTGACTTGAAAAGATTGACTTGAGTTAAAGGATCAGCCAAACCCTTTTCATGGAATGCAAATCTGTAAGGTACCTTTTTTTTAATGGAAAATTTTGTTAAATACCTTAAAATATGTAGGTCTTATTTGCCTCTGCTGATGCATTTTGTCAGGTTTTTCATACTTAGATGCATACATGTAGCATTCTAAACCCTTCGATTTGTGGAGTTGGGTCGATCTGGCGTTGAGGTTTCTCACTGGGAGGTATCACAATTTTGGGGTTCTCTTAACCACAACAGGTTGTTACCAGAAACAAAACCATAACATATATGTATATCGAGATGTGTTTTTGCGTGAATTCTGTGTGCAAGTTTAACACCTGATATATTGTTGGGGCAATGAACCCCTATATACATGTCACCTCTCTAGTTCACCTGCACTCAATTCTCTAGTCCTTATACGTGCAAGAGATACTTATACTATTCCCAAGCGGCAGGGCAAAACTTCCATTAAATAGGTTGACACCAAAGGAAAGGTACCTATGTTTACATGGATCCCCTTAAAAGGGGACAAATGGCATTTTGGTGTGTAAAAGTGCGGGACAAATAGCATTTTCGAACCATTTGAAGAAGCCTGACATGTCCCTTCCCCACAATTTACCACAGCACACAAAGCAGCTACACCAGAAATCACCCTTCTTAGTGCCTTACAAGAAAAGACCCAAAACCAAAACAAACAGTAATAAAGAAAAAAAAGTCCTAACTCCCAAATAAGTACCTGTAATAGGATCAAGGAGGGTCAAGGAATAAGAAGCTCGAAGGCAACCACTTAGCAAGAAGAAATAGAGAATACATAGAGAAAATACCGTCAGAGTGGAGCTCCCCATGGCTATAGCAATGACAAAGTGGGCCCTTCACGAAGTAAGGACTACAATGCTTTGAGAAGAGTTTTAAAGAGCAGCAGAGGCACATGGTGCCAAAGAATAGAGCATAAGTTGGGAGGTGGGACCAATGGTGATGGATTATTCTTGGGTTTGCTCCTACGTGGCAAGACGGGTTTTACCAAGATGACTAGAACCAAAAACATGAAATTTTGAGGCACAAGATACAAATTTTGGAATTTCAAAGTATCCCTTTTTAACAATAGCTTCGGCTGGCCCTACTTACTAATATTTGTCTCAGAAATGTCTCAGGAAGGGTGAATCTCAAGATATTTTAGTTTTTTTTTTGTTGGTGTCTGATTTAAATCGGAAACACTCAAAATTTGGGCATCTGTTGAGCAAATCTACCGGGCGAATCTGATCCAATCGTGCACAAATTAAATTGAAAGTAGAAAATAATAAAACAAGCCACAATATGAACACCAAGATTTTTTCATTTCTCCTGAACCATAAGTAATACAATCAGAGTTTCGATGTCACTTCATACAATTACTTGATACTACTACTACTTACCTAACGGTAGAACCATACAAAAGGATACTACTACTACTACCTAAAGGTAAAAAGATACACAAAAAACACAAACATAAACCCCATAATTACAAACATAAACCCCATAATTACAAACCCTTTAAACATGTTAAATTCATTCTTCCGCATGATATTCTCATTCTCGAGTGCTGTTATGCGGTCTTCGATCCCTCTATTTTCGCCAATACTTTCTCGACGATTGTGAATCCTTGGGTAAGTGGGTGACTCAGTACCGTCGAAATCAAGGTCAGCCCATTCGAAATACTCACACCTGTAGCCCTGCATGTCGTTTCCAACATTAAGATTTATACATGTTAAGAATTAAATAGATAAAAACTACCAAATAAAATACTCACTTTGATTCCAGCGCATTTGTAATATGGCCGGCCTCTATTGTTGTTTGTGTTACTGCGAGTAATTTTGCGAACTGCCATCTCTTTACAGTCACATTCGGGTGGTCGCATGCCCCGTGAATTAGCACTGTAGTTGCTTGAGGATGCCATTTAATTCGCTTCTCTAAATAGAATATACAGTTGTAAGGAACACAAATCATATGACCTCAATATTCATTATTTTACAACAAAAAATGCCCACTAATCCCTGCCCATTTGGCATTTCCACTATTCCGTTCAGCTGATTACAGATGAATACATTACTTAGGTGCAAATAATGAAACTTGCAAAGTGGGAAACTAGGGTTTCATTTGGGAGAAGACCACAAATAAGTAAAAAATTCCAAATTTCCAGAAAAACTAAGAAGATTTCACCCTATTTTTTCATGAAGATGAAAAAAGAAAAAAAATAAAAGAGATGGATTGCAGAAAGAGTAAGAAACGCACCTGGTAGAAGAGGTGAGAGATTCAGCAAGGGTTCGCTTCTTCTTCCAGATTTCTGATTTTTCTACAAAAGAGGGTTTGCTTCAACGAGCGATTTGGGTAATTTTTTTGGGTGAAAAATTCCAACAGAGAGAGAGAGAGAGAGAGAGAAAAGCGTACGAGAGCTTTTGGGGGTTTTTTCACCCAAAAAATCCAACAGAGAGAGAGAGAGAGGGTTTGCTGGGGTTTTTTTTTCACCCAAAATTTCTTCACAGACAGAGAGAGAGAGGAGCGTAAGTTTTGGGTTTAGGTTTTGTTTTTCTCCCAAATTTCTTCACAGACAGAGAGAGAGAGGGGTAGGAGAGCCGATGGGTTTGGGTTAATTTCTTCACAGACAGAGAGAGATCGGGGTAGGAGACCCGATGGGTTTGGGTTTTTTTTTTAAAAAAAAACACAGTGAGAGAGAGAGAGAGAGAAGCGTAGGTTTTGGGTTTTCTTTGTTGGAAGAAGGTTTGCTGGAAGAAGAAGGTTGATTTCTATCGCAGAAGTAAGGTTGATTTCTATGTCTTCCAATGGAGTGAACCCAATAACTCTTGTGCTAGCAAATCCAGCTATGCATTCCTGAAGGAAAATATCTAAACAAGCAAAAGGCAACGCATCTTGAAGGATACAATAGAAGCATCCCAAAACCTTTTAAAAAGAGCGATGGGTTTGGGTTTCTTTTTTTAAAAAAAACACAGTGAGAGTGAGAGAGGTTTTGGGTTGATTTCTATGTCTTCCAATGGAGTGAACCCAACGCATCTTGAAGGATACAATAGAAACATCTAAAGAGTGTAGGTTTTGGGTTTTCTTTGTTGGAAGAAGGTTTGCTGGAAGAAGAAGAAGAAGAAGAACGATGGTTTGGGTTTGGGTTTTTTTTTTTTTTAAAACACAGTGAGAGAGAGAGAGAGAGAACTCCGTGAGAGAGGAGATGAAGATGGAGAGCCGATGGGTTTGGGTTTGGGTGATCCAAACCGTGAAGATGGAGAACTCCGTGAGCCGATGGGTTTTTTCTTTCTTTCGAGGTTTGGGTTTAAAAACACAATGAGAGAGAACGATGTTATTTTTGTTTTAATTTTTTTTCGAGGGTATGTCGAAGACCCACCCTCCGTAACGCCGCAGCATTTGTTTTCGAAAATGCCATTTGGGCCCACCATTTCAACCAATCAGAAGACTTCTCTTTTCTCAAGCGTACCTAACGAAATGCGCTTCAAGCGTATAATCTTTTTCCTCTATATATATATATATATATTTGAATGGTATATACATACTCAACTCAACCTAACTCAACTAAGCCTTTGTCCCAAACTAGTTGGGGTCGGCTAATGAATCCTTAAGAAAATTTTCATGAAGAAGGTGAAAGGATCTACCCGGCTCAAATTGACTAAGTCTAATCCTGACACTAGTTGGGTTCATCTACATGGATCATTTTCTTCCATTCTATCCTATCCAAGGTCATGTTCTCTGTTATGATCCTAGCCCTCAAGTCTTTCCACACTGTTCCTACCCAAGTTGTTTTCAGTCTGCTCCTACCCCTTTTTACTCCATCAACTTGGCACGAGTCACCTCTTCTCACTGGAGCATCCAAAGGCCTACGTTGGATATGCCCAAACCATCTTAAGCGGTGCTCTCTCATCTTCTCCTCAATTGATGCCACCCCCACTTTTTTTACTAATGGCTTCAGTTTTTTTCAGTTTTAATTCGATCTAACCTTGTGTGGCCATCTTCGCTACACTCATCTTATGCACATGCTGCTTCTAGGTGGCCCAATATTCTGAGCCGTACAGCATGGATGGCCTCACAACTGTCTTATAAAACTTCCCCTTCAACTTGGTAGGTATTTTACGATCACAAAGAACTCCTGAAGCATGCTTCCACTTCAACCAACCTGCTCTTATTCTGTGGGTTCCTGAGGTGGCACTCACAAAACATAGGGGCGCACTTTGTTTGGATGATCAAAAGCATTCATTTGATAGGCCCTCACATAGATAGGATGCCCACAAAAAAACTTCATAGGATCATCCTAACCCTTCCATTTGTGGAGGTTAAAAGGACGGGTATAAACCTCCATAAATCTAAACCTCCACAAATGGAAGGGTTAGGATGATCCTATTGACCTGATTTTTTGTGGGCACCCTATCTATGTGAGGGCCTATCAAATGAATGCTTTGGATCATCCAAACAAAGTGGGCCCCCTATGTTTAGTGAGCGCCACCTTATATAAGGTAGCGCTAGCGCCACCACAGGAACTGTTTACTCTCTCTCTCTCTCTCTCTCTCTCTCTCTCTCTCTCTATATATATATATATATATATATATATATATATATATATATATATATACACATATATATATATATATATATAGCTTAGCGAACATTTGCACGCTGTGTAAGAAAGAAGAGATTGAACAATCAACTACTCATTCATCGCAACATGGATGAAAGGCATGAATCATGACTATCTAGTGCTATGGTATTCATTTTTTTATTTTTTTTTTGAAAATTGACAATATATTTATATACTGAAATCGTTAACAAGAACAGGTTCTTATGCCCAAAAACTCTTACGGAAAGTACAAAGAGAGTTTACATACTCCCCTCCCCCCCTCACCAAATTACCAACTTCACTAAACCGAGAGTAACTTCATCCAGAAGCTCGTAAAAAACTTTTCATAAAAAAAATTTTCATGCACCCTTTACCCTAGCAAAAGTAGAGATCCACGGAGGAAAAATCCTCGAGCAGCGAAAGACCAAAAGTCCCTCAAGCACGCTCAGAAAATCTCATTAAGGGTGCATTTCCTCAATAAAGGTAGAGGGTCACATAACCAAACCATCAGCAACTTCCCTTCCATCCATCAAGACAAAGACAAGACACAAACAACCTTCACAATCCTTCTAGAAAAACAGAGACCTCCAAGACAAAAACACAGAAAACCCCCAAAAAACATTTACACCAGAGAAGTATAAGAGCCCCTTACTTCTTGAGAGCATTTAGCTCCCTGCTCCCCCTAGCTGGCGTCTTCCCCTTCTCAATCGCATCACGCTTCTCAATCTCTAGAAGCATCTCCTTTATCTTCTCCACGTTTTCCTCAAAACCAATTCCCAGGTTCTTGCCCACTTTGAACATTTCATCAAATTCTTCTCGAAAAGCTTGCTCCTCCTTATCCACTATTTCCACATTCTCAACCACCGAATCCTGTTCGGCCCTTCTCAGACAACTCTTAATCATCCCGCTAAGGTCAACATCCATGGAGTCTATGGATTAAGCAGTCTCCTGACTACTGACTAATTCCTCCCAATCCACCTCCCCCGAATCCGTTTCCACTTCCAAAGTCTTCTTTTCTTAAGCCAACGCCTTTTTGAAATGGGGCAGCTCATGGAGAGGGATGCAGACCTCTTCCATCGATCTCTTTCCTGTAAGGGCTTCAATTTCATCTTCCTTACCTTTAGTTTCCTCTAAGAGTTTCTTCCACTGATGCTCTAGAAACGTCTGTGTAATTTCACCACGTGAGGCTGATCGCTGGCGCTTCGATCGTTTGGCATGGCCTTGTTTTTTGAATGACGTTGTTTCATCAACTCCTAAGCCTTCCCCCCTCGGCATTTTCCTTTTACCCGTTCGATCAAGCCTTCTTTCTTCCTCAAAGGAGCTGCAACTTCTGTCCATGTGAACAAACTCCAAGAGATCAAGGAGGGTAGAGACAAGTTTCTTCTTTTTTGATTCGTATCTGCCAAAACCCTTACCCTCCCTTTTTTTATATAGGAATGAATCGACTCTTGAGTGCCTTAATAGATAACTTTTCTCGATTTCGTAACTTTGGCGCATGTAAGTTGCAGGATTAGTATGAAATCCTTTCATATACCTTTTCACGTATTTTCCTCGATATCTTGAATCGGGACGCGATGTAGTAAATCTATAGGTGGTTTCACGAGGATCCAAATGATGGTTATCTCTTACCGGTGAAATGACATCTCTCTCCATCCTCGAGACTCAACGATATTTAATATTTTGTTTCGCCTCCCTTCTATTCTGACTCCCCATTTTCTTCACACCTCAGCAGGGTCATTTAATGCCCTACTCTTAGTCGTTTCCAGGAGCCAACCCCATCTTCAGCCGCGTGATGCCCTATTTTCATCGTCCCGGCCAATGAGGACACAACCTCCTTTGATCCTAAATCAAATTTGAAACTAGGATACAACGGTCCTTTGTCCTTTCCCTGATGTACAACTTTTTTATCTCTGTCAGCTTGTGGAGATCTCATCATTCCAGCCAATGATCTTTTTGCCCTATTAGACCCCAATTCAAATTTGAATTCAGGGTTCTTCAACGGTTCGCCTGTTTGGGCTCGAGCTGGTTTTCCTTTCCTCATCTCGCCAGAGATTACCTTATCCTCAAGTGTCAATATACCGGACTTGTCCCCTTTCGCAGGGTGGGACATATCTTCCAAATGGGATGTGTCATTAGTGTTCATCCCACCATTAATAATCTCTTCTTCCAAAATGCTCATGACTCTTATTAAAAACTTCTATTCTCAACCCTCAAATTAATAAATGGACATAAATGTTTCCAGTGTAGGTTTAGAATTTTTGTTGAAGCAAAAGCCATACAATGATCATGGTATCCATGCATTTTAACTTGAAGGACCTGACCAAATAACTTACCAAGGGACTCGATCGTCGATGGTATCCACGCGTGAAGTGGAATGTCATAGGATCTTATCCAAATGGATTTAGCCCCATTATTAAGAGTTGGATGCCATGGTTGCAAAAGAGGCAAAGCAGTTTCCCATGGCCTCGCCTCCCCAATATAAAACTTCTCTTGCTTAGTTTTTCCGATTCAAATCTGAATAGAAATTCATTGGTGTTGATTAACATAGGTTTCTAGAGATTGGGCATTCCCCACCATTTTTTTTGCCCACACCCAAGCCTCATCAAGCTTCCAGTTTCTAATTTTCATACGCCCCATCAAGCGACTTGAGAAACTTCATGCGTTCCTCAATCTCTTTACCATAAACAATTAACTCCAGAAGTTTGCCATGATATCCAGTGACATCATTTGTTACCTCCAAACATTTAGAGGGGTCTCCGCCATCAAACTCCGGCAACGCAATGTCTTCCAAAGTCTTCACAAAGGACTTTCTACATCGACTTCGTCCCCCAAAATTATAATAACCACAACTAGAGCATTCCCAATCCTCCCCGGAAGGTTTTGCCATTCGCTTGTGTGGCTTGAATCTAGACACACCTCTCCCATTTCCTTTTCCCCTCGACAAGATCCTTTGGTCAAAAACGTGTCGCTCGCCTTCACTACTAGATCCATAATGGTGTTTGATGTTATCTAGTTTGAAGACCTCTTCCCTTCGACCATCTCGCCTCCCAATCTGTAAGGTCCTTCGACCAAAAGATTGCCGTTCACTATCACTACCAGATCCATAGGAGTACTCATGGTTACATCAAGGTGACGAGCGAGTCGAGTTGCTGATATTCTTCCCATTACCGATTAAGATGGGGTTCTTTCTACAACAGTCTCTATGTATTTCCAAAGTTGAAGCGCCTCATAAACTGAGTAGCCTGCTTCTATAATATCGAGATAGGTGTCTTTCAGGCTCTCAATCTTGTAGCCACAACTACAAGTTCCCCTTCCAATCGAGCTGCCCAGACAAAGTACATCTTGGGATCCATCCCTACTCTGCGCAAAAAAGTTTCGTGCTGTCATCTAGGTCTCAACTCCAGCTCACCTCTGTGGTATTCATTGGGTCTTTCAAGAATCAGTGCTAAAACCTTCTCAAAATTTAGAGCATATACCAACTTGAAAATAATGGACCCATCCTTTGGGCAATGAAATCTTATGGGGTTTTTGAGAGATTTGGATTGAAACGAATACACTTGTTTGAGGACAAGGAAGCTTCGATGTCAAATATAATTAGCGTTGATATGCCTCCAATCCAAACAACAAAACCCAAAAATGTGAATATCCTAATTTAGTTGGCAATAGCAAGACAGTCACCAAATAACAGATCTGCTAGCAAAGATGAAAAGATAGAGAGCAAATATATATTTGTTTGAAAACACTAATGAAACCAAGCAGGTATTCATAGTTTCATACATACCGTATGTCCCAAAATTTTAGACGTCCATGTCCAGCAGTCATTATTAAATTTGCACTTTCTGCATCACTGTAAACCATATATTACTTTTCAGAAATTTCAAATATACAAAAGATCTGAACAAATTTAAAACTAAAATGGCATTTGATGTTGCCCTTAGGCCAAGCACAGGAATTTATTTTTGCAACATCGAAGTTTAACAGCACCCCAAGACTTTTCAATTCATTATCCATTAAATTTGGTGTCCATCCATTGCAGGTGTGATGCAGAAAATATAAAGGAATTTCATGAGTCAACCTACAGTAATGAAAGAGAAAAACTCAAACCCAGTGTGTGGTCAGTGATCGTTAAATTGTTATTATCAACGTTGACAATTGAACCAAGGGTCCTCAAGAACAACATTAAATCCATGCGACCTCAAAATTTGGCAGTGAGACATATTGGGAGCCAAATCCTCCATATCACAAAGAACAAATCCCTATGGCATTCAAAGATCCAGCCAGCAAATATAGGATCCCAGGTAAGACAGAATCTCCAGCCAACAGCCAAGCAAAAACGGTTGCTCTCAATGCAATTATTTGAGATAAATATTCGAGTTTAATAATTGTTAAAATCAGACATGTTAAAATTTAAAATCGAAAAGGGAAATCAATTATTTTTTAAGGCCTTTTCATCCAAGCCTGAGAAATTCAAGCAATCCAAGCACAAAATTCTCCTAAAACAAAAGCAGAAAACACCGTTGCTGTCATATGACAAAAACAGTCATCTATGGTTTCCGATTCTCAAGTTGTGAGGTATGAGTAGCAAAAAAATAAAGCTGAAGTGAACACCCATAAGATTGAGATTCACAACAAATAGTCTCCTTAAATCTATCTATATAAATATTATAACAAAACAGCATTGCTCTGGAAATAAATTCTGGTATGAACTTAATTTGAGAAAATTAACATAACATACTAGAAGACTATGATAATGTCCCATCAAAACGCATGAATCACCAAGCATCATCTAGGCCAAAGCATATTCTTTTCCAGTAGCTAATACGTGCTTTGGTAGCTCCAAATCTTTGCCACAAGTGGGGAATAAGGTCCCAACATGTCTCTATTATATGCTAAGTTATCAAAACTGTTTAATTACTTTGATGGCAGCTCCTTTGGTAATCCAGGAAGGGCAGGGATTGGAGGAGTAATCAGAGACTCATCTGGGACAATTATCATGACATACTCAGGACCGTGTGGGACATGCGACTCTAATGAAGTTGAGGTAAAGGCTCTACTCTTTGGCTTGCGATGGGCGTGCGGACATGATCAGCATCCACTTATAGTGGAAGGAGATTCATCCAATGTAGTGGCTTGGGCTACTGAAACAGCAAAGGGCCCTTGGCAACTACAGGAGACTGTCGCGGAAATATTGGATTTGATGCGAATCCTCAACCCAACACTTGAACACCGCAGACAATCAGCAAATGAGATGACGGACACTTTGGCTAAGGCGGGAGCAAATCGGGAGGATTTTGATATAACTTCATATCTGTAATTAATGCAGCCTATTAAGGCATGGTAATGGCAAACATGCCTTTTTGTAATACCTCGGATTTATCCGGGAAACATCTGTAATGTTTGTAACGGCAGGCTGGGACTACTGGTCCCGAATGCTATTTCAACATTAATGAAATTTGTCAACTTTCAAAAAGAAAAAAAACCGTTTAATTACGTCCGAAAGGGACGAAACATCATACCTTCTGATACCGATAAGGAAACCGACACAAATAATCATATAGTCCCGTATTGGTAAGGGAACCACTACAAATAACCACGCCAAACGTGGCGCAACATCGACGAGAATGGCCCATGTAGGGTAGGCGGCGGTGTATGGAGCCCGGCTAAGCGGAACACCAACACGACCGCCGTTAATTAGTTATCGACCTAGGAGTCGGAGGTTAGTTAGAAGTCAGAAGGTGAACTTGGGACTTTCTTGCCAGTCCTCTGGCAAGCATACCAACAAACAAGGTCTCACGATGAGCCAGAGCATTAAGCTCACTCACAATCTATGGATTAAAAATAGCTTCCTTACAAAGGGAACGAGTGGAGTATACGAAACGAGGGGCTAAGGGGAATTCTCCTGACAAAGCAAGATTTTATTTGCTCCTCCAAACGATCTAAATCAACTACATCAGCTCTAATCGGGACTCGGCGCCCAGACAATTTCCAAACCACAAATATACGCTCTTAGTCAAGCGGCTTCTTGTTGCTTTCCCAGCTTGGTGTCTTGTACGCGAATACGCTATGCTATGTACGTCGTTAACACACAACCCCTCGCAAGTTGGCGCAGCTTGGCCTAAGACACGAGGGCAGGATGGCATGATACTCCTTTGATTGCTGCTTAAGGTGCTACATGTAGGCTAACGTTGCGAGTAACATAGTAGTGTAAGGTATGGCTATTCTAGGGTATCGGGTGGATAACCCAATTCATTGACTACTCAACCCGAGGGGAAGCGTTCTAGCCATGGGCGCGCGCGTCCGAAATAGTCCAATCAAAAAAGATGTCTCCCTTCCGACCCGTAGCTTAGTTGTTATCCGGTATGGAGCCACCGTCACAGTACAATTTAGCATGTCGGTATCCCTACATTCCCCACTCACTGAAACTGCTTCTCGAGTGTTGCTAGTTCTACCCTGCAGGAATTGAATATCACCTACCGCCCACTTAAGTTGCAAGGATCAACCCTTTGGCATACTTCGCACTTTCCGCCATCCCACGGAATCCAAGTAGTTCAAATTCAGTGAACAAAACGCATGAACCGCCAAGCATCATCTAGGCCAATGCATATTCTTCTGTAGTAGCAAATATGTGCTTTGGTAGCTCCAAATCTTTGCCACAAGTGGGAAATAAGATCCCAACATGTCTCTATTATATGCTAAGTTATCAATACCATTTAATTATATCCGAAACGGACGAAACATCTCATACCGGTAAGGAAATCGATACAAATAATCATACCGTCTCATACTGGTAAGGAAACCGGCACAAATAATCATATTGGTAAGGGAACCACTACAAATAATCATGCCGAACTTTTCAGTCTGAATTTCGTTACGCACTTGGGCCATTTTGTTTCAATTCTTCCGTTCCGTTTCCTCTAAAATTTTACTTTTTTTAGATTTTTTTCTAGACATTCTAGATTAAGTTTTTTTTTTAAGTCTTCCTATTTTAGCCTTATTTAGTCCCTTTTTATAGCTATTCTAAGGGGATTTTATTCTTTATATCCACCCCAACGAGCTAACTTCATATTTTATTCTTAATTTGTTTCTCTGAGCTCCAACATTCTTGGTGTTAGAGAGAGCAACATTAGATACTGGGCATTATTGTAATTGTACATGTCATTGATGTATATTTTGTAATGTTTTAGAGTCGAGGATGAATTACAGACAAGCCACACAAATCTCTCTCTCTCTCTCTCTCTCTCTCTCTCTCTCTCTCTCTCTCTCTCTCTCTCTCTCTCTCTCTCTCTATGTATATACACACACACACACACATTTGTCTCCCTCTTGAACATCGCATGGTCGAATCTAGATCTGCCAGAGCAAGGTTAATTGTACATCTGAGTTTGTAATGTGGCCTAATTCAAGTTATCAAATAGCATGTTGAAAACATCAGTTTCATGTATGAAAAAATATCTTTCCAAGATTGTAATGTGACCTAATTCAGGACCCACTGGACTATACAAGGAGAACTGGTACTGAGATTTAATAAGATAAGTGACACATTAAAAAGAATGCTAACATCAAAATCAATAATAAAGCACCGCTTACCTTTCGTCAGGCGCCCAAGCTACAGCTCTTATAGGAACAGTATCAGCCGTAAAGCAAAGCAAAGGGCTTGTATCTGCCAATAGACAGGCAGAGTGAAATTCAACTCTTAAATGCCAGCGTATTTTAAAAGTGAAAGAATGGTTCTTAGAATATAAAATCACTACTAAAGACCAAAAAACAAAGAATCGCTTCTATTTAAACCATTTTTCTTTCCAGCAAGATTAGAAGTTATGTAATGATCCTACAAGTTTACTAAGGATAAATTCTGCCTATAAGACCAAAAAATACAGAATCAGTACTATTTACACCCTTTTCCTTTCCACCAAGATTAGAAGTTATGTAATGATCCTACAAGTTTACAAAGGATAGATTCTGCCAATACATTGTTATTGTTTTAAAAGGATATTCAATCACAATGGTGAAGTAAAAAGAATAAGAAGGCAATTGTATAACTGGAGCATGTAATGTCAATACCCTGAGAGTAACCGCTTGCAGAGAACTTCCACAATGCAACCTGAATGTATGGACAAGTATCAATTCCAATAAGAAATCTCAAAATTACCATCAAGACAACCACTTTTTTAACACGACAATAGACGTCTCAAAAAAACTGGGCATAGTTAATAAATTTTCCTAGAGAGCATGTGGCAAAAGTTACCGTTCCATCATGGCATCCAGCTAGGATTAACTCATGAGGGGCTGAAGTTGACCACTCCACTGTAAGAGGAATGCTGTTTTAACAACACATTCTAGATAGTCAGAGAGAAATAGAGAATAAGAATGTGGACAGAGCAACAGGACAGTTAAGTACTAAAAATTTCACAAAGTTTGTATATATAAATATATATAGGGATTTGCTAGGCAATTTTGCGGCTGGCTTTTGCACGTGAGAATATCCACCTCAGATGAATAATTGAATAAGACAAAACATGTCAAAAAGTCAACCTGTGTGGCCGTTTGCACATGCAAAAGCCAGCTGCAATATGGCTTTCAGCGAAATTTTGTAGCAAGTTCCCCCCCCACCCACCCCCGATATATATATTTTCATATGTACACACACACACACACACACACACACATATATAATATATATATAATTTTTCAAAGAAACTGCACCAGATGAAAGACAAAAGAAGGATGTGAGAAATTCCAAGTCAATTATATAAACTTGAGCTATACTTGCACACATTAAAACAGAGACTTCAGCTAGGGTATGTCCCATCTTCCAGTTTCATGAATCTACAGTATAGAACCAAGGGACTCATGAATTATAATGATTAGCTAGTATGAGTCATGTCAATAGGGAGACGATCAAACAAAAAGTGCCTTTTAAAATTTTGAGAAGAAGCAACTAATGAAAACCTAGTGATTGGAAGTTGTTCCCTTAGAACAAATTTACAGCCATTTCTACGTTCATAATTGTCAAAATAGCTCATCTTTTATAATTATCAACTTTTCTAAATCATATGTAAAGAAACTATTAACTACAAGAAGAAAAAAACAGAAAATAATCTTCTCATAGTTTACAATTGAAATCAAGTGAATGATATAAAACATTCAGGATTCTGAAAGCTAAAAGTCACATGATACTTCATCTTTCACGACCAGAAATCCATAATGCACTACAGAACACATTTTATTATTCAAACTAGTGTTTAACTTTGCCTGGCCCCACACCTTATCTTTGAGCATCTGAATACTGGCGTTAGTTTTATAAAGCGAGGATCTATCCCCTCTTTGCACCGAGAACTATATAAAGTCCTGATCATGCTAGGAGAAGGAACCTCCCACCTGTATGTGGTTGATAGGATCATCAGAAGTCATTAAGCAGAATTTCTGAAGTGAAAAAATAAATATAAGGTAGTCCCTAACATAGGTTCAAGTGTCAAGCAAAAATAAGAAACGGTCAAGGACAAGGCCCCCAAAACTGGGAAAATAAGAGGCGGTCAAACATAGGTTCAAGTGCCGAGTAAACCTTTTCAGAACAATGCAACCAAGACTAATAGAAGAGAATATCTACATGGCATAAGTAGGGATAGACATATCCTCCCTTATATGGTCCAATATTGTGGCCAGACTGCAAGGATACTAATAACTATCAATTTAATTTCAATTCTATAGAAGCTGAGAAATTTTTTCTTTTTGAATGACGGAAAATTTCAAAAAACGGGCCGAGCCGAATGGCCGAGGCAATTGCAAAATGTACTATCAAAGAAGACTATAATGATATGGATACATGAATGAAAAAGCTGAATGTAATCAAAATATAAATATTAGGGACAGAATGACCAACTAATAGAACTCAACAGGCTTCTCATGTATGCACCAGAGAGTCTTTCGGCATGTGTTTTTTAGTATGACATAAAACAATGCAGTTCTTGAGGTGCAGCAATTTTTTTAAATAAGGCATTTAATAACTAATAAAGTAAAAATTAAAACCTAAATAATGAACACTTATGACAAGAAAAAAACAGAAATACAAAAAGGAGAATATCATACACTTCTAGAGAACCATTTCCTAGCAATACAGCAAGGTAACCAATGTGATGCTTGGATTGAGAATCATTAACATTGTAAGGCTGCCATTTAACATCCCATGCAACTTTCCCATTGTGGGCCAGACATAACATGACCCTAGGCAAAGCAACATCCTTCGGAAGGAATGAACTACCCATGCTAACTCCCAGGCAACCTTCACGGACAACCTCCGACCCCAGTGCCATCACGTCCTGACTGCAGCTGTCATTTGCTTGCGACACTGCATCAGAAGATTTATTTTCCCCATTCATGGCTGCCAAAATTGGATTAATATTATCACTATAGCCACCTTGGCTTGACTTATCTCCCATGTCACCCTTTACTATTAATCTTCTTTCACTGTTACTACTTAAATCATCTAAAGATTCACATGTGACTGATTTCTTTCTACCCCGCTTTTTGGGCTTCAATGGAATTGGTTCCTCTTTTCTGTAAACATTTAAAAGGCACCATATCTGAATGACACCTCTGCCAGTCAATGGGGCACCTATCTTGTCATATGAAGAGTGAGGAGAATGAGCAGCAACAGCAAGATACTGAAAAAGAAACAACACGGTAAGGTAATTCAGAAACACTGGTTCTCACAATCATGAAAAAAAATGACAACAGCAAGATACTGAAAATGAAACAAGATGGTAAGGTAATTAAAAAACATTGGTTTTCGTAATCATGAAAAAATGACAACTTCCAAGCCAAGATACTTCATCCAGTACTGAAATCCAATTACCAGTTAAAACATCTGAAAAAATGAATGAACTCAATGCTAATAAAACCGTTCTTTTAGTTGAAAAGGGTTAAGCAACAAAGTAGTAACTCAGACTTTGTTTCATCAATTAATAGGCTCCATCATAAACACTTCTAACTTTCAACCGGTGTCTAGAAACTTGCCTTCTCAACTGTGAACTGGCGCCTTCTCAACTAAGAACTTGTCAGTTCACTTCGTTTTGGACCTAACCAAGCTTCAAGTAGTACATATGTACAGCTTGGACTCCATTAAATGCTCATAAATTTATAATCTAGTGTATCTTTAACCACGAACCAGCATTGTTCCTATGCTGGTAATTTATACCGTCATATTTCCAATATTTAATTAAAAAAACCAGTGATATAAGACATAAGTGAGTACCTTCTTATGAAACGTTGCTCTAAGCATATGGCCAATAATGCTGTTCAAAGTACATATTGTAAGTCACTATGTAGTATATGTTCAATCTCCACTGGAATTCATTGTGGTGGTCGTAACAACCATGGACTCTGGCGTGGCAGTGGCACAAACTCCTATGGTAGATGTAGGCAGGGCAACAGTACTAGAATCTTGCTTGTCGGGGGTTATAGGAGGGCCAGATAGATAGTAATAAAACCTTGTGCATCAGAAACATGGTAAAGGCAAGGACAGAGTTGGACAGAGGAAGTGTCACATGGCTAGGAGTAGGGGGATGGACAACACCTATTTAGAAATTAATACTCACTGATACCTTGTATAAAATGCCGTCAACCGCAATAATAATTATTAGAGCTCCTACTGTAGTTGTATGATTTCTATTTGACTAACTAAAAATACAATGAGGCGGGGCAATCTATGAAAGGGGGTATCTTTAAAATATTAGGCTCAGGTTTTAACCGACTAGGGTGAAGAATAAGGTACGGACAAAGGAAATACTCTATGCAAGCTATAGATATTTGAACTAACTGGCAAGAGTATATTATTGTAGTAGGGAATGGGGGTAAAATTTAGGGTTTTGGATCTTACTATTTGATTAGATTGGAAAAATATTTCTACTAGATTTAGGGTAGGCTTGGAAGGGTGTAGATGCATGTCGAAAAAGTGTAGATGTATACCGAAAAGGTACAGACATGTTGACAAGGTGGAGGCAAAGCTTTTGGCAAGACTAAGAGACACAAGGTTTAAGATGAGATGAGATGTTTAAAACAAAAGAAAAAATTATGGTTTCGAGCTTTTAGGGAAGGGAAAGGAATATTTCCAATTCCTAGGCAAATTCTTTTTCTGAAAGATACAAAGAAAAGAAGAGAGAAATAGTGAAAATATAGATTGCAAATAATGAAGAAACAAGACATTTATCCCAAGACAGCCCACCAAGAGTTTTCCTCAGCATCAAACCAAAGAAAAAGAAGATTGCAACATGAGGATCAAGGCATCGCATCCTAAGAACATAAATCACATCCAAGGATTGAAATTTCGGTGGCAATTTCAGTTTCAGTTTAAATTTCGGCCGAAATTTTTTAATTTCGGTAGCGGTTTGGCCCCGGCCGAAATCCAAAATTTAGGTCGAAATTTCAGTATTTCAGCCGAAATTTAAAAACCATACTCACATCCACACGAGTAAAAAAATTCAATTCTTTAATCATTCTATCATAGCATAAAAGAAAAGTAACATGACACTACATATATAAGAAAGAGAACTAGAATATTCTAGAACCCCAAACTAAAAAACACCACTTTTGGACTCAAATGCCATCAATGACTTAAAAAACTTTCTCCCCACTTAAAATTTTCATAATATATGTGTGGGGCCTACTTAAAAACTTACAACTCAAAGAACTTGAGTGATTTTGATAAGAAAAGACTTTACTACCCCCTGTGACTTAAAAGACTTAAACAATACTCTAAAAACTATCTAAAATTCTTTGAACATTAACGCTGGGCCCTGCCTTAACTTATTAATTCTTCATGGCATCTTGGATAGTCCCCATCACACAACCACAAACCTGTTGAGACAACGAAACACACATGCCCCATAGTTTGTTCATTTTTAATTTTTCAAATTCTTGAGAGCCATTCTTCTTCTTTTTTCCAAATTCTTCAGGCCTTTGGCAAGTACGAAGTCAACTTAGTGTTTTAAATTTACTGCTTCACATTTTGTAGGGAGAATACCTACATATTAAAGCTCAAAATCGTAATACCAAAGATTAATTAAACAACATTAACAACTTACTCATATTTAGCAAAACCCAATAAGTCATTACGAATTGCCCTCTTGCACTACATCATACGAACCAGAAAATAACACATAGGATATAGCAACTATATCATGTTTTATGTATTGGGCTCTCAGCATGACAGCTCCTTAATAAAAACTCTTTTTCACAACTCACTTAGGACAGAGGGCACCGAGATGATTCTGAGGTTTTATATATAGTATTCAGCGTCTCGGGTGGAGTATACTTCATATATCAATCTCAAAAGCCTAATACCTAAGATTGATCAAACAACACTACCTAATACCTAATTGATAAGGAACATATACAGACAAATGAAACTGACTACCCATTTGCACAACACAACACGAAACAGCTACTAGGGATGTAGCAACTGTGTCACATTTTATGTCACATCATCCGTATATTTTATACACACACACACATACCTATCCATATGGTAAACATACAGAAGGTAGATAGATAGATATATCCACATGCATAGATATTATCTAGTAAAGTGCTCAAGACTTATTTCTTTTCCTCCTATCAGCAACCTTGAACCTACAAATGTAGCCCATACGCATGAGATTCGGACCGTTCCTTTGGAAAGCCCCACCATGGATGACAATTGCCCAAAATTCGCACTGATTGGAGTATCCTAACAATCCGGCTGGAGGACTTCTCCTGGCCGAATATGACCATTGTTCAATTTTTTTTTCAACATTCCATTTGCAGTCCTCAAAATTCCTCCAGACGGTAGCATTGATAAAAAAAAAAAAGTGGGACACGGGCTATGGCCCAATTGAACAAACAGCTCAATCTCATGGCACACATGTGCGGAATTAAAGGTGCAGAGGAGAGGGGAAAAAAGAAAAAAGTTTAAGCACCAAATCCTTTCCCATCAAACATACAGTAACAGAAGGTAAAAGAGTATTGTGTCGCTGTTGTGAATCCATAAGTGCAAAAGGGAAATAATACCAGTTTCAAGGTTGAAACTTGAAAGTACCTCACAACTAATAGGATGCTCAGTCCTTTGATGAATCCTAGGACACCAATCCAATGCCCAAACAGGCCCACCAACGTGCAATATGAAATCTTTGCTGCAACAAAATCTTATGAGTAGCATTCTACAATGTATGAGGGAATGAACTAGAAGAAATGGAAATGCCGAAAATGATATAAATGTAATGACATCTTGATAGTAATTAATTGCATAAGAATATTGTCTTGAGAATGTATGCCACAATTTTCTTAAATAGTTTTGTTTATAAAACAAATACACTGACTTAACTAAGTATTGGAAAAGTATGTAAGGATTAATTTGTTCTTAAGTATATAGGAAAGCAAGAGTAGAGCAAAGGAAGAAAATGTCCAATCTCAACAATTAAAAGCACATAATGTTGAAACAAAATCAACCTTTTCCTTTCTTAAAACGAAAAATACAATATTGTAAAATACTCTAGTCTAGTGATATCAAAAATGTTTATGAAAAGCTTTTCCACCTTCCATCCTGGTTAAGATCTCCAGTGGGGCGCAAACCCATGATGAGCCCAAGCAAAACGCCCCCTCCCCTCCCCCCCATGCACACACACAACACACGCACACACGCATACACGCGTGCGCGCGCACACACGCTCCAGGTTACATTAATTTCTAGCAGAACTCCAGGGAGCAGGGGGTATAAACTGGAAGACCATGTGCATCTGCGAAAACCAAGGCCTTTGAAGCACGCCCAAATGCCAAATAGACATTACTATAGAATGCAAAATACAAGAGAAGGTGCTATAATCCCTTCACAAGTAGTCGTTTACAAGACCAAAACAAACTATCTCCATTGGAAATTGAAATACATAATGTTCACACGCACACACATGCTCACATGCAAACACACACGCACGTGCGATTGCGCGCGCGCGCACTACAAGTTTTCTTGGCCTTGATGTAGGGTCCAAAAATTTCAAGCATGAATATCCTCTTCCATTGGCTCTTCTAATGGGGCAGAATATCGAATTGACTTTTATGGTTGTATTTTGCCTCTAATGATATCATCGTCGCTAAAACTTCCTAGGGTCCTCATCGTGTTAGCAATTTTTCCATTGATGATTGCAATTTCTACGTTTCACATTGACATTGCCACATCTCACCATGACTCAATTGCCGCGAGTCATAATAGTTTCATAGTTCCAAAATTTGTAATTTTTTGGGAAAAAAGCAGGAAAATGTTCCTGGAAAAAATTTCCATGAAAAAATTGTGAGATATTCAATAAAAAGTTAATAGTTACAAAATTTGTCATTTTTTGGGGAAAAAGGAGCAAAATGTTCATGGAAAATTTCCATGAAAAAATTGTGAGATATTCAACAAAAAATAATTAGCTCTCCCTATATTCCATGGAATTCAACCAATAATTCACAATTTTTCAATAAAACATAGTAAATTAGAATAGTTCGCGACAAATAAAAATAGACCTGCATTGTAAGAATCGAATTGATATACAACCCTCCTAATTTAAGGAAATGCACTTAACCATGTGTATGCCGACGATTGTTTTCCATGTGTATGCCAATGATTGTTTTACTAGGCTGATTGGTAAGGTGGATTGGAATATTCAGTTCTGCATAAACTTTTTTAGAGAGAAATCCAGAGTTGGGGCGTTACTTGTGAAGAATTAATCCAGACGACATTAAGAGTGACAGCATAGACAGAAGAATCTGTATTCCTGAGTCGAATGGAAAGTTCTCAATTTGATAATTCAACCGGCTCCTTGTTCCTCTTGCTCTACATGTGGCAGATGGGAAGTCAGTGGACCATATCTTTGTTCCCTATCTTTCAAAAAAAGGTATTGTATTTTGCATTAAGATGGTTGGGATTGCTTGTACTTTTGTGAGCGAAGCCGCTGATTTGTTGGATTAGTGCTCTTTTGCCCCATGGTCGATGAGGGGTGAATTCTATAGGGTTTGGTGTTAGTTGCAATTCTGTAGATCCTCTGGAAGGAAATAAACAATAGAGTTTCTGAGGGTGTTCCGAAAAATGTGTGAGCATTTCAGGAGCTGATATTGCCTAGTGGGCAAAGGTTCTCCCTGAGTTCCATAATTACTCCGCCTCGACAATTAAGAGGAATTGTGATGAAAATCAGCTTAGCAACCCCCCTCCGCCCTTTATCGTCTAGTTTAATTCATGTCCGACGGCATTGGGGGGTTGTTGCGTGACACAAGGGGGAAGTTAGTATGGCTTTCTCTGACCCAATTGGAAGGCGTGATTCCAACACTGCCGAAGTCATCGCTCTCCTATTGGGGATTTGTAGTGCGGGTCAAGATCTTCTAAAGGACCTTATTGTGGAAGGAGACCCGTTGAATGTGAATAGATGGGTGAAGGTGCCAGTTATCCTTGGCACTTTATGGACGTGATTGAGGAAGTCCAAGGACAGAATTGAGGGCTACTCAGTGGTGTTATAGCATGTTTGGGGATCAACCAATTCCGAGGTTGATTAGCCTATTCGCTAGCCGACCCCAACTAGTTTGGGACAAAGGCTTAGTTGAGTTGACTACTAGCCTATTCGCTCCAGATTTGACTCGGGAGGAGATTATGACCTTTGTCTTTCTCCTCCCTTGATGTCAGATGATGTTTTTTTTTTCTTCCATTTCTTGTTTGTTGTGTTTTTCTAACCATCTCACTCACCTTATTGTTTCCTTTCCCTTTCTGCTAATAAAATTTGCCATTAAAAATATGTAATAAGCACGCAAGAATAAAATTAAATCCATCACTGACCAGAGTATGGACCAGGTGTCCCCATTAAATATCATCTAGATCTCCCCAACCACCAGTCAGTGAATAGTGAGGGGAACAGCAAACTTGTCGACTAGTAGCGGGGTAGTTTGTAACTGGTACTTCCTCATGGTCTCAAGACAGGATTTCCTAGAAAACGGGTTTGCTTTGTTATCCAACATTGGCCATTTCTTTCTTCCTACAATGAGGACTTTTACTTCCTTTGATGGAGATTGCTAACCAATGTAAATAAATCAAACTGTTCAAAAAAAGAGAATTGCTAACCAATTTCTCTATTTTTACTAATGAAATTCACACTTATGGATGAAAGAATGCACGCATAATAATCTTGTATAACAACAAAACCAAGTTCACTTGCATGAAAACAGGAAAAAAGAGAGCAAGAAAGTGAAGTGATAATCAATCCAAATAAAATTCGGGGTGTATTCTTGAGTTATTGTTACAACTTTAAGGGAAGAAGATCTTCAAATAGAACTACATGGAAAACTAAATAAAACCAACATACCTGGAATTCAAAAATTGGGTACTACCAGATAGTTTCTCCATCTGCATCAATATATCAAATCCAGTAATAAAAAAGGATATGGTAAATAAGGTCCAAGATGCAACATCCAGCTCACTTTAAAGCAGTACGTAGCAAAAAAGCGCGAGTATGGCTTTCTTTAAAAAAAAAATAACTAAAAGAAATATAGAAAAAGAAAAGGATTATAAAAAATCAATAGCCCAACGAACCGACTCATCGCAACCTACCTTAGGAACAGTTGCAGCAGAAAACGGGGGTAAGCTTACCCCATTAACAGCATCTTTTACTTGAGGGGTTCTTGTTTCATAAGCGAACCGAATGATTTTTGGTTGGTAATAATGGTGCTTCCATTCTCTGTATACATACACAAATACATTTTATCAGGATGACATAATGAACTCATAAAAGTTGACGATAGGTGGAGAACTTCACAAATTGAAAACAAAACAAGGAGGCATATACTGTGTATAATCATTTTTAACATATCCTCAATGCTAGAAGCAAAGACAAGAAAAAATAAAGCATCAACATGTTAGGAGAAAATGGCAAACACATTACCAATAAAATGATACTAAATTGAGTGGACTATTTTTCTTGTAGCACATGGGAAAATGCTCCAACTAAGAGGAGTATTAAAAAATTTAGTCCTTTTGTGGGTTTTGCTAAATAGATCCAAAATCATGCAAACTTTAGCACCTAACACATTTTAAAGTAGGTTATAGCCAACAATTTCAAGCTTAAGTAGGTTTTAACAAATATTCTATAAAAAAAAGTAGACTTGCTAAATAAAAAAATTAACTAAAGGGATTGTACTTGAGAAAACTCACAATATTTAGATTCTAAAATGAAAAGACACAACAAAATAGCATCAAATTGACCGAGCTAAAATCAATATTGATGGAACCACGAAAGTGGTAGCTACAGCATAATCTACAACAGGTTTCAAAGTGGGAGCAAAATTCTAGAGAGGGAGTAGCACCAAGTTACATTTGCTAAGAACAAGACAGGCCCTTATCAAAGTCTTCAAGAGCAGATGCCAGATTATGTCCAAAGAATGAAACTTTCTATAAGTATCTGAAATTGAAGCGCCCAAGTGCTTGCTATTCTAAGATGGCCAACTGTTTTTAGAACACATTACAGAACGTAAACTTAATGCAAAATTTGTACTAAACATTAAAAAAAACATGCATACTTCGAGGTCATCTTCGCAAGCTAAACTTTGGACACATATTCCCCTGCTGGAAAAAACATTTTTCATCATAAAAGAATTCAAGTTCAACCTAATTTAGCTGAGAATGATGCTAACAAATATCACTCAATCAATAAAAGCACGGCCTTTAGTATAGAAACCAATGCAATTTTAATGTTTGTATCAATTGCAAGAATGAAATTTACAATGGAAACCTATTACCAATAGTTTTAAATTTCATCCGAAATCTTAAATTTAGGCCCAAATATTTCGGTTTTGTTCCAATCCGACACCGAAAGTACATTGAATCAGTTTTTTACCGGATTTCAGCGAAATTTACAAGATTTCCACCGAAATTGCTGAAATTTCGGCCAAATTTTCCGAAATTTTTTACCGAATTTTACATTATTTCGATCGAAATTTATATCCTCTAGTTGGGATTTACTTATTTAATCATTAATTATGATTTAATAACAGAAGTCTTTTTTCCATCTCTTGAAATACAAAAGCAACAACGAAAAATCAAGAGAAAAAAATGGGGTTTGAAATTGGACTCACGTTAAGAAAGTGACAGACAAGGAGAACCTTTCAATCTCACTTTCAGCAAAACTCTCTTCGTCCGTAATTCCGCAAAGCAAAGAAATCGTTTTGATCGCTTGAAAGTGATTCTCAACTGAATAATCAAACATTGAAACTGCAATTTCAGCATTGCTTATATCCAATGTAGGATCCACTGAATTTGAATTCTCTTCAATCGTAATTTCAGCATTGCTTCTATCCAATGTAGGATCCACTGAATTTGAATTCTCTTTCACAGCATTTTTCTTCAAACCCACTTCATTTTTCCTCGTTCCTCCCCCTTCTGGATTTTTCCTTTATTTCTTCCATGGAAGGTGGCAAAGACCGTTCGAAACTTTCCTCTTTTGTAATTTCAGCATTGCTTATATCCAATGTATGATCCACTAAATTTGAATTCTCTTCCACCATAATTTCAGCATTGCTTCTATCGAATGTAGGATCCACTGAATTTGAATTCTCTTCCACCGCGTTTCTCTTCAAACCCACTTCGTTTTTCCTCGTTCTTGCGCCCGTGCCTTTCTTCCTCCCCCTTCTGGATTTTTCCTTAATTTCTTCCATGGATCGCGGCAAAGACAGTTCCAAACTTTCCTCTTTTGTAATTTCAGCATTGCTTATATCCAATGTATGATCCACTAAATTTGAATTCTCTTCCACCATAATTTCCGCATTGCTTCTATCCAATGTAAGATCCACTGAATTTGAATTATCTTCCACGGCCTTTCTCTTCAAACCCACTTCATTTTTCCTCATTCCTGCGCCCGTGCCTTTCTTCCTTCCCCTTCTGGATTTTTCCTTAATTTCTTCCATTTCACTACCAGGAACACCGCAAATACTGTTCCAAACTTTCCTTTTTTGTATCTGACCACCTCAATATCTAGGGTTTTTTTTTTTTGAATGGTATCTCAGTCTCTGAGTTTCTTCTCTTTAATAAAATCTATCATCACTCAAAAACAGGGCAATCTCAAGGTTGATTCCTATCTAGGGTTAGCACTGTTTTTCACCAACTCTAACTGCTTAAGCTTTTGGATCAATTGGTTGTTTCAAAAAACCCTAGAGAAAACCCTAGAAAAAAAAAATCAGCCGCAATGAAGAATCCTAGTCCCCTTGGTTTCTCCTTCTTTATTTTCTGTAAATTCTTCAAGTTCTCGGCAGGAGACTGTGGTGTGATCCTTACAAACTTTCTGATTGCAAATTTGAGCAGAAAACAAGATGGTTTTAGGGTTTATTCCTTTCTGGGGTTTAGACTGTTTATCATCAACAGTATATAAGAAAATATAATAGTAAAACGAGAAGGTTGCTGATAAATGCGCCCCTTTATCAGCAAAATAGTATTTCTTCAAATGACGAAAATACCCATGTAGTTCTCTTCCTCACGTCCTCGTTCGGGAATGTGAGGGTTTCCAGGGATGTGGTCTGTCTTATCTGGGTATTTTCGGCATTTCAGGAAACACTGTTTAATTGTATATGACTATATGAGTACCTATTTTAGCCGATTTCAAGGAGAATAAATAGTGGGTGTCCTCAGAATAATAAAAAGGGTGAATTTATCAGCTCGGGCACAGACTGAGGAATAAAAAAATATCTTGCTTAAGAGACATCCAATTGACCTTGTTTTAAGTATCAATCCCTAGCAAATCCCTAGTAATATAGTCTCTCGCTATCTAATAACATAATTCATTTCTTGTTTTAAGTATCGGCTAGGTCCGAAATTTATGCTGAAACCGAAATTTCAAACCATTTTCTCTCTCTCTTAACCTTCTCTCTGTCTTTATCAATAACTGTGATACCCAAGATCTCTCCCTCTCGCCGATTCACACTCACTGTTTGCAAAAAATATAGGGCAATGATAAATTCGTACCCCCTTTAGGATGATTCACTCATCTCAGCTATAGCGTTTCCAGAGTCAGCCATCTGTGCAATAGGAAATTGGACAGGCGAAGGGATTTCCTGGATATTGGAGAAAGGTAATGCAGGGGAGGTAAAAGAAATTGGTGAGGAAGAAAAACGACTCAGCCTGGAATCAGCGGACTGACGGGACCAGGTTGATTTTGAAACGAGGATTTTCTTAGGAGCAATGGCTGCTCAATCAAGAATCCTGATATGGAAATATAAACACTAGATTAAAATTTTGATAATCGAGATAAACTATTTTGATCAAATAATGACAAAAGAGACAAAAACACACTTTCATTAATAAAATTCAAATCGTGATTACAAGAGATGAAAAATATTAATTTCTAATCACAACTGGATAAACAGACTGACAAAAATGGGAAATGCAGAAATCAGAATAACATGATACGAATCTTCAAGGTTCTTCAATCCGAGCCCTCCGACTTGCGGGTTCTTCCGATATTTCTCCACGTCGGAATTTGCGAGATAAGCCTAACCTCCTTTCTATATTTTTGTTTCCCCAAGCAGTCACAATAGATCGGACAAGGTCAGGAGTGAGATCTTCACAAAGAGGAGGGACTGTGATTCCGGGAGGACATGGAATTCCCGTAATCTGATGGAGAATTCGCATGGGTGCATAAAAGGAAGATTTCTCGGTACCCATGAGGTAAATAAATGAATGCGGGTAAGTGCTAGTAAAAACATGGAAACATGAATGACTTACCCAGCGAAACTGACTCTCTTCTACATGTTGTAACCAATTGTGCCATTCATCAATGGACTGAGGTTGGTTGGTTATTGGTTTCCATGTATGGAAATTCTTCAGGGTATACGGATTTTGTTTTTGTCGCTGAAGAATTTGAAATTTTTCACCAAGCCAGACATACAACAACTTCACACACCCACAGAAATTGTCTTTGATATTTTGGGAAGCAATAAGATCTAGTCCCAAAAAGGTCTCTGCTAACATGGTAGGAATGGGATTCCTCCCTTTGTTAATTTGGTCTACCACAGTTAACAAAGTTAACGGAGCAACACGAGGGTTTTTCCGAATGACATATCGCGCAAAGACACTAAAAATCAAAGCACTGCGTCGACAATTCTGAAAACGAGAGTTAGTGGGATCGACGTTTTCAGAAAAAAGGGTGATGAGGTTTTGAACTTGCACACAAGTATCCGTTAAGCATGAAAGTGCATCAACAGTTTGATTTTTGAATAGCTTGCAAAAAATGGAATGAGAGGAATCTATGTTCGAAGATTGTATCCAAAGTCCATCTGTTGGGAGCTCTAATAAAGCACACCAATCTTCGAATATAGGACAAAGCTCGAAGGATCCAAATCGAAAAACATGAAGATTAGGATCCCAGAATCTAGCGGCTGCTTGGAGAAACTTCCAATTTATATCGGATACACTCAAATGATTGAAGGCACAGATGAACCGATCAGCCATACTCCTGTTCGAAGATTCTAGCGGAAGAGTCCTAATAGTCTCGCTTATCCAGCCTTTCAACAAATTATTCGCCATGATTTAACCTAAACACAAAGAATAGGATGGGATAATTAGGGAATGGAGAATAACTTGGAATAAACAAAGAATAAAGATGGACTTAACCAATAATCACAAGAAGGATATAATTGGCGACATCAAATGTTCCATTGATGATCAAAGATGATCAGAAACTCAGGGAAGAGACCACGGTCATAAAATGACAAAATTAGATCATAGACCGGATCTAAATCTGAAAGGTGGACGACAAAAATGTACGATCAAGAAGATCAATAATGATAGACTATGGTCATAGGGACAGCAGACAAGCTATCAACCATATCTAAGACAGGACGAACAATAATTTGAGTAATACAACAAAAGAATGGATAAATGAGGTTTGCATTTGAAGGATGAAAACAGGTAATACTTATCATCATTAGGTCAAGAATAAACCATAGCTATGAGTGTGACAGGTAGAAGCCACTAGCTAGGTTTAGATCTGAGAGATGAATATACACGACTGATTGATTCAAGCTAGGAATCTCTACTAGAAAGTAGGTCCTAATCTTATAATCAAAAGATATATGGACAAAATTTCCATGACTAGAGCAAAAGATAGGCCACGACCATGAGAGGGCAAGTAAAAGCCACTGGTCGGGTCTAGATCCGAAGAACGGACTGATATGACTAATTTGATTAGATAAGGAAGCCTCACTAATGAGTAGGCTCTAATCTGATAATCAAAATATAGATATACATATATATCCTAACCAGGGGCACCAGCCCTAAAAGATGATCCCATAGAGTCAAGAAGCTTGACTCAAGACAGACATGTGAGTGTATTAGGACTGCGTCTGTAGCCACATAAGGTGAACTGCAATAATCTATGGATAGGACATGGTTCCTAAATCTAAGCTCCAACATGTGTAAGCAACACATGTTCGTCTTTATATGAATGCAATATATATATAAGCACATGCAGATCCTAATTGGGTTTTACTAAATCAACAAATATATCCAAGTACATAATATATGTAAAATGAAAATAGAGCTCCGGACTCTATCAGGTACTATGCATATGATCCATACTTTAAGTATATAACACAAGTACACCGAGTGTTATATACAGTATGCTTCATTGCTCACCGGCTGCTGTAAACACAAGTACACCGAGTGTTTACGACTGCAGCACTGGCGCATAGCTTGGTAATAGATACAACAGCACCATCTGGATAGTGATATCCCATGAGGCGCGCATTATATCTATCCCGTGGAGCCAATAATAAGAAAATCAATAAAGGAAAATAAAGAACAAAATGATGTATGCTGTGCAGTGTGTGAATCTCTTATTTTAAACACCTATCTGGTGCCCCTGGATTCTAAGCAATTTAAATTCCCATTTATAATGATTTTAGCTCAAAATTCTTCAAAATTAGCAACAAATGGCATTTTAACAGAGTTAGGCAATGTTCCAAGAAATCCCCAGCAGAGTCGCCAGCCTGTGGACCCCGATCCGAGAGAGAGGCGGGGAACGGGCCCCACACTAAGTCTCAGGATCCTCCACGTGAATGGAGAGCTCTACCAAGGAACTCTCGAAAGAAGTGCCTCTCACAGCATGAGTGGCGATATGAAAGGTGAGATACCTCTCGATTCGGGGACTAGCCCAGATTCGAGGCGTACCTTAAACAAAGAAGAGTCGCCATCCAAGGAAAAGGCAAATGGGCCCTGGATCCCATACTATGCTCTGTTGCAACGGATAACCAGAGATATAAAATAAGGTTCGTGCCTGGTTACGAATTCGGAAGGTCTAAAGAGCACCTCATCCGCCCAAGTGCAAACACCTGGTCTCTTATGCCATTTACTTAATAATTTTGAAGAGCTTTGGGCGAAAATCATATGGAATGGGAATGAATATCTCCGAGAAGACGTCTATCTAATCATGCATGTCTCGGAGATGAAATCAAAGGCACACAAGATAAAATAAAAGAGACATGTGTCACCTAAGCATAGCTAGGTTATAAGTGACATGCCTAATGGGTGTCTAAGTTCTGATGAACAAACACATGCACGACACACCAAAAAGTATAAGGTCTGCGCAATAAAGTAAGAAAACACTGCAAAACATAGAAAAATGACTCGATACTATACAACCCTAAGACTCTAATCTATACCTAGGCCCGAGTCTTTAGATGATCTGATGTTCATCCAAAGAAGCCTACGTATCCCCGCCTCCACGAGAATCAAGGCAACGTAGTTCTTCGCACCTATTCTAAGCTATGATGCCTAAGACATCTAGACCTCTATCCTAGACTCGATCTAAAAAACCAGACTAGTTTTTAAAGCTTCTTGTGTGATTATTTAAATTCCAATGGATTGTAGATTTTAGGACACCCTATATGCCTTAACTAAATGCAGGTTAGCCCTAAGCTAATGCAGGTGGTTCCTATAATCTATGTGTAGCTAGGCTGTATATCCTAAGGAAAACAGTAGGATCTATCGCATCTTAGACCTAGTCATCAATTGGCGATGTGGATCGCCAACTGACCGGACGGAGGCGCTCCTATAACTCTAGGACAAACTCCTAACTCTAACACAAACACAAACAAACCACACAACACATCAAAGACAAACTCAAAACTCTAAAACTCTTTATCTAGGACAAACTACTAACTCTAGAGGAAGATCTTGTTGAAAACAAGGTTTTGAAGATTTTTGGTATTTTTTCTTAAAATGGGTAAATGATTTATTTACAAAGGTTTGGCTGGACCTGAGATAAGAATCTCAAGCTGCACTACGTACCTCGTGGAAGAGGATCAAGCCAACGTAGTTCGAAACGAACTCTCAAACTACGCTTCTAAAAGAAACACTCAACACTTTATATTTTTTTTAAGGTTTTTTATATTTTTAAATGTTTTTGATATTTTTAAAGTTTTCAAATGTTTTTGGGTTTTAAATTTCTAATGTTTTTGGATTTTAAAGCTTTTCCAATGCTCAGGACCTTTAAATGTTTTCAATCTTCCAGGGAACACACAAGAACAACCACAAACTAGGGCAAAGCCCTAAATCCAAAGGGGAAACCCCGAACAAGAAACTAACGCCTCAAAGAGACGATCCACAACAAGAAACTGGCGTCTCAAAGAGACAAACCGCAACAAGAAAGATAGTGCCCCAAGAACAGAGAAAATAATCTAAGATCCTAAGCAGGGAAGGCTCTATATGACTGAATTAGTCTCTAATGGAAAAAAACTCCTAACTAATAACACTAGAGAGGAGGAACAAATGAGTCAGAGACTCTCTAATAACACTACCGAGTCAAAGACTCACTCTAAAAGAGGAGGCCACTCTAACATGAGGCTAGGTAAGCCTCCTAAAGGGGAAACTCTCTACATGAGACAAGGCTTGTCTCCGAGACATAAATGACGTAAAAAAGGAATAAAAGACCCTGTGCATATTTGGCAAAGGTAAAACACCCAGCCGGGCCGGACAGCTACCTAGCCCTAGGGTGCAACAAATGTGCAACCAGATACCCATATAGGATAGGGGTATGAAGCCAAGCCGAGTAGGGTGTTCTCCCAAAACCAAACGACGCACAAAGAGGAGGGTTAGTAAGAGAATGAGACTGGGCAAGTCTCCTATATACAAAGGAGGGGTATGCAACTTGGACTGAGCAAGTCCCCTAATAATGGGCTTGGGCTATCGCCTTCATCGCCCTTGCAACGAGAGGGAATTCTAATATTTAAAGAATTTAACAAAAATCTAAAAGACTGTGTTAGTCTATCAAAGAGAGAAGAAAAGTCTAACAGATAAACACAAATTCCATTCTATTCTTATAAAAATAAATCAAATACCAAACAAAGAGAAATTTTCAATAGAACAATAAACGATCTATAGCAATTATAAAATGATAACAACATTAATTCGTCCAGACCAGCCGCTGGATAGCCTAATAAAGTAAAAACAATATCAAATACTTCAAAACCAACCACAAACCCCAATACGGGGACTCCAATGAAATCAGATGATGCCAAAGTAATCATCTGATATCAAATACACATGATAATATTTCTAATCCCACCTTGAGATCAGACAGTACTCATGTCGATAATATCGAACAGAATAGTCATCTGATCTCCTTCTTCCTATTAACAATTTATTTAAATAAATAGGAATGAGTATAATAAGCTTTGAAATCATCTCACCTGAACAATCTATTTATTACCGGATTTGGGGTGCCCAAGAAGATTGCATAGAATATTTTAAAATGATCAAATGAGATAATGATAAAAAATAAATGCAGGAAGGTCTTGTTAATACAAAAATGAAATATTGTAAACATTATAATAATAAGATGTCAGCAGTCTATACCTTTCTTAAAGAAATGACATCATTCCAACTTAAAATATTATCATTCAGAATATTTAGGTATTTCTAAAAATATCATAAAGCTCTATATGCCAATCAGAAACAATAAAACAAAACCATAAGAAAAGTATGTAATTTTAATAACATGGTGTTATTTTAAACTGAAACAGGGGATATTCTTGCTGGGGATAGATTTTAGGCATTTACAGGAAAATAATGGTGCTATACAAAGGAAGGGATATTAATATAAATGTTATCATTTTTCATAATTATACAAGACATGCTTGCTTCTTTCCATAAATATACTCATGATGGGCAAGGAGCCCAATAATAATGACATAAGTAAACTGATTTCATGTAAGCATCAATGCATGACAGTACCTTGGCTAACCATAGTAGTACTCGATATTATAAACATCAACAGATTTCAACAACAAGCTAGGAATTGTTATGAGTTTTGTCATGATTTAGAAAACAAAATGGGGCTGAAAGTTCAAAACATTTGATTACAAGAATTACAAGTGCAGCAGAGTAAGCTAGAATTTTGACACAAAGCTTAATGTCCTCATATTATAAGCTAGCACATTCAAAACCAAAACCTGAATTTATGATTATGTATGACAAATTCTGTGCAGAATTCGTCCTAAAATTCATCTAGATCAAGCTGCTGAGGAGTCCTAAGATGGAGATACTTGTCCTGCAAATGGTTCCCAGTCAATAAAAGGCTTTGGAAAAAAGGGCAAATTATTTAAGCTTGAAGGTATGGACTCCTCAAGCCTGCTGTTTTCAAAGTACAGCTGGATGAGGTGGGTCAACCTTTATTAGAATTTGAAACCTGTTTGGGAATACATAGCCTAAACCTTAAAGAAGTTTCATGAATTGGCAAGGACTCAAAAGAAATTAAATGAACCTCTTCCAATTAAAGGTGCCTGTCAAAATCAAATGCCAACAGATTTAATATGAGAAGCCAAATGTGGAACTTATGTTTCACTGAATGAAATGGATGAAATTCAGCCACACAGGAAGCAAAACTGTCAAACCATTGGTTGGGGTCTATTATAAATGGTCCCATGACCTGTTTCTTGTAAAAATTGAAGCTCATTCTAATAAGAGATATTCAGCTAATCTTTTAGTAACTTGCCAGACTCATGTGGTCTCAAAAATTGTACTTTTATCAATAAAATCAGACACCAGCATCAACCATAGATGACCAATGTCCCAATTTATGAAAAACAACAATGTTTAAAATTCTCTTGGACAGGGCTAGTTAATTCACTTCAAAGGATAGATTAACAAATGATCATAAAAAGGGAGAAAATAATAATAATTAATATTTTTAAGCAAAATTTTGGATCTTTTCACATGCCTTTCACTAAACACCAAACATACATTCCAATCCAAGGCTTAGGAGCAGCAATTTGTAAGCTAGTTATGTACAAAGTTGTACAAAGTTAATCCATGTAGTTAATAACCCTTCCACCAAATGGATCCACAACTATTAAATTCTCTAAAGCTTGTTAAATTGTAGAGATATAATGCTTCCCACGAAACTTGCTTTAGATCAACAAATACAAATATTTGCCCAAACCAGGGATTATGAATATAATCTAGTCTTTTATATTAACTTCAAGAAAAATCTTAGTGATTTCATTCATAAGATGAAGGCTAAATACCTTTACTACAATATCAGGACCATTAATGTCTTTATATGGACAAAACTTGCTTTAGAATATGAAGAAGCTCACTATAAATCAACACGTTATTAATAAAACCTGAACTTATGAAATCAAATTTAAATCGAAGAAACAATAGAACATATTAAACTAAATACTAACAGAGAAAAATACAAATCTATAATAGTAACAGCTTAATAGAACAGATCTGAGCTATTGGAATAAATCAAATAAAGGAACTCACCTGGAACGATTCCACACACTTTATTGAAAGTCAAATTTCAAATTTGATACAGAAGAAATTGAAGAACGATCAACAAGAAAGATCTTGCCAAAACGAAGTCTCGCTGAATCTCAACCTGAGCTTTGGATTTGTTGAAATTAGCAAATCCTTCTCTTATTTCCTTCTGAAAATGATGAACTTGAAATTTGCCTTGCCTAAGATAAGAATCTGGCACAGATTTTTGATCGATCCTGGCTAAGAATAACCAGATCTAAGATTTTAGCAAAGCTATGGTTTCGGAGAAGATGAAATGGAGGCTAGTAGGTGAGGTGCCGGACTTCATGAGATTCACCGGAAATTGCACCGATCAGAATTACAGAGTGAGGATTTTCTAAACCTAGATGAAGATGAGCTATGGCCAAGGGTTTTGATATAGTGAAAATCAAGATTTGAGCTCAAACGAAATAGAAAAGGACAAATCCGAGTGGAGAAGAAGAAAAGGAGCTAATGAAGCCACAAAAGAGAAAAAAAAAATCAACGAAGAAAAGCTCGCTGTTGACAAGAATGACCGGAATCTGGCCGGAGAAGATGACTTTTGGCCGGAGTTCAAATCTGCCGGAAAATGGAATCCACCGATGCTTTGTTGATCGGATCTAATGATTATCAAGGTAGAAGATAGCAGATCAGAGGCTGGCTGGAATTTTGGCCGGAACTTGAGAAAGGGTGGATGATATGGGTTTATAGAGTAGAGAAAATGAAAATAAGGTTCTTGATGGAGCTTTGGGTGAAAGGAAGAAGAAGGAATCAGAAAATAACTGGAGCTTGGCCGGATTCCAACCGGAATCCCGTCGGAGAAGGATCGGAAAAGATCGGAAAAAAAATGGTTTTGGGTTTCTCTCGCTAATCTCTCTGCGATTTTTCTTTTTTTTTTCTCTTTTTTTCATTTATCTGATGATTTTTTCATTTTTATAGAAAATTTAGGAAATGATATTGGCACTACCACTGATAAGCGCACAAATGTGCGACCCTGACCGGATGATTCACCCCCCCTACAGTTCGATAACTGCACTAACTCCGCTTGTCTTTTCCGAAAATTTTCGTCGGATTTTTCTGAGATTTTGCAGGGGCTTTTCGGAAGTCTCGAGGCTTCTAAATACGTGTTCATGGGCATTTGAAGCATTAGGTTGACCTAGATTTTCATTAAAAAGCAAGGATTTTGGGATAAAAATCAAAACCTAGTGGGCCATCCCTTGATTGCACTACTTATACTCTCTCAGCCCATTTGCTGAGCAAACGCGCTCGGCTCTTCCTGAAATTTTGCAGGGGCTTAGCTGGGACCCTAAGCTAGCTTGGGGTGAAATTTTGGGGTTCTATCTCATTTATTTGATGAGGCTTTGCTCAAACACGAAGGGATTAGGGCACGGTCAAAATGGGGTGTCTACAGATGCCCCTCTTTGGCAGAGCGTGCTTGTCGCGCGAATGTCAAAGCTGAACTGACAACACATTTTGACTGGCCCAAGATTAAAGAGTTCAAAATTTTTGATTTTTGATTTTTTTTTTTTAAATGATATCCACAAGATATATGGTGAAATAGCCTTTCACCAGACTCTGACTATGGAAACGTTGGTGAGATAGCCTCTCTCCAACTCTTAACTCAGTACATATTGACGAGATAGCCTCTCTTGCAAAACATTAAATGACAGATTTGATTGTAAATGATCTTGAAATTTGGAGAGAAAATGGATTTGAATGCCTTGTAGAAACGGACTTGAATGCCGCGTGGAAACGGACTTTTAATGCCCTGAATGCCGTGTGAAAACAGGCTTGGAATGCCATGTGAAAATGGACTTGGAATATTTGAATGCCGTGTGAAAACGGACTTAGAATACCATGTGAAAATGGACTTAAATGACTTGAATACCGTGTGAAAACGGGCTCGGAATACTATGAATGCCGTGTGAAAATGGACTTAAATGCCATGGCGAAAACATTTTTTTTTAAAAATATCTTTCAAATGGTGAAAGAAAAGACCAAACTCCAAATCGCGGAGCCATTGGCGAAAACAGCTTTTAAAATCTTTCAAATGGTGAAAGAAAATGACCAAACTCCAAATCGCGGAGCTATTGGCGAAAACAGCTTTTAAAATCTTTCAAATGGTGAAAGAAATGACCAAACTCCAAATCGCGGAGCCATTGGCGAAAACAGCTTTTAAAATCTTTCAAATGGTGAAAGAAATGACCAAACTCCAAATCGCGGAGCCATTGGCTAAAACAGCTTTTAAAATCTTTCAAATGGTGAAAGAAATGACCAAACTCCAAATCGCGGAGCCATTGGCTAAAACAGCTTTTAAAATCTTTCAAATGGTGAAAGAAATGACCAAACTCCAAATCGCGGAGCCATTGGCTAAAACAGCTTTTAAAATCTTTCAAATGGTGAAAGAAATGACCAACTTTGATCGATTTTACAAGGTGAAAAAAAAATCATTCTTTGCCAAGAATGATTGAAAATGCATGATCTTTGCCGAAGATAAAACTCAAGGAACTTGAAGAAAATTTCAGGTATTGACCCTTTTAGAATGAGTGAAAAACATTTTGCTGAGGATTTGACGATTGCAGGAGCAAATTCTAGACTCCGCTAGGGATAAAATTTTCTGAAAACTTGACTTTAAAAGAAAACAATTTGATTGAAGAGACTGGCTCAAAGATTGTACTCAAGCTTCTCTGGTTTTCATTTGCTGAGAATAGCTATCCTAGTTATCATCACGCTTGATATCTTTTATGACGTAAGTCATAAAAGATGCCCCTAGTATGAAATACTTCCATAACAGATTCGTAAGAGAGCAAAACACAGGAAATGGTTAAAAATTTTCATTTCATTGAATACTTGCGGTTACAAAGCTTTCAGGTTTACAACAGGCTGTATCTGCCTGACAATTGCCTTTCAATTCTGACGATCTCTGCCATTTCATATGGGCTTGAAAGCCTGCCATATGGACTTGAGAATCAATCATCTTCGGAACTTCACTCTGCTGCGCATCACCCTTGAGGGGATATAAATTCATCATTTTTTTCATCACCCCAGCCTTGGGAGGAATATTAACCACACAGGACTCTGGAATTTGACCTTGACTCAACATAGAAAAAGACTTGGACAACCAGCAAATGAGAACTTCGACGGGCACAATGACTTAAACTCTAAGAGAGACTGAATCTGCTTCTTAGTCTGATAAGTATTTTTAAAATGGTACAGTCTACCACTCTTAAAATCTTTTGAAAACCGTATTTAAAGGTGTTTCATTCCTTTTTCCAGTATTTCCATCATGGTTATTATTCCCTTGGATTGCTTAGTCTTAACCCCTTAGCCTTGAGAGTGTCAGAAGAATTTCTGTCGGTGCTTACTCAGACTTTTGAAGTAGTGCTGCCGAAGAAATGAAAGTCTTGCTGGCTTTCAGAGGTTCTGTCCTTTATGAAGTCACTGCCATGACCAAATTGCCTTTTCAGGTTTTCGATTTGGCGGACCGCATGCCTTAATTTTTGCCTAAGCCGCCCTTTCAGGTTTTCAGCTTAGCGGGCGAATGACCCTAACTTTTGCCTAGACCACCCTTGCGGGTTTTCAGTCTAGCGGGTCTAAGACTCCATTATTTTTTTTTATTTTCTTTCTGTTTCTCTACAAACCTGGGCCTAAGTACACCAGAAGGACTTTTAGGTAGGCTTGGGTTCAAACAGGTTAACATTTGGTAAGTTTTCATGTATTTGACCGAATCTGGCCCTCCAGACTGCCTACGTATCCCCAAAGGAATGGGAATCAGGCCCGCGTAGTTCGCCCCTTTGGGTTTCAAAATTTGTTTGTTTTGTCTTTTTTTTTTTTTTTTTTTTTTTTGAAGATTTGAAAGTTTTGAAGGATTTGACCGAACCCGAATTGATCAGGCTACCTACGTACCCTATAAAGAGGGATCAGGTCATGACGTAGTTCAGGCTATTATCTTTTATGACGCAAGTCATAAAAGATGCCCCTGGTTTGAGTTTATCAAAGAATGAAAGTGTTTTTTTTTTTTTTTTTTATTTAGGCCCAAAGTGTTTGCAAATGGTTTTTTGACTTTGAGGTTGTTGGCTTTTGAGCTCTGATCGATCAAAGACGGCCTCCTGGTGTATCTAAGCATAGTACTTTTTTAGTTGGTCCAGGTTTGTAGGTTCTGTTAATTTTTCTCCATTTTCATTGAGGAGTCTTACGGCTTTTCCAGGCAGGACTTCATCAACAATGTAAGGACCAGACCAATTTGGCCTGAACTTCCCTCTGGGATCAAACACTGGTGCCCTGTAAGACTTCAAGACGAGATCTCCTGGTTTCAGGTCCCGGACCTTGACTTTCTTGTTAAAGGCTCTTTCAATTCTTCTCTGATACCCTTGGATGTGATACAAGGCTCTCAGCCTCTTTTCATCAATCATCTGCAATTCCTGATGTCTGGCTTTGGCCCACTCAGACTCTGGCAGATTCGCTTCCATCATAACTCTTAGAGACGGGATTCTCCCTTCAACAGGGAGGACTGCTTCCATTCCATACACCAGAGAGTATGGAGTTACACCTGTAGAAGATCTGATCGATGTCCTGTAAGCCCACAAAGCAAAAGGAAGCTTGTTCGACCAGTCCTTATAAGTCTCGGTCATCTTACTGATTATGACCTTGATATTCTTATTCGCTGCTTCTACCGCCCCGTTTGTCTGCGGTCTGTAAGGAGATGACTTGTGATGCTTGATTTTAAACTCTTCGCACAGGTGCACTACCTCTTTCTTGAAATGAGATCCATTATCAGAAATCAATTCATGAGGTACTCCATATCTGCAAATGATATTCGCACGGATGAACTTCGCAACTGTATTGGAAGTTATGGAAGCATATGAAGCAGCTTCTATCCATTTCGTGAAATAATCAATGGCCACCAAGATGTACTCGTGCCCACTTGACGATTTGGGATAAACTTTGCCAATGATATCAATTCCCCATACTGAGAATGGCCACGGCGAGGTCATAGAATGCAGCTCCGACGGAGGCACATGAATAAGATTTGCATAGACTTGGCATTTATGACATTTCTTCACGAATGCGAAACAATCTGTTTCCATTGTGGGCCAATAGAATCCAAGTCTTAGGATTTTCCTTGACAGCATCTTACCATTCATGTGAGGACCACAAACACCTTCATGTGTTTGCTCTATGAGCTCTGCAGCCTGATCTTCATCAACACACAGAAGCTGAATACCGTCAAATGACCTTCTGTACAACTCTTCACCACAAATGATGAAGTTGGCAGCGAACTTCTGAAGAGTTTTCCTCTCTTTGCTGGAAGCTTCAAGCGGATGCCCCTTGCCTGAAATGAAATTTCTGATATCTGTATACCATGGCTTTCCATCTGGACACCTGGCAGATATTTCAATGGCATTCACATGTGCTGGAGCCCATTGCAACCTTACAGCTAAAGGTTGAACCTCCATTGTAGCAGAAATGTCCAACATTGATGCCAGAGTAGCCAGAGCATCAGCAAAGTGATTTCTTGTCCTCGACAGATGAGTGAAGGTGACATTCCTGAACTTTTTGACCAGAGATTCGAGATAAGTATGATATGAGATCAACCTCGCCTCTTTTGTCTTCCAATCCCCATTTATTTGACAAATGATCAGGATTGAATCTCCAAATACATCGATGTCTTGAATTCGCAAAGCCAAAGCTGCCTCAAGTCCTGCGATGCATGCTTCATATTCTGCCATGTTATTGGTGCACTCAAATTGCAACTTGATGGATAACGGAATGTACTCCTTCTTTGGAGATACCAAAACAGCCCCTATTCCTTGACCATGATTATTGACAGCTCCGTCAAAGTACATAAGCCATTTGGAACTCGGAATCTCTTCTTCAATGTCCATAATCTCTTCATCAGGAAAATCAGCCTTCAGAAAAGCATTCTCTTCAATAGGAGCATCAGCTAGCTGCTCAGCGATGACCCGCCCCTTAATTGATTTCTGAGTGACATAAGTGATGTCAAACTCAGACAGTAATAGCAACCATCTGGCTGTTCTTCCAGTAAGAGCGGGTTTTTCGAACAAATACTTCAACGGATCCATCCGTGAGAGCAAAAATATCTTGTTCGACAGAAGATAATGTCTAAGCCTTTGAGTCGCCCAGACCAATGCTAAACACGTCTTTTCCAAGACAGTGTACTTGATTTCATACTCCAACATTTTCTTACTGATGTAGTAAATGGGCTTTTCTTTCTTAGACCCTTCCTCCTGCTGAGCAAGCATACAACCCATTGCTGTATCCGTGATGGACAAATACATCAACAACGGTTGACCAGGAATGACCGGGGATAAAACAGGAGGCAAAGACAAACATTGCTTGACTTTTTCAAATGCTTCCTGACATTCTTCATTCCATTTCTTGGAAGAATTCTTTTTTAATAACTTGAAGATGGGTTCACATGTCATAGTTAAATGAGATATGAATCTCCTCAAGTATTGCACTTTGCCAAGAAATCCACGAATCTGCTTTTCTGTTTTTGGTGGTTGCATTTCTTGGATAGCCTTGATCTTCTGAGGGTCTACTTCGATTCCTCTTTCACTGACCATGAATCCAAGCAACTTCCCTGACGTGACCCCAAATACACATTTATTAGGGTTCAAGCGAAGCTGAAACTTTCGGATTCGCTCAAAGAACTTTCTCAGAGCGACTGTGTGCTCTGGCCGAGTCCTGCCTTTGACAATCATGTCATCTACATAGACCTCGACTTCTTTGTGAATCATGTCATGAAGAAGAGTAGTCGCAGCTCTCTGATAGGTGGCACCAGCATTCTTGAGACCAAATGGCATCACTCTGTAGCAATACGTCCCCCACTGAGTAATGAATGCCGTCTTCATCATATCCTCAGGCGCCATCTTGATCTGGTTATACCCTGAGAATCCATCCATAAAGGATAAGAGTGCATGTCCAGCGGTATTGTCAACCAGGAGATCAATATTCGGAAGCGGAAAATCATCTTTTGGACTTGCCTTGTTCAGATCTCTGAAATCGACACACATTCTGACTTTCCCGTCCTTCTTGGGCACCGGTACAATATTTGCAAGCCATTCAGGGTATTCAACTACTTCGATGAATTTCACTTCGAGTAGTTTCTTAACCTCGTCATGAACTTTCAATTCCCATTCTGTTTTAAGCTTTCGGAGTTTTTGCTTCTTCGGCTTGATGCCAGGGATTAGAGGTAATTTGTGTTGGACAATATCCTCGCTCAATCCCGGCATGTCGTCGTAAGACCAAGCAAAAACCTCCTTAAACTCTTTTAGCAAGGTGATTAATTCTTTACGCTCCTCAGGAGATAAAATTTTGCCAATTCGTATTTCCCGAATTAAGGTTTCATCACCTATATTTACGGTTTCAATTTCCTCTTCAAGTGGTTTTGCGCGGCGACTCTCCTCTTGTTGAATCATATGCTTGATTTCAAGGGGAGTTTCGTCGGCTTCCTCTTTAGAGGGGGAGTCTTGATTATCATTATTAGTTACTTGATCAGGTTTAGAAGCAGGATCAGTAGAAGAGACAAGTACAGGAATGTAAGCAAATGAATCTTTTATTTCATCAGAATGAATGATTACATCAGATGACTTGCCCACATCAGGCGTTACAGACTCTGAAACAGAATGAAAAAATAAGTCGACATCAGTATCGACACAACCAGAAATATACACAGACGAAGAATCAATGAATACGTCCTCAGACTTAGAATCGACACCATCAAGGACAGACTCGTCATCTACTTCAGAGGTAGACCCGACCTCTACAGTACCTGCATCAAAAGAAAAGTTAGAAATAACAGACTCTGGGACGGACTCAGAAACTGACACATACTTTGAAATAACTGACTCTTTTGAAGGGACTAGAATGTACTGAGGGATTACTTGGGGTATAACCTGTGAGGTCCAGTTATCCAGAGGTCCCTCGGCTGGGGTGATATAGTCCTCTGGGTTCAGAAAAGGTGCGTCTCTTCCAATCATAGCAATGACTGGTGCCTCAGTTTGAAACAAAGAATCTAGGAATTCTGGCTCAAAATTTTCAACCCAGTCTGAGTCTGGTTCCTCTGTCACTACTGCCTCTGTAATCTGCTTACTGTAAAATTCTGCTGGCAGCTCATCTGCAAAGAAAATCTCAAGACCCGGCAGCTTGGTCCCATCCTCATCATACCATGGCTCTGAGAAACCATAATAAGGGCAATCAGCTCCCTCTTTTCGGAATCTGCCATTCATGACTTTGCTGAAAGGTCCCATTGGAAACTCTAAACCTTTGCGGCGACATTCTGCCCATTTAAACATGTAGGCTCTCATTTCCTGCACCTCCTTGCGAGTCGGCTTATATCCCAACCCAAACAACCCATCAGATGTTTTCAACTCGGGCCGCTCAGTCAGACCCTGCATATTCTTTCCCAAACCTGCCCCTGGGAGATACCCAAATCGGCGCATCATCTTGACTACCCGAGTATTGGTGCTAGAGAGAAACATAATTTCTTCACTCATAGCCTCTTTCATGGTGATAGCCGAAACTTCCATTGAAAATCCTGTCAGACTGATATCTCTTGTGTTTTCAGTAACAAGCTCTTGAGATATTTGTCCAACTTCTGGCTCGGGATCTCCTTTGACAGTGATCACCCGATTGTTTCGAATGAATTTCAATTTTTGATGAAGTGTGGAAGGGATAACTCCAACCTTGTGCAGCCAAGGTCGACCAAGCAATAGACAAAAAGAAGTCTTGATATCTAACACCTGAAATTCAATGTCAAAGGTTTCTCCTCCAATGACAATCTCAGTAGCCAATGTTCCAATAACATCTCTTCGAGTCCCATCATATGCCAGTATGCCTTGCTCAGACGGAATGAAGTCTTCAGGCCCAAAACCCAGAGTAGTGGCAGTGCTCAAAGGACACACGTTCAAAGCTGACCCATTGTCTACCAGTACTTCGGAGACTTTCTTCTGGTTGCAAAGCAGGGTAATTTTGAGAGGACGAGTATGGTCCTTCCCTTCTGACGGCAAGTCCTCATCTGAGAAAGATAAGGCTTTTGAAGCCTTGGTCATGGCCACCAAACCGACCAGCTCGTCAGGAGTGATCTCAACTGATACCTGGGATGAGTTCAATTCATGAAGTACACCCTGTCTGTGCTTCGGCGATGCCATCAATAAACCCCAAATGGACACATTGGCTTGTGTCTTCTTGAGCTGATTCAACAAGTTATCTTCTTCTTCCTCAAGCTTCTGTTTCTGCCTCTGACTATCAACCCCTCTCGCAACTTCAGCGGGATTATCAACTCTGAGTTCAGCTGGCTTAAAGACTCGTCCACCCCGTGTGACGTGGCGGAGTTCATCACATTGATCGTTCAGGAGCAACAAATCTTCATCTTCTATCCTAAGGGTGTAAGGGGTTTTTATTTCTTCTCCCTCATCATCACTCACCCTTAAGACATATAGAGATTCAGAATCTTTCTCCTCATCTTCACACTGGAAAATATATGACTGGTTTGATGGCCCAGCCACATCAGGATCGTTCCAGGATAAAACATATGGCCTTTCGGATTCTGCCAACTGATCTCCTTCTTCAAATTTCCAGACATAGGGTTCTTCGGATTCCACAGCACATATGAAGGAAGCCGGATCAATGATATTTGATTGTCATTCATTTATGGAGCTGATTTTTGGTGGACACCCTACCCATGAAAGGGCCCATCAAATGAATGCTTTGGATCCCACCCAAAATGTGGCCACATGAGTTTTTGGGGCAGCTGCTCAGTTAAGCTAACTGAGCAGCTGCGCAGGAACACTGCCCTCATATATATATATATATATATATATATATAGAGAGAGAGAGAGAGAGAGAACGGTTCCTACACACATGGGTAGATAAGTTGTCTACACACTACCTTAAAATACAGTGGGAACCACATTATTTGGGTGATCCAAACCATTCATTTTTAAGGCCCTCTCATAGATAGGGTGTCCACAAAAAATCAGATCCATAGGATCATCCTAACCATTCGAACTTTGGAGGCAAAAAATGAAATAATTTGTGAAGGTTTAAAGACATCCATTTTACCTCTACAAATCGTAGGGTTGGGATGATCCTATAGATCTGCTTTTTTATAGACACCCTATCTATGTGAGGGCCTTTAAAATGGATGGCTTGGATCACCCAAACAATGTGGGCCCCCACTGTATTTTAAGCTAGTGTGTAGAGAACTCTCTACACATATGTGTAGGAACCGTTTTCTCATATATATATATATATATATATATATATATATATATATATATATTCAATGAAGCTCCCATAAAGCTTCCAAATAAAGCAAAATTCTTTTGGATCTCTTTGGCACAAGATTATCAAGTGTCTTTAATGCTAACCTTGCCTTCCAAGATGTTTCCAAACATAGATTAGCTAATTAAGAAAAGGGTTGCTTAAATGCGAGGCCACAATCAGTTTCAGAAAGTCTAAATATGGAAACTTCCAACATGCGAATGTTGAAGAGTGTAGGCAAATTAAGTTGGAGAGATTCTTTAACAGTTTGAGTACCTGTTTTATCTTCGTAGAAAAATGGTAGAGTGGCAAGAGAAATTATTTAACAATTTGAGTACATGAAAACATGAGTACATGTTTTACCTTATTACACAAATAGAAGAATGGCATAATCATAAGCTGAGAAGAGTTCGATCAATGGGTGAACTCACAACTATTTTACTATTTTTCATTTGAGTAGATATTTTACAACACCTGGGATGTGAATTTTCATGAGATATTCTTCCCAATCGATGCACTTGGGGTCGAAACATAACATCCCATCTGCCATGCCATCATCTTTCATCGCTGCCCTAAACTTCTCTGAGTTGAAGTTGTCGAATCTACACAACACAATTATTATCGTTAAACGCTAAACAATTTTAAGAGAATGTGATCAAATCATTTTAGATGATATATATATGAGAAAACGGTTCCTACACATATGTGTAGAGAGTTCTCTACACACTAGCTTAAAATACAGTGGGGGCCCACATTGTTTGGGTGATCCAAGCCATCCATTTTAAAGGCCCTCACATAGATAGGGTGTCTACAAAAAATCAGATCCATAGGATCATCCCAACCCTACGATTTGTGGAGGTAAAATGGATGTCTTTAAACCTTCACAAATTAGTCCATGTTTTGCCTCCACAGTTCGAATGGTTAGGATGATCCTATGGATCTGATTTTTTGTGGACACCCTATCTATGTGAGGGCCTTAAAAATGAATGGTTTGGATCACCCAAATAATGTGGCCCCCACTGTATTTTAAGCTAGTGTGTAGATAACTTATCTACACATATGTGTAGGAACTTTGCGTTCGATGTTCTGGGCTTTGCGTTCGATGTTCTGGGCCGATTCAAGGGCGAGAGAAGCATACCTTACCTTTAGTGACGTGATCATATTTGATGTCACTTACAAAACGAACAGGTTTAACATGCCGTTCGCACCATTCACTGGAGTTAACCATCATAGGCAGTCGACTCTATTTGGATGTGCACTTCTTGCAGACGAGAGAGAGGAGACTTTCACCTGGTTATTTGAGCAGTGGCTCACGTGTATGTTTGGTAAAGCTCCAGGTGCTATAATAACTGATATGGACAGAGCTATGCAAAATGCAATTAGGAAAGTGTTTCCACAGACCAGACATCGGTTTTGTTCGTGGCACATAAAGAAGCATCTCCTTGAGCATGTTGCAGACATGAGAGATGCCGACAGTGATTTCTACAAGGATTACAATCATTGGTTTTTTAGGAGGAAAATAGAAGATTCTGAGACAGAATGGAAAACTATGGTTGATAAATATGGTATTGATGAAAGTCATTAGTTAGGAAAAATGTGGGATCTCCGTGAGCATTGGGTCCCCGCCTATTGGAGAGACACATTCACAGCAGTAATGACATCTAGTCAACGGAGTGAAAGTATAAATTCATTCTTTGATGGTTATGTTAACCAGAACACTTCTTTAGTTGAATTCTTGAGTCAATACGATAAGGCACTGGTTGAGCGGCGTAAAGCTGAATCCGAAGAAGATTTTAAGTCTAAAAATACAATTGCCAAATTGAACACAACCAGCCCATTGAAACGAAAGGCTGGGGAATTCTATACGATGAAGATGTTCACCATATTCCAAGAAGAGATGATGGGTAATTTTGCCTTATGGAAAGATAAGTTGGGAAAGAACGGTAATGTTGTGGAACACAGTGTAGGAATTAGGACAGATGACAAGAAGAAATACGTCAGGGTTCTGTATTTCTATGTATTCTCTATTTCTGTCAATGGAAACAACCATGTCGTGACAATCAAATGGTGGTTTCATATGGAAGATGCAGAACTGGAGGCATAGCTGCAATCCATCTATTGTGTATCGACGCATTTATTTTTCTCTATGAATGCCATTTATTTATATAAGAAATATATCATTCAATATCATATTATATTGTTATTAGAATTTTATAGCCATTTCAAAAAAAAAAAAAATATCATATTATATTCTGTGCCTGCATTATGTGTTTCTTGTAGTGAGTGTATAGTTTCTCTGGTGTCAGTTGTAGAAAACTTGATAGGAAATATGAGGTTCTTTGTAAAGCAGCTGGTATTCTTCTAAATAAGGTGATGCCTTTGGTGTGTGGTGTATTTTGCTTTTCTTTTATTCTTGAGACCTTGGTCTTGTTTCTTTTGCTTTTCAATGATATTTGATTGTCATTCAAATAAAAAAGGTGCATGTATCTAATCTTGAAAAGGAAAAAATGGCAGCTCTTCAAACAAAGAACCCATCAAGACTTGAAACAAAGTCGCACCTAGCTCAACAGCCAGTTACTTGTTAATTCTTATTTCATATCTTTTAGTGTTGTAGACAATTCCAAGTTATCTCATCATATATGTGTTTGCAGGCTGCTTGGATAAGAGCTGAAGAGGAGGAAAGAAGGCGATCAAAGGGCATAGATCCTATCTGATACTGACTTTTTGTTGCTATGGTTCTGCTCCTATGAAGATGTTAAAACTTCTTTTATGTTTGTTCCCAAAATAATGAATCAAAACAGTATTCTTTCCAAGTTTCTGTCGATCATTGTTCATTTTGTACTAAGATTAGCTCATGTTTGTAATCCGCCTTCATCTTTTGAGGTGCCAAGTTGTGCACTGTAATCTACATTTCAGCATGTAAAGGGCAGCAACCAGTAGGGTTGTGTGTTCTTGAAAAAGAGCAAATCTAAAGGTGATCAACCTGACAGACTTCTTGTTCTGTGGAGCCCATTTCTTTGACGAGTCTGCTCTAATGGAAACTTTGGGTTTGGACTCATGATTGTAATAATGTAATCTATTATTTCACCATGGGGAGGACATGGTGTTATGTGAATCAAAATGACACTAAGGCCATGTTTGGCAACTGTGATTTTTTTTTTTCATATTGTGGACAGGGGGGGTTGTTGGATTGAGCAGGCAACAAAACTCTGTTTTGAGTAGAGTTTTTCTTTGTCCCTGTTTTCCAGTACATCAAGCAAGTGAATAAGTTCCCAATATTCTTTCTGTATGTAAATTTTTGCCATGCCTTTCTACAAAGTCTGAGCTGCAATCTGCATCTGACTTGAAAAGATTGACTTGAGTTAAAGGATCAGCCAAACCCTTTTCATGGAATGCAAATCTGTAAGGTACCTTTTTTTTAATGGAAAATTTTGTTAAATACCTTAAAATATGTAGGTCTTATTTGCCTCTGCTGATGCATTTTGTCAGGTTTTTCATACTTAGATGCATACATGTAGCATTCTAAACCCTTCGATTTGTGGAGTTGGGTCGATCTGGCGTTGAGGTTTCTCACTGGGAGGTATCACAATTTTGGGGTTCTCTTAACCACAACAGGTTGTTACCAGAAACAAAACCATAACATATATGTATATCGAGATGTGTTTTTGCGTGAATTCTGTGTGCAAGTTTAACACCTGATATATTGTTGGGGCAATGAACCCCTATATACATGTCACCTCTCTAGTTCACCTGCACTCAATTCTCTAGTCCTTATACGTGCAAGAGATACTTATACTATTCCCAAGCCGCAGGGCAAAACTTCCATAAAATAGGTTGACACCAAAGGAAAGGTACCTATGTTTACATGGATCCCCTTAAAAGGGGACAAATGGCATTTTGGTGTGTAAAAGTGCGGGACAAATAGCATTTTCGAACCATTTGAAGAAGCCTGACATGTCCCTTCCCCACAATTTACCACAGCACACAAAGCAGCTACACCAGAAATCACCCTTCTTAGTGCCTTACAAGAAAAGACCCAAAACCAAAACAAACAGTAATAAAGAAAAAAAAGTCCTAACTCCCAAATAAGTACCTGTAATAGGATCAGGGAGGGTCAAGGAATAAGAAGCTCGAAGGCAACCACTTAGCAAGAAGAAATAGAGAATACATAGAGAAAATACCGTTAGAGTGGAGCTCCCCATGGCTATAGCAATGACAAAGTGGGCCCTTCACGAAGTAAGGACTACAATGCTTTGAGAAGAGTTTTAAAGAGCAGCAGAGGCACATGGTGCCAAAGAATAGAGCATAAGTTGGGAGGTGGGACCAATGGTGATGGATTATTCTTGGGTTTGCTCCTAAGTGGCAAGACGGGTTTTACCAAGATGACTAGAACCAAAAACATGAAATTTTGAGGCACAAGATACAAATTTTGGAATTTCAAAGTATCTCTTTTTAACAATAGCTTCGGCTGGCCCTACTTACTAATATTTGTCTCAGAAATGTCTCAGAAAGGGTGAATCTCAAGATATTCTAGTTTCTTTTTTGTTGGTGTCTGATTTAAATCGGAAATACTCAAAATTTGGGCATCTGTTGAGCAAATCTACCGGGCGAATCTGATCCAATCGTGCACAAATTAAATTGAAAGTAGAAAATAATAAAACAAGCCACAATATGAACACCAAGATTTTTTCATTTCTCCTGAACCATAAGTAATACAATCAGAGTTTCGATGTCACTTCATACAATTACTTGATACTACTACTACTTACCTAACGGTAGAACCATACAAAAGGATACTACTACTACTACCTAAAGGTAAAAAGATACACAAAAAACACAAACATAAACCCCATAATTACAAACCCTTTAAACATGTTAAATTCATTCTTCCGTATGATATTCTCATTCTCGAGTGCTGTTATGCGGTCTTCGATCCCTCTATTTTCGCCAATACTTTCTCGTCGATTGTGAATCCTTGGGTAAGTGGGTGACTCAGTACCGTCGAAATCAAGGTCAGCCCATTCGAAATACTCACACCTGTAGCCCTGCATGTCGTTTCCAACATTAAGATTTATACATGTTAAGAATTAAATAGATAAAAACTACCAAATAAAATACTCACTTTGATTCCAGCACATTTGTAATATGGCCGGCCTCTATTGTTGTTTGTGTTACTGCGAGTAATTTTGCGAACTGCCATCTCTTTACAGTCACATTCGGGTGGTCGCATGCCCCGTGAATTAGCACTGTAGTTGCTTGAGGATGCCATTTAATTCGCTTCTCTAAATAGAATATACAATTGTAAGGAACACAAATCATATGACCTCAATATTCATTATTTTACAACAAAAAATGCCCACTAATCCCTGCCCATTTGGCATTTCCACTATTCCGTTCAGCTGATTACAGATGAATACATTATTTAGGTGCAAATAATGAAACTTGCAAAGTGGGAAACTAGGGTTTCATTTGGCAGAAGACCACAAATAAGTAAAAAATCCCAAATTTCCAGAAAAACTAAGAAGATTAAAAATCAAGAAGATTTCACCCTATTTTTTCATGAAGATGAAAAAAGAAAAAAAAATAAAAGAGATGGATTGCAGAAAGAGTAAGAAACGCACCTGGTAGAAGAGGTGAGAGATTCAGCAAGGGTTCGCTTCTTCTTCTTCCAGATTTCTGATTTTTCTACAAAAGAGGGTTTGCTTCAACGAGCGATTTGGGTAATTTTTTTGGGTGAAAAATTCCAACAGAGAGAGAGAGAGAGAGAGAGAGAGAGAGAGAGAGAGAGAAAAGCGTACGAGAGCTTTTGGGGGTTTTTTCACCCAAAAAATCCAACAGAGAGAGAGAGAGAGGGTTTGCTGGGGTTTTTTTTTCACCCAAAATTTCTTCACAGACAGAGAGAGAGGAGCGTAGGTTTTGGGTTTAGGTTTTGTTTTTCTCCCAAATTTCTTCACAGACAGAGAGAGAGAGAGAGAGAGGGGTAGGAGAGCCGATGGGTTTGGGTTAATTTCTTCACAGACAGAGAGAGATCGGGGTAGGAGAGCCGATGGGTTTGGGTTTTTTTTTTAAAAAAAACACAGTGAGAGAGAGAGAGAGAGAGAGAGAGAGAGAGAGAGAGAGAGAGAGAGAGAAGCGTAGGTTTTGGGTTTTCTTTGTTGGAAGAAGGTTTGCTGGAAGAAGAAGGTTGATTTCTATCGCAGAAGTAAGGTTGATTTCTATGTCTTCCAATGGAGTGAACCCAATAACTCTTGTGCTAGCAAACCCAGCTATGCATTCCTGAAGGAAAATATCTAAACAAGCAAAAGGCAACGCATCTTGAAGGATACAATAGAAGCATCCCAAAACCTTTTAAAAAGAGCGATGGGTTTGGGTTTCTTTTTAAAAAAAAAACACAGTGAGAGTGAGAGAGGTTTTGGGTTGATTTCTATGTCTTCCAATGGAGTGAACCCAACGCATCTTGAAGGATACAATAGAAACATCTAAAGAGTGTAGGTTTTGGTTTTCTTTGTTAGAAGAAGGTTTGATGGAAGAAGAAGAAGAAGAAGAACGATGGTTTGGGTTTGGGTTTTTTTTTTTTTTTTTAAAACACAGTGAGAGAGAGAGAGAGAGAGAGAACTCCGTGAGAGAGGAGATGAAGATGGAGAGCCGATGGGTTTGGGTTTGGGTGATCCAAACCGTGAAGATGGAGAACTCCGTGAGCCGATGGGTTTTTTCTTTCTTTCGAGGTTTGGGTTTAAAAACACAATGAGAGAGAGAGAACTCCGTGAGAGAGAACGACGTTATTTTTGTTTTAATTTTTTTTCGAGGGTACGTCGAAGACCCACCCTCCGTAACGCCGCAGCATTTGTTTTCGAAAATGCCATTTGGGCCCACCATTTCAACCAATCAGAAGACTTCTCTTTCCTCAAGCGTACCTAACGAAATGCGCTTCAAGCGTATAATCTTTTTCCTCTATATATATATATATATATATATATATTTGAATGGTATATACATACTCAACTCAACCTAACTCAACTAAGCCTTTGTCCCAAACTAGTTGGGGTCGGCTAATGAATCCTTAAGAAAATTTTCATGAAGAAGGTGAAAGGATCTACCCGGCTCAAATTGACTAAGTCTAATCCTGACACTAGTTGGGTTCATCTACATGGATCATTTTCTTCCATTCTATCCTATCCAAGGTCATGTTCTCTGTTATGATCCTAGCCCTCAAGTCTTTCCACACTGTTCCTACGCAAGTTGTTTTCAGTCTGCTCCTACCCCTTTTTACTCCATCAACTTGGCACGAGTCACCTCTTCTCACTGGAGCATCCAAAGGCCTACGTTGGATATGCCCAAACCATCTTAAGCGGTGCTCTCTCATCTTCTCCTCAATTGATGCCACCCCCACTTTTTTTACGAATGGCTTCAGTTTTTTTCAGTTTTAATTCGATCTAACCTTGTGTGGCCATCTTCGCTACACTCATCTTATGCACATGCTGCTTCTAGGTGGCCCAATATTCTGAGCCGTACAGCATGGATGGCCTCACAACTGTCTTATAAAACTTCCCCTTCAACTTGGTAGGTATTTTACGATCACAAAGAACTCCTGAAGCATGCTTCCACTTCAACCAACCTGCTCTTATTCTGTGGGTTCCTGAGGTGGCACTCACAAAACATAGGGGCGCACTTTGTTTGGATGATCCAAAGCATTCATTTGATAGGCCCTCACATAGATAGGATGCCCACAAAAAAACTTCATAGGATCATCCTAACCCTTCCATTTGTGGAGGTTAAAAGGATGGGTATAAACCTCCATAAATCTAAACCTCCACAAATGGAAGGGTTAGGATGATCCTATTGACCTGATTTTTTGTGGGCACCCTATCTATGTGAGGGCCTATCAAATGAATGCTTTGGATCATCCAAACAAAGTGGGCCCCCTATGTTTAGTGAGCGCCACCTTATATAAGGTAGCGCTAGCGCCACCTCAGGAACTGTTTACTCTCTCTCTCTCTCTCTCTCTCTCTCTATATATATATATATATATATATATATATATATATATATATATATAGCTTAGCGAACATTTGCACGCTGTGTAAGAAAGAAGAGATTGAACAATCAACTACTCATTCATCGCAACATGGATGAAAGGCATGAATCATGACTATCTAGTGCTATGGTATTCATTTTATTTTTATTTTTTGAAAATTGACAATATATTTATATACTGAAATCGTTAACAAGAACAGGTTCTTATGCCCAAAAACTCTTACGGAAAGTACATACTCCCCTCCCCCCCTCACCAAATTACCAACTTCACTAAACCGAGAGTAACTTCATCCAGAAGCTCGTAAAAAACTTTTCATAAAAAAAATTTTCATGCACCCTTTACCCTAGCAAAAGTAGAGATCCACGGAGGAAAAATCCTCGAGCAGCGAAAGACCAAAAGTCCCTCAAGCACGCTCAGAAAATCTCATTAAGGGTGCATTTCCTCAATAAAGGTAGAGAGTCACATAACCAAACCATCAGCAACTTCCCTTCCATCCATCAAGACAAAGACAAGACACAAACAACCTTCACAATCCTTCTAGAAAAACAGAGACCTCCAAGACAAAAACACAGAAAACCCCCAAAAAACATTTACACCAGAGAAGTATAAGAGCCCCTTACTTCTTGAGAGCATTTAGCTCCCTGCTCCCCCTAGCTGGCGTCTTCCCCTTCTCAATCGCATCACGCTTCTCAATCTCTAGAAGCATCTCCTTTATCTTCTCCACGTTTTCCTCAAAACCAATTCCCAGGTTCTTGCCCACTTTGAACATTTCATCAAATTCTTCTCGAAAAGCTTGCTCCTCCTTATCCACTATTTCCACATTCTCAACCACCGAATCCTGTTCGGCCCTTCTCAGACAACTCTTAATCATCCCGCTAAGGTCAACATCCATGGAGTCTATGGATTAAGCAGTCTCCTGACTACTGACTAATTCCTCCCAATCCACCTCCCCCGAATCCGTTTCCACTTCCAAAGTCTTCTTTTCTTAAGCCAACGCCTTTTTGAAATGGGGCAGCTCATGGAGAGGGATGCAGACCTCTTCCATCGATCTCTTTCCTGTAAGGGCTTCAATTTCATCTTCCTTACCTTTAGTTTCCTCTAAGAGTTTCTTCCACTGATGCTCTAGAAACGTCTGTGTAATTTCACCACGTGAGGCTGATCGCTGGCGCTTCGATCGTTTGGCATGGCCTTGTTTTTTGAATGACGTTGTTTCATCAACTCCTAAGCCTTCCCCCCTCGGCATTTTCCTTTTACCCGTTCGATCAAGCCTTCTTTCTTCCTCAAAGGAGCTGCAACTTCTGTCCATGTGAACAAACTCCAAGAGATCAAGGAGGGTAGAGACAAGTTTCTTCTTTTTTGATTCGTATCTGCCAAAACCCTTACCCTCCTTTTTTTTATATAGGAATGAATCGACTCTTGAGTGCCTTAATAGATAACTTTTCTCGATTTCGTAACTTTGGCGCATGTAAGTTGCAGGATTAGTATGAAATCCTTTCATATACCTTTTCACGTATTTTCCTCGATATCTTGAATCGGGACGCGATGTAGTAAATCTATAGGTGGTTTCACAAGGATCCAAATGATGGTTATCTCTTACCGGTGAAATGACATCTCTCTCCATCCTCGAGACTCAACGATATTTAATATTTTGTTTCGCCTCCCTTCTATTCTGACTCCCCATTTTCTTCACACCCCGGCAGGGTCATTTAATGCCCTACTCTTAGTCGTTTCCAGGAGCCAACCATCTTCAGCCGCGTGATGCCCTGTTTTCATCGTCCCGGCCAATGAGGACACAACCTCCTTTGATCCTAAATCAAATTTGAAACTAGGATACAACGGTCCTTTGTCCTTTCCCTGATGTACAACTTTTTTTATCTCTGTCAGCTTGTGGAGATCTCATCATTCCAGCCAATGATCTTTTTGCCCTATTAGACCCCAATTCAAATTTGAATTCAGGGTTCTTCAACGGTTCGCCTGTTTGGGCTCGAGCTGGTTTTCCTTTCCTCATCTCGCCAGAGATTACCTTATCCTCAAGTGTCAATATACCGGACTTGTCCCCTTTCGCAGGGTGGGACATATCTTCCAAATGGGATGTGTCATTAGTGTTCATCCCACCATTAATAATCTCTTCTTCCAAAATGCTCATGACTCTTATTAAAAACTTCTATTCTCAACCCTCAAATTAATAAATGGACATAAATGTTTCCAGTGTAGGTTTAGAATTTTTGTTGAAGCAAAAATATAAAAAATAAATAATGCCTTTCTCCAACAGCTTAAGCTATTGGAGAAGTTGGTAAGTTAACATGGTATCAGAGCCAAAGGTCTTGAGTTCAAACCTCCCGGATAGCAAAAATCCACATGCGATGGTCGGCCCAAAGTGGGACCACATGTGCCACGTGTTTGCCAAGTGGGCCACACGTGCGGGGGAGTGTTAAAAATATAAAAAATAAATAATGCCTTTCCCCAACAGCTTAAGCTATTGGAGAAGTTGGTAAGTTAACGCCATACAATGATCATGGTATCCATGCATTTTAACTTGAAGGACCTGACCAAATAACTTACCAAGGGACTCGATCGTCGATGGTATCCACGCGTGAAGTGGAATGTCATAGGATCTTATCCAAATGGATTTAACCCCATTATTAAGAGTTGGATGCCATGGTTGCAAAAGAGGCAAAGCAGTTTCCCATGGCCTCGCTTCCCCAATATAAAACTTCTCTTGCTTAGTTTTTCCGATTCAAATCTGAATAGAAATTCATTGGTGTTGATTAACATAGGTTTCTAGAGATTGGGCATTCCCCACCATTTTTTTTGCCCACACCCAAGCCTCATCAAGCTTCCAGTTTCTAATTTTCATACGCCCCATCAAGCAACTTGAGAAACTTCATGCGTTCCTCAATCTCTTTACCATAAACAATTAACTCCAGAAGTTTGCCATGATATCCAGTGACATCATTTGTTACCTCCAAACATTTAGAGGGGTCTCCGCCATCAAACTCCGGCAACGCAATGTCTTCCAAAGTCTTCACAAAGGACTTTCTACATCGACTTCGTCCCCCAAAATTATAATAACCACAACTAGAGCATTCCCAATCCTCCCCGGAAGGTTTTGCCATTCGCTTGTGTGGCTTGAATCTAGACACACCTCTCCCATTTCCTTTTCCCCTCGACAAGATCCTTTGGTCAAAATCGTGTCGCTCACCTTCACTACTAGATCCATAATGGTGTTTGATGTTATCTAGTTTGAAGACCTCTTCCCTTCGACCATCTCGCCTCCCAATCTGTAAGGTCCTTCGACCAAAAGATTGCCGTTCACTATCACTACCAGATCCATAGGAGTACTCATGGTTACATCAAGGTGACGAGCGAGTCGAGTTGCTGATATTCTTCCCATTACCGATTAAGATGGGGTTCTTTCTACAACAGTCTCTATGTATTTCCAAAGTTGAAGCGCCTCATAAACTGAGTAGCCTGCTTCTATAATATCGAGATAGGTGTCTTTCAGGCTCTCAATCTTGTAGCCACAACTACAAGTTCCCCTTCCAATCGAGCTGCCCAGACAAAGTACATCTTGGGATCCATCCCTACTCTGCGCAAAAAAGTTTCGTGCTGTCATCTAGGTCTCAACTCCAGCTCACCTCTGTGGTATTCATTGGGTCTTTCAAGAATCAGTGCTAAAACCTTCTCAAAATTTAGAGCATATACCAACTTGAAAATAATGGACCCATCCTTTGGGCAATGAAATCTTATGGGGTTTTTGAGAGATTTGGATTGAAACGAATACACTTGTTTGAGGACAAGGAAGCTTCGATGTCAAATATAATTAGCGTTGATATGCCTCCAATCCAAACAACAAAACCCAAAAATGTGAATATCCTAATTTAGTTGGCAATAGCAAGACAGTCACCAAATAACAGATCTGCTAGCAAAGATGAAAAGATAGAGAGCAAATATATATTTGTTTGAAAACACTAATGAAACCAAGCAGGTATTCATAGTTTCATACATACCGTATGTCCCAAAATTTTAGACATCCATGTCCAGCAGTCATTATTAAATTTGCACTTTCTGCATCACTGTAAACCATATATTACTTTTCAGAAATTTCAAATATATAAAAGATCTGAACAAATTTAAAACTAAAATGGCATTTGATGTTGCCCTTAGGCCAAGCACAGGAATTTATTTTTGCAACATCGAAGTTTAACAGCACCCCAAGACTTCCCAATTCATTATCCATTAAATTTGGTGTCCATCCATTGCAGGTGTGATGCAGAAAATATAAAGGAATTTCATGAGTCAACCTACAGTAATGAAAGAGAAAAACTCAAACCCAGTGTGTGGTCAGTGATCGTTAAATTGTTATTATCAACGTTGACAATTGAACCAAGGGTCCTCAAGAACAACATTAAATCCATGCGACCTCAAAATTTGGCAGTGAGACATATTGGGAGCCAAATCCTCCATATCACAAAGAACAAATCCCTATGGCATTCAAAGATCCAGCCAGCAAATATAGGATCCCAGGTAAGACAGAATCTCCAGCCAACAGCCAAGCAAAAACGGTTGCTCTCAATGCAATTATTTGAGATAAATATTCGAGTTTAATAATTATTAAAATCAGACATGTTAAAATTTAAAATCGAAAAGGGAAATCAATTATTTTTTAAGGCCTTTTCATCCAAGCCTGAGAAATTCAAGCAATCCAAGCACAAAATTCTCCTAAAACAAAAGCAGAAAACACCGTTGCTGTCATATGACAAAAACAGTCATCTATGGTTTCCGATTCTCAAGTTGTGAGGTATGAGTAGCAAAAAAATAAAGCTGAAGTGAACACCCATAAGATTGAGATTCACAACAAATAGTCTCCTTAAATCTATCTATATAAATATTATAACAAAACAGCATTGCTCTGGAAATAAATTCTGGTATGAACTTAATTTGAGAAAATTAACATAACATACTAGAAGACTATGATAATGTCCCATCAAAACGCATGAATCACCAAGCATCATCTAGGCCAAAGCATATTCTTTTCCAGTAGCTAATACGTGCTTTGGTAGCTCCAAATCTTTGCCACAAGTGGGGAATAAGGTCCCAACATGTCTCTATTATATGCTAAGTTATCAAAACTGTTTAATTACTTTGATGGCAGCTCCTTTGGTAATCCAGGAAGGGCAGGGATTGGAGGAGTAATCAGAGACTCATCTGGGACAATTATCATGACATACTCAGGACCGTGTGGGACATGCGACTCTAATGAAGTTGAGGTAAAGGCTCTACTCTTTGGCTTGCGATGGGCGTGCGGACATGATCAGCATCCACTTATAGTGGAAGGAGATTCATCCAATGTAGTGGCTTGGGCTACTGAAACAGCAAAGGGCCCTTGGCAACTACAGGAGACTGTCGCGGAAATATTGGATTTGATGCGAATCCTCAACCCAACACTTGAACACCGCAGACGATCAGCAAATGAGATGACGGACACTTTGGCTAAGGCGGGAGCAAATCGGGAGGATTTTGATATAACTTCATATCTGTAATTAATGCAGCCTATTAAGGCATGGTAATGGCAAACATGCCTTTTTGTAATACCTCGGATTTATCCGGGAAACATCTGTAATGTTTGTAACGGCAGGCTGGGACTACTGGTCCCGAATGCTATTTCAACATTAATGAAATTTGTCAACTTTCAAAAAGAAAAAAAACCGTTTAATTACGTCCGAAAGGGACGAAACATCATACCTTCTGATACCGATAAGGAAACCGACACAAATAATCGTATAGTCCCGTATTGGTAAGGGAACCACTACAAATAACCACGCCAAACGTGGCGCAACATCGACGAGAATGGCCCATGTAGGGTAGGCGGCGGTGTATGGAGCCCGGTTAAGCGGAACACCAACACGACCGCCGTTAATTAGTTATCGACCTAGGAGTCGGAGGTTAGTTAGAAGTCAGAAGGTGAACTTGGGACTTTCTTGCCAGTCCTCTGGCAAGCATACCAACAAAAAGGTCTCACGATGAGCCAGAGCATTAAGCTCACTCACAATCTATGGATTAAAAATAGCTTCCTTACAAAGGGAACGAGTGGAGTATACGAAACGAGGGGCTAAGGGGAATTCTCCTGAGAAAGCAAGATTTTATTTGCTCTTCCAAACGATCTAAATCAACTACATCAGCTCTAATCGGGACTCGGCGCCCAGACAATTTCCAAACCACAAATATACACTCTTAGTCAAGCGGCTTCTTGTTGCTTTCCCAGCTTGGTGTCTTGTACGCGAATACGCTATGCTATGTACGTCGTTAACACACAACCTCTCGCAAGTTGGCGCAGCTTGGCCTAAGACACGAGGGCAGGATGGCATGATACTCCTTTGATTGCTGCTTAAGGTGCTACATGTAGGCTAACGTTGCGAGTAACATAGTAGTGTAAGGTATGGCTATTCTAGGGTATCGGGTGGATAACCCAATTCATTGACTACTCAACCCGAGGGGAAGCGTTCTAGCCGTGGGCGCGCGCGTCCGAAATAGTCCAATCAAAAAAGCTGTCTCCCTTCCGACCCGTAGCTTAGTTGTTATCCGGTATGGAGCCACCGTCACAGTACAATTTAGCATGTCGGTATCCCTACATTCCCCAGTCACTGAAACTGCTTCTCGAGTGTTGCTAGTTCTACCCTGCAGGAATTGAATATCACCTACCGCCCACTTAAGTTGCAAGGATCAACCCTTTGGCATACTTCGCACTTTCCGCCATCCCACGGAATCCAAGTAGTTCAAATTCAGTGAACAAAACGCATGAACCGCCAAGCATCATCTAGGCCAATGCATATTCTTCTGTAGTAGCAAATATGTGCTTTGGTAGCTCCAAATCTTTGCCACAAGTGGGAAATAAGATCCCAACATGTCTCTATTATATGCTAAGTTATCAATACCATTTAATTATATCCGAAACGGACGAAACATCTCATACCGGTAAGGAAATCGATACAAATAATCATGCCGTCTCATACTGGTAAGGAAACCGGCACAAATAATCATATTGGTAAGGGAACCACTACAAATAATCATGCCGAACTTTTCAGTCTGAATTTCGTTACGCACTCGGGCCATTTGTTTCAATTCTTCCGTTCCATTTCCTCTAAAATTTTACTTTTTTTAGATTTTTTTCTAGACATTCTAGATTAAGTTTTTTTTTTAAGTCTTCCTATTTTAGCCTTATTTAGTCCCGTTTTATAGCTATTCTAAGGGGATTTTATTCTTTATATCCACCCCAACGAGCTAACTTCATATTTTATTCTTAATTTGTTTCTCTGAGCTCCAACATTCTTGGTGTTAGAGAGAGCAACATTAGATACTGGGCATTATTGTAATTGTACATGTCATTGATGTATATTTTGTAATGTTTTAGAGTCGAGGATGAATTACAGACAAGCCACACAAATCTCTCTCTCTCTCTCTCTCTCTCTCTCTCTCTCTCTCTCTCTCTCTCTCTCTCTCTATGTATATACACACACACACACATTTGTCTCCCTCTTGAACATCGCATGGTCGAATCTAGATCTGCCAGAGCAAGGTTAATTGTACATCTGAGTTTGTAATGTGGCCTAATTCAAGTTATCAAATAGCATGTTGAAAACATCAGTTTCATGTATGAAAAAATATCTTTCCAAGATTGTAATGTGACCTAATTCAGGACCCACTGGACTATACAAGGAGAACTGGTACTGAGATTTAATAAGATAAGTGACACATTAAAAAGAATGCTAACATCAAAATCAATAATAAAGCACCGCTTACCTTTCGTCAGGCGCCCAAGCTACAGCTCTTATAGGAACAGTATCAGCCGTAAAGCAAAGCAAAGGGCTTGTATCTGCCAATAGACAGGCAGAGTGAAATTCAACTCTTAAATGCCAGCGTATTTTAAAAGTGAAAGAATGGTTCTTAGAATATAAAATCACTACTAAAGACCAAAAAACAAAGAATCGCTTCTATTTAAACCATTTTTCTTTCCAGCAAGATTAGAAGTTATGTAATGATCTTACAAGTTTACAAAGGATAAATTCTGCCTATAAGACCAAAAAATACAGAATCAGTACTATTTACACCCTTTTCCTTTCCACCAAGATTAGAAGTTATGTAATGATCCTACAAGTTTACAAAGGATAGATTCTGCCAATACATTGTTATTGTTTAAAAGGATATTCAATCACAATGGTGAAGTAAAAAGAATAAGAAGGCAATTGTATAACTGGAGCATGTAATGTCAATACCCTGAGAGTAACCGCTTGCAGAGAACTTCCACAATGCAACCTGAATGTATGGACAAGTATCAATTCCAATAAGAAATCTCAAAATTACCATCAAGACAACCACTTTTTTAACACGACAATAGACGTCTCAAAAAAACTGGGCATAGTTAATAAATTTTCCTAGAGAGCATGTGGCAAAAGTTACCGTTCCATCATGGCATCCAGCTAGGATTAACTCATGAGGGGCTGAAGTTGACCACTTCACTGTAAGAGGAATGCTGTTTTAACAACACATTCTAGATAGTCAGAGAGAAATAGAGAATAAGAATGTGGACAGAGCAACAGGACAGTTAAGTACTAAAAATTTCACAAAGTTTGTATATATAAATATATATAGCGATTTGCTAGGCAATTTTGCGGCTGGCTTTTGCACGTGAGAATATCCACCTCAGATGAATAATTGAATAAGACAAAACATGTCAAAAAGTCAACCTGTGTGGCCGTTTGCACATGCAAAAGCCAGCTGCAATATGGCTTTCAGCGAAATTTTGTAGCAAGTTCCCCCCCCACCCACCCCCGATATATATATTTTCATATGTACACACACACACACACACACACATATATAATATATATATATAATTTTTCAAAGAAACTGCACCAGATGAAAGACAAAAGAAGGATGTGAGAAATTCCAAGTCAATTATATAAACTTGAGCTATACTTGCACACATTAAAACAGAGACTTCAGCTAGGGTATGTCCCATCTTCCAGTTTCATGAATCTACAGTATAGAACCAAGGGACTCATGAATTATAATGATTAGCTAGTATGAGTCATGTCAATAGGGAGACGATCAAACAAAAAGTGCCTTTTAAAATTTTGAGAAGAAGCAACTAATGAAAACCTAGTGATTGGACGTTGTTCCCTTAGAACAAATTTACAGCCATTTCTACGTTCATAATTGTCAAAATAGCTCATCTTTTATAATTATCAACTTTTCTAAATCATATGTAAAGAAACTATTAACTACAAGAAGAAAAAAACAGAAAATAATCTTCTCATAGTTTACAATTGAAATCAAGTGAATGATATAAAACATTCAGGATTCTGAAAGCTAAAAGTCACATGATACTTCATCTTTCACGGCCAGAAATCCATAATGCACTACAGAACACATTTTATTATTCAAACTAGTGTTTAACTTTGCCTGGCCCCACACCTTATCTTTGAGCATCTGAATACTGGCGTTAGTTTTATAAAGCGAGGATCTATCCCCTCTTTGCACCGAGAACTATATAAAGTCCTGATCATGCTAGGAGAAGGAACCTCCCACCTGTATGTGGTTGATAGGATCATCAGAAGTCATTAAGCAGAATTTCTGAAGTGAAAAAATAAATATAAGGTAGTCCTAACATAGGTTCAAGTGTCAAGCAAAAATAAGAAACGGTCAAGGACAAGGCCCCCAAAACTGGGAAAATAAGAGGCGGTCAAACATAGGTTCAAGTGCCGAGTAAACCTTTTCAGAACAATGCAACCAAGACTAATAGAAGAGAATATCTACATGGCATAAGTAGGGATAGACATATCCTCCCTTATATGGTCCAATATTGTGGCCAGACTGCAAGGATACTAATAACTATCAATTTAATTTCAATTCTATAGAAGCTGAGAAATTTTTTCTTTTTGAATGACGGAAAATTTTAAAAACGGGCCGAGCCGAATGGCCGAGGCAATTGCAAAATGTACTATCAAAGTAGACTATAATGATATGGATACATGAATGAAAAAGCTGAATGTAATCAAAATATAAATATTAGGGACAGAATGACCAACTAATAGAACTCAACAGGCTCCTCATGTATGCACCCAGAGAGTCTTTCGGCATGTGTTTTTTAGTATGACATAAAACAATGCAGTTCTTGAGGTGCAGCAATTTTTTTAAATAAGGCATTTAATAACTAATAAAGTAAAAATTAAAACATAAATAATGAACACTTATGACAAGAAAAAAACAGAAATACAAAAAGGAGAATATCATACACTTCTAGAGAACCATTTCCTAGCAATACAGCAAGGTAACCAATGTGATGCTTGGATTGAGAATCATTAACATTGTAAGGCTGCCATTTAACATCCCATGCAACTTTCCCATTGTGGGCCAGACATAACATGACCCTAGGCAAAGCAACATCCTTCGGAAGGAATGAACTACCCATGCTAACTCCCAGGCAACCTTCACGGACAACCTCCGACCCCAGTGCCATCACGTCCTGACTGCAGCTGTCATTTGCTTGCGACACTGCATCAGAAGATTTATTTTCCCCATTCATGGCTGCCAAAATTGGATTAATATTATCACTATAGCCACCTTGGCTTGACTTATCTCCCATGTCACCCTTTACTATTAATCTTCTTTCACTGTTACTACTTAAATCATCTAAAGATTCACATGTGACTGATTTCTTTCTACCCCGCTTTTTGGGCTTCAATGGAATTGGTTCCTCTTTTCTGTAAACATTTAAAAGGCACCATATCTGAATGACACCTCTGCCAGTCAATGGGGCACCTATCTTGTCATATGAAGAGTGAGGAGAATGAGCAGCAACAGCAAGATACTGAAAAAGAAACAAGACGGTAAGGTAATTCAGAAACACTGGTTCTCACAATCATGAAAAAAAATGACAACAGCAAGATACTGAAAATGAAACAAGATGGTAAGGTAATTAAAAAACATTGGTTTTCGTAATCATGAAAAAATGACAACTTCCAAGCCAAGATACTTCATCCAGTACTGAAATCCAATTACCAGTTAAAACATCTGAAAAAATGAATGCACTCAATGCTAATAAAACCATTCTTTTAGTTGAAAAGGGTTAAGCAACAAAGTAGTAACTCAGACTTTGTTTCATCAATTAATAGGCTCCATCATAAACACTTCTAACTTTCAACCGGTGTCTAGAAACTTGCCTTCTCAACTGTGAACTGGCGCCTTCTCAACTAAGAACTTGTCAGTTCACTTCGTTTTGGACCTAACCAAGCTTCAAGTAGTACATATGTACAGCTTGGACTCCAATAAATGCTCATAAATTTATAATCTAGTGTATCTTTAACCACGAACCAGCATTGTTCCTATGCTGGTAATTTATACCGTCATATTTCCAATATTTAATTAAAAAAACCAGTGATATAAGACATAAGTGAGTACCTTCTTATGAAACGTTGCTCAAAGCATATGGCCAATAATGCTGTTCAAAGTACATACTGTAAGTCACTATGTAGTATATGTTCAATCTCCACTGGAATTCATTGTGGTGGTCGTAACAACCATGGACTCTGGCGTGGCAGTGGCACAAACTCCTATGGTAGATGTAGGCAGGGCAACAGTACTAAAATCTTGCTTGTCGGGGGTTATAGGAGGGCCAGATAGATAGGAATAAAACCTTGTGCATCAGAAACATGGTAAAGGCAAGGACAGAGTTGGACAGAGGAAGTGTCACATGGCTAGGAGTAGGGGGATGGACAACACCTATCTAGAAATTAATACTCACTGATACCTTGTATAAAATGCCGTCAACCGCAATAATAATTATTAGAGCTCCTACTGTAGTTGTATGATTTCTATTTGACTAACTAAAAATACAATGAGGCGGGGCAATCTATGAAAGGGGGTATCTTTAAAATATTAGACTCAGGTTTTAACCGACTAGGGTGAAGAATAAGGTACGGACAAAGGAAATACTCTATGCAAGCTATAGATATTTGAACTAACTGGCAAGAGTATATTATTGTAGTAGGGAATGGGGGTAAAATTTAGGGTTTTGGATCTTACTATTTGATTAGATTGGAAAAATATTTCTACTAGATTTAGGGTAGGCTTGGAAGGGTGTAGATGCATGTCGAAAAATTGTAGATGTATACCGAAAAGGTACAGACATGTTGACAAGGTGGAGGCAAAGCTTTTGGCAAGACTAAGAGACACAGGGTTTAGGATGAGATGAGATGTTTAAAACAAAAGAAAAAATTATGGTTTCGACCTTTTAGGGAAGGGAAAGGAATATTTCCAATTCCTAGGCAAATTCTTTTTCTGAAAGATACAAAGAAAAGAAGAGAGAAATAGTGAAAATATAGATTGCAAATAATGAAGAAACAAGACATTTATCCCAAGACAGCCCACCAAGAGTTTTCCTCAGCATCAAACCAAAGAAAAAGAAGATTGCAACATGAGGATCAAGGCATCGCATCCTAAGAACATAAATCACATCCAAGGATTGAAATTTCGGTGGCAATTTCAGTTTCAGTTTAAATTTCGGCCGAAATTTTTAAATTTCGGTAGCGGTTTGGTCCCGGCCGAAATCCAAAATTTAGGTCGAAATTTCAGTATTTCAGCCGAAATTTAAAAACCATACTCACATCCACACGAGTAAAAAAATTCAATTCTTTAATCATTCTATCATAGCATAAAAGAAAAGTAACATGACACTACATATATAAGAAAGAGAACTAGAATATTCTAGAACCCCAAACTAAAAAACACCACTTTTGGACTCAAATGCCATCAATGACTTAAAATACTTTCTCCCCACTTAAAATTTTCATAATATATGTGTGGGGCCTACTTAAAAACTTACAACTCAAAGAACTTGAGTGATTTTGATAAGAAAAGACTTTACTACCCCCTGTGACTTAAAAGACTTAAACAATACTCTAAAAACTAACTAAAATTCTTTGAACATTAACGTTGGGCCCTGCCTTAACTTATTAATTCTTCATGGCATCTTGGATAGTCCCCATCACACAACCACAAACCTGTTGAGACAACGAAACACACATGCCCCATAGTTTGTTCATTTTTAATTTTTCAAATTCTTGAGAGCCATTCTTCTTCTTTTTTCCAAATTCTTCAGGCCCTTGGCAAGTACGAAGTCAACTTAGTGTTTTAAATTTACTGCTTCACATTTTGTAGGGAGAATACCTACATATTAAAGCTCAAAATCGTAATACCAAAAATTAATTAAACAACATTAACAACTTACTCATATTTAGCAAAACCCAATAAGTCATTACGAATTGCCCTCTTGCACTACATCATACGAACCAGAAAATAACACATAGGATATAGCAACTATATCATGTTTTATGTATTGGGCTCTCAGCATGACAGCTCCTTAATAAAAACTCTTTTTCACAACTCACTTAGGACAGAGAGCACCGAGATGATTCTGAGGTTTTATATATAGTATTCAGCGTCTCGTGTGGAGTATACTTCATATATCAATCTCAAAAGCCTAATACCTAAGATTGATCAAACAACACTACCTAATACCTAATTGATAAGGAACATATACAGACAAATAAAACTGACTACCCATTTGAACAACACAACACGAAACAGCTACTAGGGATGTAGCAACTGTGTCACATTTTATGTCACATCATCCGTATATTTTATACACACACACACACATACCTATCCATATGGTAAACATACAGAAGGTAGATAGATAGATATATCCACATGCATAGATATTATCTAGTAAAGTGCTCAAGACTTATTTCTTCTCCTCCTATCAGCAACCTTGAACCTACAAATGTAGCCCATACGCATGAGATTCGGACCGTTCCTTTGGAAAGCCCCACCATGGATGACAATTGCCCAAAATTCGCACTGATTGGAGTATCCTAACAATCCGGCTGGAGGACTTCTCCTGGCCCAATATGACCATTGTTCAATTTTTTTTTCAACATTCCATTTGCAGTCCTCAAAATTCCTCCAGACGGTAGCATTGATAAAAAAAAAAAAAGTGGGACACGGGCTATGGCCTAATTGAACAAACAGCTCAATCTCATGGCACACATGTGCGGAATTAAAGGTGCAGAGGAGAGGGGAAAAAAGAAAAAAGTTAAGCACCAAATCCTTTCCCATCAAACATACAGTAACAGAAGGTAAAAGAGTATTGTGTCGCTGTTGTGAATCCATAAGTGCAAAAGGGAAATAATACCAGTTTCAAGGTTGAAACTTGAAAGTACCTCACAACTAATAGGATCCTCAGTCCTTTGATGAATCCTAGGACACCAATCCAATGCCCAAACAGGCCCACCAACGTGCAATATGAAATCTTTGCTGCAACAAAATCTTATGAGTAGCATTCTACAATGTATGAGGGAATGAACTAGAAGAAATGGAAATGCCGAAAATGATATAAATGTAATGACATCTTGATAGTAATTAATTGCATAAGAATATTGTCTTGAGAATGTATGCCACAATTTTCTTAAATAGTTTTGTTTATAAAACAAATACACTGACTTAACTAAGTATTGGAAAAGTATGTAAGGATTAATTTGTTCTTAAGTATATAGGAAAGCAAGAGTAGAGAAAAGGAAGAAAATGTCCAATCTCAACAATTAAAAGCACATAATGTTGAGACAAAATCAACCTTTTCCTTTCTTAAAACGAAAAATACAATATTGTAAAATACTCTAGTCTAGTGATATCAAAAATGTTTATGAAAAGCTTTTCCACCTTCCATCCTGGTTAAGATCTCCAGTGGGGCGCAAACCCATGATGAGCCCAAGCAAAACGCCCCCTCCCCTCCCCCCCATGCACACACACAACACACGCACACACGCATACACGCGTGCGCGCACACACACGCTCCAGGTTACATTAATTTCTAGCAGAACTCCAGGGAGCAGGGGGTATAAACTGGAAGACCATGTGCATCTGCGAAAACCAAGGCCTTTGAAGCACGCCCAATGCCAAATAGACATTACTATAGAATGCAAAATACAAGAGAAGGTGCTATAATCCCTTCACAAGTAGTCGTTTACAAGACCAAAACAAACTATCTCCATTGGAAATTGAAATACATAATGTTCACACGCACACACATGCTCACATGCAAACACACACGCACGTGTGATTGCGCGCGCGCGCACTACAAGTTTTCTTGGCCTTGATGTAGGGTCCAAAAATTTCAAGCATGAATATCCTCTTCCATTGGCTCTTCTAATGGGGCAGAATATCGAATTGACTTTTATGGTTGTATTTTGCCTCTAATGATATCATCGTCGCTAAAACTTCCTAGGGTCCTCATCGTGTTAGCAATTTTTCCATTGATGATTGCAATTTCTACGTTTCACATTGACATTGCCACATCTCACCATGACTCAATTGCCGCGAGTCATAATAGTCTCATAGTTCCAAAATTTGTAATTTTTGGGGAAAAAAGCAGGAAAATGTTCCTGGAAAAAATTTCCATGAAACAATTGTGAGATATTCAATAAAAAGTTAATAATTACAAAATTTGTCATTTTTTGGGGAAAAAGGAGCAAAATGTTCATGGAAAATTTCCATGAAAAAATTGTGAGATATTCAACAAAAAATAATTAGCTCTCCCTATATTCCATGGAATTCAACCAATAATTCACAATTTTTCAATAAAACATAGTAAATTAGAATAGTTCGCGACAAATAAAAATAGACCTGCATTGTAAGAATCGAATTGATATACAACCCTCCTAATTTAAGGAAATGCACTTAACCATGTGTATGCCAACGATTGTTTTCCATGTGTATGCCAATGATTGTTTTACTAGGCTGATTGGTAAGGTGGATTGGAATATTCAGTTCTGCATAAACTTTTTTAGAGAGAAATCCAGAGTTGGGGCGTTACTTGTGAAGAATTAATCCAGACGACATTAAGAGTGACAGCATAGACAGAAGAATCTGTATTCCTGAGTCGAATGGAAAGTTCTCAATTTGATAATTCAACCGGCTCCTTGTTCCTCTTGCTCTACGTGTGGCAGATGGGAAGTCAGTGGACCATATCTTTGTTCCCTATCTTTCAAAAAAAGGTATTGTATTTTGCATTAAGATGGTTGGGATTGCTTGTACTTTTGTGAGCGAAGCCGCTGATTTGTTGGATTAGTGCTCTTTTGCCCCATGGTCGATGAGGGGTGAATTCTATAGGGTTTGGTGTTAGTTGCAATTCTGTAGATCCTCTGGAAGGAAATAAACAATAGAGTTTCTGAGGGTGTTCCGAAAAATGTGTGAGCATTTCAGGAGCTGATATTGCCTAGTGGGCAAAGGTTCTCCCTGAGTTCCATAATTACTCCGCCTCGACAATTAAGAGGAATTGTGATGAAAATCAGCTTAGCAACCCCCCTCCACCCTTTATCGTCTAGTTTAATTCATGTCCGACGGCATTGGGGGGTTGTTGCGAGACACAAGGGGGAAGTTAGTATGGCTTTCTCTGACCCAATTGGAAGGCGTGATTCCAACACTGCCGAAGTCATCGCTCTCCTATTGGGGATTTGTAGTGCGGGTCAAGATCTTCTAAAGGACCTTATTGTGGAAGGAGACCCGTTGAATGTGAATAGATGGGTGAAGGTGCCAGTTATCCTTGGCACTTTATGGACGTGATTGAGGAAGTCCAAGGACAGAATTGAGGGCTACTCAGTGGTGTTATAGCATGTTTGGGGATCAACCAATTCCGAGGTTGATTAGCCTATTCGCTAGCCGACCCCAACTAGTTTGGGACAAAGGCTTAGTTGAGTTGACTACTAGCCTATTCGCTCCAGATTTGACTCGGGAGGAGATTATGACCTTTGTCTTTCTCCTCCCTTGATGTCAGATGATGTTTTTTTTTTCTTCCATTTCTTGTTTGTTGTGTTTTTCTAACCATCTCACTCACCTTATTGTTTCCTTTCCCTTTCTGCTAATAAAATTTGCCATTAAAAATATGTAATAAGCACGCAAGAATAAAATTAAATCCATCACTGACCAGAGTATGGACCAGGTGTCCCCATTAAATATCATCTAGATCTCCCCAACCACCAGTCAGTGAATAGTGAGGGGAACAGCAAACTTGTCGACTAGTAGCGGGGTAGTTTGTAACTGGTACTTCCTCATGGTCTCAAGACAGGATTTCCTAGAAAACGGGTTTGCTTTGTTATCCAACATTGGCCATTTCTTTCTTCCTACAATGAGGACTTTTACTTCCTTTGATGGAGATTGCTAACCAATGTAAATAAATCAAACTGTTCAAAAAAAGAGAATTGCTAACCAATTTCTCTATTTTTACTAATGAAATTCACACTTATGGATGAAAGCATGCACGCATAATAATCTTGTATAACAACAAAACCAAGTTCACTTGCATGAAAACAGGAAAAAAGAGAGCAAGAAAGTGAAGTGATAATCAATCCAAATAAAATTCGGGGTGTATTCTTGAGTTATTGTTACAACTTTAAGGGAAGAAGATCTTCAAATAGAACTACATGGAAAACTAAATAAAACCAACATACCTGGAATTCAAAAATTGGGTACTACCAGATAGTTTCTCCATCTGCATCAATATATCAAATCCAGTAATAAAAAAGGATATGGTAAATAAGGTCCAAGATGCAACATCCAGCTCACTTTAAAGCAGTACGTAGCAAAAAAGCGCGAGTATGGCTTTCTTTAAAAAAAAAATAACTAAAAGAAATATAGAAAAAGAAAAGGATTATAAAAAATCAATAGCCCAACGAACCGACTCATCGCAACCTACCTTAGGAACAGTTGCAGCAGAAAACGGGGGTAAGCTTACCCCATTAACAGCATCTTTTACTTGAGAGGTTCTTGTTTCATAAGCGAACCGAATGATTTTTGGTTGGTAATAATGGTGCTTCCATTCTCTGTATACATACACAAATACATTTTATCAGGATGACATAATGAACTCATAAAAGTTGACGATAGGTGGAGAACTTCACAAATTGAAAACAAAACAAGGAGGCATATACTGTGTATAATCATTTTTAACATATCCTCAATGCTAGAAGCAAAGATAAGAAAAAATAAAGCATCAACATGTTAGGAGAAAATGGCAAACACATTACCAATAAAATGATACTAAATTGAGTGGACTATTTTTCTTGTAGCACATGGGAAAATGCTCCAACTAAGAGGAGTATTAAAAAATTTAGTCCTTTTGTGGGTTTTGCTAAATAGATCCAAAATCATGCAGACTTTAGCACCTAACACATTTTAAAGTAGGTTATAGCCAACAATTTCAAGCTTAAGTAGGTTTTAACAAATATTCTATAAAAATAAGTAGACTTGCTAAATAAAAAAATTAACTAAAGGGATTGTACTTGAGAAAACTCACAATATTTAGATTCTAAAATGAAAAGACACTACAAAATAGCATCAAATTGACCGAGCTAAAATCAATATTGATGGAACCACGAAAGTGGTAGCTACAGCATAATCTACAACAGGTTTCAAAGTGGGAGCAAAATTCTAGAGAGGGAGTAGCACCAAGTTACATTTGCTAAGAACAAGACAGGCCCTTATCAAAGTCTTCAAGAGCAGATGCCAGATTATGTCCAAAGAATGAAACTTTCTATAAGTATCTGAAATTGAAGCACCCAAGTGCTTGCTATTCTAAGATGGCCAACTGTTTTTAGAACACATTACAGAACGTAAACTTAATGCAAAATTTGTACTATCAAACATTAAAAAAAACATGCATACTTCGAGGTCATCTTCGCAAGCTAAACTTTGGACACATATTCCCCTGCTGGAAAAAACATTTTTCATCATAAAAGAATTCAAGTTCAACCTAATTTAGCTTAGAATGATGCTAACAAATATCACTCAATCAATAAAAGCACGGCCTTTAGTATAGAAACCAATGCAATTTTAATGTTTGTATCAATTGCAAGAATGAAATTTACAATGGAAACCTATTACCAATAGTTTTAAATTTCATCCGAAATCTTAAATTTAGGCCCAAATATTTCGGTTTTGTTCCAATCCGACACCGAAAGTACATTGAATCAGTTTTTTACCGGATTTCAGCGAAATTTACAAGATTTCCACCGAAATTGCTGAAATTTCGGCCAAATTTTCCGAAATTTTTTACCGAATTTTACATTATTTCGATCGAAATTTATATCCTCTAGTTGGGATTTACTTATTTAATCATTAATTATGATTTAATAACAGAAGTCTTTTTTCCATCTCTTGAAATACAAAAGCAACAACGAAAAATCAAGAGAAAAAAATGGGGTTTGAAATTGGACTCACGTTAAGAAAGTGACAGACAAGGAGAACCTTTCAATCTCACTTTCAACAAAACTCTCTTCGTCCGTAATTCCGCAAAGCAAAGAAATCGTTTTGATCGCTTGAAAGTGATTCTCAACTGAATAATCAAACATTGAAACTGCAATTTCAGCATTGCTTATATCCAATGTAGGATCCACTGAATTTGAATTCTCTTCAATCGTAATTTCAGCATTGCTTCTATCCAATGTAGGATCCACTGAATTTGAATTCTCTTTCACAGCATTTTTCTTCAAACCCACTTCATTTTTCCTCGTTCCTCCCCCTTCTGGATTTTTCCTTTATTTCTTCCATGGAAGGTGGCAAAGACCGTTCCAAACTTTCCTCTTTTGTAATTTCAGCATTGCTTATATCCAATGTATGATCCACTAAATTTGAATTCTCTTCCACCATAATTTCAGCATTGCTTCTATCCAATGTAAGATCCACTGAATTTGAATTATCTTCCACCGCCTTTCTCTTCAAACCCACTTCGTTTTTCTTCGTTCCTGGGCCCGTGCCTTTCTTCCTTCCCCTTCTGGATTTTTCCTTAATTTCTTCCATTTCACTACCAGGAACACCGCAAATAGTGTTCCAAACTTTCCTTTTTTGTATCTAACCACCTCAATATCTAGGGTTTTTTTTTTTTGAATGGTATCTCAGTCTCTGAGTTTGCTCTCTTTAATAAAATCTATCATCACTCAAAAACAGGGCAATCTCAAGGTCGATTCCTATCTAGGGTTAGCACTGTTTTTCACCAACTCTAACTGCTTAAGCTTTTGGATCAATTGGTTGTTTCAAAAAACCCTAGAGAAAACCCTAGAAAAAAAAAATCAGCCGCAACGAAGAATCCTAGTCCCCTTGGTTTCTCCTTCTTTATTTTCTGTAAATTCTTCAAGTTCTCGGCAGGAGACTGTGGTGTGATCCTTACAAACTTTCTGATTGCAAATTTGAGCAGAAAACAAGATGGTTTTAGGGTTTATTCCTTTCTAGGGTTTAGACTGTTTATCATCAACAGTATATAATAAAATATAATAGTAAAACGAGAAGGTTGCTGATAAATGCGCCCCTTTATCAGCAAAATAGTATTTCTTCAAATGACGAAAATACCCATGTAGTTCTCTTCCTCACGTCCTCGTTCGGGAATGTGAGGGTTTCCAGGGATGTGGTCTGTCTTATCTGGGTATTTTCGGCATTTCAGGAAACACTGTTTAATTGTATATGACTATATGAGTACCTATTTTAGCCGATTTCAAGGAGAATAAATAGTGGGTGTCCTCAGAATAATAAAAAGGGTGAATTTATCAGCTCGGGCACAGACTGAGGAATAAAAAAATATCTTGCTTAAGAGACATCCAATTGACCTTGTTTTAAGTATCAATCCCTAGCAAATCCCTAGTAATATAGTCTCTCGCTATCTAATAACATAATTCATTTCTTGTTTTAAGTATCGGCTAGGTCCGAAATTTATGCTGAAACCGAAATTTCAAACCATTTTCTCTCTCTCTTAACCTTCTCTCTGTCTTTATCAATAACTGTGATACCCAAGATCTCTCCCTCTCGCCGATTCACACTCACTGTTTGCAAAAAATATAGGGCAATGATAAATTCGTACCCCCTTTAGGATGATTCGCACCCCTTTAACGTGTTAGTTTGCCCCATATCCTGCTCTACTGCGAATTTATCACCGCCCAAAATATGTTTCTTTGAATAAAAACCATGAATTTTGGACGCGTGTCAAGACAGAGAATGTGATACGCGGGTGTGCACAATGAGACCTATGGTGGGCCTCGCCTATAGGTCTATGCTATTGGGTTAAAGCGGGCCCATATCGTTGCCACCTCTACTTTTTCCTAATTGTGGATTTTTGTAGACTTGGCAAAATTGATCCGTGCCCGTGGGTCAACCCAACCCACTAGCAAATTTGCGGGTACGGGTTGACATGAACGTGAGAACTCTCAAGAAAGAGTTGGAACTTTGTGGTGAGAGAAAGAGCGACTAAAAGCCTCTCTCTCTCTCTCTCTCTCTCTCTCTCTCTCTCTCTTTATATATATATATATATATATATATATATATATATATAGGAAACATTTCCTACACACTTGTGTAGGTAAGTTACCTACACACTAGCTTAAAATATAGTGGGGGCCCACATTGTTTGGGTGATCCAAACCATTCATTTGAATGGTCCTCACAGAGATAAGGTGTCCACAAAAAATCAGATCCATAGGATCATCCCAACCCTATATATATATATATATATATATATATATATATATATATATATATATATATATATGAGCAAAGTGTTCCTGCGCAGCTGCTCAGTTAGCTTAACTGAGCAGCTGCCCCAAAAAACTCATGTGGCCCCATATTTTTTGGGTGATTCAAAGCATTCATTTGATGGGCCCTTCCATGGATTGGGTGTGTACCAAAAATCAGCTCCATTGGATCACCAATGGGTGTCCATTTGTGGGGCCAAAAATGGACAGATACTGTTTCTCCACAAATCTGTCCATTTTTTGCCCCACAAATGGACACCCTAAGGTGATCCAATGGAGCTGATTTTTGGTGGACACCCTACCCATAAAAGGGCCCATCAAATGAATGCTTTGGATCCCACCCAAAATGTGGCCACATGAGTTTTTGGGGCAGCTGCTCAGTTAAGCTAACTGAGCAGCTGCGCAGGAACACTGCCCTCATATATATATATATATATATATATATATATATATATATATATATAGAGAGAGAGAGAGAGAGAGAGAGAGAGAGAGAGAACGGTTCCTACACACATGGGTAGATAAGTTGTCTACACACTACCTTAAAATACAGTGGGAACCACATTATTTGGGTGATCCAAACCATTCATTTTTAAGGCCCTCTCATAGATAGGGTGTCCACAAAAAATCAGATCCATAGGATCATCCTAACCATTCGAACTTTGGAGGCAAAAAATTAAATAATTTGTGAAGGTTTAAAGACATCCATTTTACCTCCACAAATCGTAGGGTTGGGATGATCCTATAGATCTGCTTTTTTGTAGACACCCTATCTATGTGAGGGCCTTTAAAATGGATGGCTTGGATCACCCAAACAATGTGGGCCCCCACTGTATTTTAAGCTAGTGTGTAGAGAACTCTCTACACATATGTGTAGGAACCGTTTTCTCATATATATATATATATATATATATATATATATATATATATATATATATATATATATTCAATGAAGCTCCCATAAAGCTTCCAAATAAAGCAAAATTCTTTTGGATCTCTTTGGCACAAGATTATCAAGTGTCTTTAATGCTAACCTTGCCTTCCAAGATGTTTCCAAACATAGATTAGCTAATTAAGAAAAGGGTTGCTTAAATGCGAGGCCACAATCAGTTTCAGAAAGTCTAAATATGGAAACTTCCAACATGCGAATGTTGAAGAGTGTAGGCAAATTAAGTTGGAGAGATTCTTTAACAGTTTGAGTACCTGTTTTATCTTCGTAGAAAAATGGTAGAGTGGCAAGAGAAATTATTTAACAATTTGAGTACATGAAAACATGAGTACATGTTTTACCTTATTACACAAATAGAAGAATGGCATAATCATAAGCTGAGAAGAGTTCGATCAATGGGTGAACTCACAACTATTTTACTATTTTTCATTTGAGTAGATATTTTACAACACCTGGGATGTGAATTTTCATGAGATATTCTTCCCAATCGATGCACTTGGGGTCGAAACATAACATCCCATCTGTCATGCCATCATCTTTCATCGCTGCCCTAAACTTCTCTGAGTTGAAGTTGTCGAATCTACACAACACAATTATTATCGTTAAACGCTAAACAATTTTAAGAGAATGTGATCAAATCATTTTAGATGATATATATATGAGAAAACGGTTCCTACACATATGTGTAGAGAGTTCTCTACACACTAGCTTAAAATACAGTGGGGGCCCACATTGTTTGGGTGATCCAAGCCATCCATTTTAAAGGCCCTCACATAGATAGGGTGTCTACAAAAAATCAGATCCATAGGATCATCCCAACCCTACGATTTGTGGAGGTAAAATGGATGTCTTTAAACCTTCACAAATTAGTCCATTTTTTGCCTCCACAGTTCGAATGGTTAGGATGATCCTATGGATCTGATTTTTTGTGGACACCCTATTTATGTGAGGGCCTTAAAAATGAATGGTTTGGATCACCCAAATAATGTGGCCCCCACTATATTTTAAGCTAGTGTGTAGATAACTTATCTACACATATGTGTAGGAACCGTTTTCTCTCTCTCTCTCTCTCTCTCTCTATATATATATATATATATATATATAGAGAGAGAGAGAGAGAGAGAGAACATTTCCTACACACTTGTGTAGGTAAGTTACCTACACACTACCTTAAAATACAGTGGGGGCCCACATTGTTTGGGTGATCCAAACAATTCATTTGAATGGTCCTCACATAGATAGGGTGTCCACAAAAAATCAGATCCATAGGATCATCCTAACCATTCAAACTATGGAGGCAAAAAATGGACTAATTTGTGAAGGTTTATACACGTCCATTTTACCTCCACAAATCGTAGGGTTGGAATGATCCTATGGATCTGATTTTTTGTGGACACCCTATCTATGTGAGGACCATTCAAATGAATTGTTTGGATCACCCAAACAATGTGGGCCCCCACTGTATTTTAAGGTAGTGTGTAGGTAACTTTCCTACACAAGTGTGTAGGAAATGTTCTCTCACATATATATATATATATATATATATATATATATATATATATATATATATATATATATATATAAGGAAAAGGAGTGTGCGGTCGAGCACACCTAAGCTTAGGTGCGGTCGAGGGCCTAAATACATGGGTCCCACATTTTTTGTGTTGATCAAAACTATTCATTTGCAAGGCCCCATCATAGATAGGGTGTGTACAAAAAATCAGGTCCACTAGATCATCCTAACCCCTCCAAAAGTGGAGGGCAAAAATGGGCAGATTTGTGGCAAACGGTGTCTGTCCATTTTGACCTCCAGAAATGGATGGGTTAGGATGATCCTATGGAGCTGATTTTTTGTACATGCCCCATCTATGTAAGGGCCTTTCAAATGAATGCTTTGGATCATCCTAACAAAGTGGGCCCACATGAGTTTGGGGCCCTCGACCGCACCTAAGCTTGGTGCGGTTGACCGCACAATCTTATTCCTATATAAAACGGTTCCTACACATATGTGTAGAGAGTTCTCTACACACTAGCTTAAAATACAGTGGGGGCCCACATTGTTTGGGTGATCCAAGCCATCAATTTTAAAGGCCCTCACATAGATAGGGTGTCTACAAAAAATCATATCCATAGGATCATCCCAACCCTACGATTTGTGGAGGTAAAATGGATGTCTTTAAACCTTCACAAATTAGTCCATTTTTTGCCTCCACAGTTTGAATGGTTAGGATGATCCTACGGATCTGATTTTTTGTGGACACCCTATCTATGTGAGGGCCTTAAAAATGAATGGTTTGGATCACCCAAATAATGTGGCCCCCACTGTATTTTAAGGTAGTGTGTAGATAACTTATCTACACATGTGTGTAGGAACCGTTCTCTCATATATATATATGAGAGAACGGTTCCTACACACATGTGTAGATAAGTTATCTATATGAGAGAACGGTTCCTACACACATGTGTAGATAAGTTATCTACACACTACCTTAAAATACAGTGGGGGCCACATTATTTGGGTGATCCAAACCATTCATTTTTAAGGCCCTCACATAGATAGGGTGTTCACAAAAAATCAGATCCGTAGGATCATCCTAACCATTCAAACTGTGGAGGCAAAAAATGGACTAATTTGTGAAGGTTTAAAGACATCCATTTTACCTCCACAAATCGTAGGGTTGGGATGATCCTATGGATCTGATTTTTTGTAGACACCCTATCTATGTGAGGGCCTTTAAAATGGATGGCTTGGATCACCCAAACAATGTGGCCCCCCACTGTATTTTAAGCTAGTGTGTAGAGAACTCTCGAACCGTTCTCTATATATATATATATATATATATATATATATATATATATAGAGAGAGAGAGAGAGAGAGAGAGAGAGAGAGAGAGAACGTTCTATATATATATAGAGAGAGAACGGTTCCTACACATATGTGTAGAGAGTTCTCTACACACTAGCTTAAAATACAGTGGGGGCCCACATTGTTTGGGTGATCCAAGCCATCAATTTTAAAGGCCCTCACATAGATAGGGTGTCTACAAAAAATCAGATCCGTAGGATCATCCCAACCCTACGATTTGTGGAGGTAAAATAGATGTCTTTAAACCTTCACAAATTAGTCCAATTTTTGCCTCCACAGTTCGAATGGTTAGGATGATCCTATGGATCTTATTTTTTGTGGACACCCTATCTATGTGAGGGCCTTAAAAATTAATGGTTTGGATCACCCAAATAATGTGGCCCCCACTGTATTTTAAGCTAGTGTGTAGATAACTTATCTACACATGTGTGTAGGAACCGTTTTCTCATATATATATATATATATATATAACTTAGAAGAAGACTGAGGGTTTCTTTAGTTATCTTTAAAATAATTTACATATAATCTTATATTCAAATGCATTTGAATTTAATCATGATCACTTGAAAATAACGGTTGTAGTAGTCATAGAAATTATATAGTTATTAGCTTTGAAAAATGCCATCTCATTTACAAATAATAGTAAATCAATTTATATTATTTACAAATAAGAACTAATTTTGATGGCATCCAAAGAAGCCATAAATTGTTAGAGCCACTTTGTCAGTAATTTATGTAATTCAAATAAATTTACTAAGCTATTGTTAACAGAATAGAAGGTATGTCAGGGTTTGAGAAGTGGATATTTTTTTTTTATTGATTTTGGTATTTGTCATATCACCTATCTCTCTATCCCTCTCAATATATATAAGCTTTTATGAGCTAGACCTCACTAACATAGAGGGCCCACATTGTTTGGATGATCCAAAGCATTCATCTGATAGGCCTTCATATAGATAGGGTGTGCCCAAAAAATCAGCTTCATAGGATCATCCTAACCCTTCCATTTGTGGAGGTTAAATGGACGAGTATAAACCTCCATAAATCTGCCCATTTTTAAAATCCATAAATGGAAGGGATAGGATGATCCTATCAAGCTAATTTTTTACGCAAACCCTATCTATATGAGGGCCTATCGAATGAATGCTTTGGATCATCCAAACAATGTGGGCTCCCTGTGTGTGTTTGTGAGCTCTAGCTCATATAAGCTTATATGAGCTCTAGCTCACAAACACTATATATATATATATCTATATATATATATATATATATATATATATATATATATATATATATATATATATATAGGGATTTGCTAGCCACTTTCACGGAAAGCTATTTCGCGCCTGGCTTTTGCATGTGATGAGGCCATGCCAGATGAATTAAATGAGTAAGACAAGATATGCCAAAAAGTCAACATGTGAGGCTGTCATCCAATGCAAAAGCGAGCTGCGAAAATGGCTAGCAACTCACATATATATATATATATATATATATATATATATATATATATATATATATATATATATATATATGAGAAAACGGTTCCTACACATATGTGTAGAGAGTTCTCTACACACTAGCTTAAAATACAGTGGAGGCCCACATTGTTTGGGTGATCCAAGCCATCCATTTTAAAGGCCCTCACATAGATAGGGTGTCTACAAAAAATCAGATCCAGAGGATCATCCCAACCCTACGATTTGTGGAGGTAAAATGGATGTCTTTAAACCTTCACAAATTAGTCCATTTTTTGCCTCCACAGTTCGAATGGTTAGGATGATCCTATGGATCTGATTTTTTGTGGACACCCTATCTATGTGAGGACCTTAAAAATGAATGGTTTGGATCACCCACATAATGTGGCCCCCACTGTATTTTAAGCTAGTGTGTAGATAACTTATCTACACATATGTGTAGGAACCGTTCTCTCTCTCTCTCTCTCTATATATATATATATATATAGAGAGAGAGAGAGGGAGAGAGAGAAGGATTCCTGCGCTCGAGTGCATGAAACAAGGGTGGGGCCACATTGTTGGGGTGATCCTAAGCATTCATTTGAAAGGCCCCATCATAGATAGGGAATGTACCAAAAATCAGCTTCATTGGATCATCATAGGGTGTCCATTTGAGGGGGTGAAAATGGACATATACTGTTTGTCCACTAATCTGCCCATTTTTTCACCCCACAAATGGACATCCTAAGATGATCCAATGGAGCTGATTATTGGTGGACACCCTATCCATGAAAGGGCCTTTCAAATGAATGCTTTAGATCCCACCAACAATGTGGGCCCACCGCTGTTTTTGCACTCAAGCGCAGAAACCCTTAACTTATATATATATATATATATATATATATATATAGGGGAAAGTGTGAGCGGACCCTCATATAAGCTTATAAGAGGTGACCGCTAAAAACATGGTGGGCTCACATTTTTGGGGTGATCCGAACTAGTCATTTGATAGGCCCTGACATAGATAGGGGGTGCCCAAAAAATCCGCTCCATAAGATCATCCCAACCCTTCGAACTGTGGAGGAGAAAGAGGGGGAAATGGGCGGGTATAAATTTGCCCACTTACCCGTCCATTTTCCCCTCTTTCACCTCCACACTTCTGTAGACACCCCATTTTGACAAGGCCCTAAAAATCCCCAAAATTGAATAAAATTCCCAAATTCCGAGTCCCAAGTATTCCGAAGTTAATCTCAAAAATTCCTGGGGACTGGGCCCAGAATGAGAAGAAGGTTCGAGTCTTGGAGCACCTTATTACGCATATTCCTGGGTACAAATTCCCCAGGAGGTTGTTAGTATTCTCGAGAATCCCCCTGTAAAATTTCAGGGCAATCGGGCGAAAAATGAAGAATAAGACAGGCGAAGTATGTGGGATAATTAAAGTTGGGCTGTGGTAGGGTGAATTATCAAAGCATGGTTGTGTGGATATCCCCCCTTTTTTCCAAAAAAGACAAGATATTTTTGTTGGTAAAATGGTGGTTTGTCACTTTTAGAAGGGTATTTTTGGGAATTCTCATAATACTTAGGGTGTAAGCAATCCCTAGGGACCCTTGGATCAAATCTAAGGGTGAGGATCATTTGGAGAAAGAAGAATCTTCACCCTGTTTTCTACTTGGCCCCCCCCCCCTTTGGTTAAAATTTCTTCACAAATACATTAGGAAGGGCTGTCCAGGTAAAGAAGAGGGGTACAAATTTATCACCCATTTCCTTTAAAAAACCCAAATTGATTAGGGTTTGGGGAGGGTTTTTCATTTTTTTTCCTTGGAAGGAAGGGTTTTCATTTTTTTCTCTTGCAACAGAGGGAGGAAGAAAAAGAGTGAGGGAGAGAAGAACAAACTCAGCTCCACCTAGCCTCCATCAGCAAAACCCATTTCAAAAACAAAAAAAAAACAAAAAAATTTCATCTTCTTCTCCGGCAGGCTTGCCGGATTCCGGCAAGCCGATTCCCCTCCACCTTGCTTTCTTCCTCTTCTCCTTCTTTTCTCCACCTCCACCGTCAGCCGGAATCTGGCGAGGCCAAACCCATCTCCGGCCAGCAACCCACCAAAAATCCACTCCATCTTCTCCATCTCCTCCAACCTCCACCGAAATCCCACCACCCAAACCCCTGTTGAAATCCGGCCACCACTACACCTCCTCCAACACCATTTCTCCTTCAACAGCCACCATCAACCTCCCAACCACCACCTTACCTCCTCCACAATCACCATTTCTCCTTCAACAACCACCACCATACCTACCAGCCACCCTCTCTGCCGCCAGTTCTCTCCCCGCCGGCACCACCACCACCATCACCACTACCAAACCCTTCAATCAGCCATCATCCCTACCAGCCACCCTTTTTGCCGCCAGATCTCTCCCCACTGGCACCACCACCACCACCACCACACCATAAAAACCTGCAACCCGTTTCCACTTCCTCCGGCCACCACCGCACCTCCACCATCCCTACCAGCCACCCTCTCTGCCGCCAGATCTCCCCCCACCGGCACCACCACCACCACACCATAAAAACCTGCAAACCAACCACCATCTACGGCCGGCCTTCACCCAACCGCATTTAAACCCACCTCTCAAACCCACATCAACAGCCACCACCCTCTTCAAACTCAAACCAGCCATTTTTCCATCGCCACCGGCCACCGCCACCTCTAGCCACCAAAAACCCTTCGAAAATCCTCCCAAGCCGCCGCCCATCCACCATCTCCACCCTAAAGCCGAACCCACTTTCTGCAACTCCCTTTCCCCTAAAACCCATTTTCAAAAACCCAAACTCACCACACCGTCGGCCACCACCCCCATTTCTTCCTCCACCCCCCATTGGCCGCGATCCCCATCTCCTATACCACCGAAACCCCACCAAAAACCCATCTCTACCACCGGCCAACCCCATATTCGGCCGGCCACACCCACCAATCCCCAATCACAAAAACCCATTTCTCTGTAAAACAGAGAGGGGAAGAAACAGAGAGAAACAGAGAGAGAGGGAGAAGGGAAAGAAGGTGTTGGGCTAGTCTTCCCCGGCGGCCATCACCGGTCCTCCACCATCAGCCGCCACCTTCTTCACCGATTGCCACCACCTTCTTCATCGTCCGGCCAGCCATCTACAACTCCCACCGGCCGGCCATCACCACCTAAACCCATTCGAGTCACTCTCTGCAGCTTACGGCCAAGCCACCATTTTCACATCCTCCGGCCACTCTCCCGGTAAGCCACGATTTTCCCCCAACCTCCCCTGTTGAAAACCCCCATTTCCGTTTGAAAATATACAGAAGAGAGAGAGAGAGAGAGAGAGAGAGAGAGAGGGAGGCTCGGCCCGACCGTGTCTTCTCCGGTGTCTCGCCGAAGTTCCGGCCTCCCACGCCGGGCAATGCCCACCCCGAGTGAGCCCAGTTCCATCCCCAATCTAACTCGGTTCAGCCTTGATCCAATTCAGCCCCAACTCGGGACCCGTAACCCGACCCCAATCCATTTCAGCCCCAACTCGGGACCCGTGACCCGACCCCAATCTGATTCAACCCCAACTCGGACCCGTAACCCGACCCCAATCCGAGTGAGCCCAGTCCAACTCAGACCCAACTCAACCCAGCCGAGTTCAGCCCTTACCGGCTCGACACAGCCCAATTCCCTTTACGCCTACAAATCCCTAACCCTAGATCAAATCCACAACCTGATCCTAACCCCAACTCAGCTCTTACCCAAACCCGTGTCTCAACCCGCACCCTTAACCCCAGCCCAAGCCCAATCCGCGACCCAATTCCTCCTGATCCAATTTGGACCTTATGCGGCCCGAACTCAATCTTGCAATCTGATTCGCCCAACTTTACCTAGCTCAGCCCAGACTCAAATCAACTCAGCCCAAATTAACACAGTTCGGCCCAAGCTACTCCGGTCCAACTCGGACCTAACTCGGTCCAGCCCCGGCTCAACCCGTTCCAATCCAGTCTAAGCCAAGTCAACCCGCACTTGGCCTTAACCATTAACCCAATCCAATTCAGCCCCAACTCGGACCCATAACCCGACCCCAATCTGATTCAACCCCAACTCGGAGCCCACACTAATCTTCCTCTTTCCTCCCCTTTCAAGGGTCCTCTTAGTTTTAGGATTTTCCTTAAATCTTAGGGTTTCTTATAGGTTTTTGAGAGGTTGTCCATTGATTTCAGAAGTCGTCTCGGCGGGTCCAGGCTATGACGAAATGTATCTTGAGCCAACCCTTTCCCTTCCTGCCTTAGAGTTTTCGCAGGTTAAGGGATTTCTTCCTCTTTAGAGTCAGTCCTAGAGAGTTTAGGAGTCAGTCTTACCATCCTAGGGTTTAGGCGTCTGTCCTACCCCTGTAGAGTTTAGGATTCTGTCCTATCCCTTCATAAAATTTAGGATTCCGTCCTTCCATCTTTCAGAGTCAGTCTTCAGTATAGGAGTCAGTCCTTCAGTCTTTCAGGGGTCTGTCCTATCATCATAGGGGTTAGGATTCTGTCCACCCTCTCATCAAGTCATGTGATTTTGTCCGCTCCTGCAGGGTATAGGATGCTGTCCAACCCTTGCAGAATTGTGATTCTGTTCATTCCCCCCGCAAAGCATAGGATGCTGTCCAACCTTTGCGGGATATCAGGAGTCTGTCCTCCCCTTGTGATGATAGGATTTTGTCCTCTTGTGTCGAAAAAATCAAAAACATCTGAAAAATCAAAAATCCCAAAAACTCGAGTCATTAGGAGTAGTTAGGAAATCCAGTTCCGAACTACGGATGGCTTGATCCCTAGCTGAGGGGTACGTAGGCAGCTCAGGCGTGCTGCTGGCATCCTGAGTGCAGTCACCATTATTTTTCCACTCTTTTTATACCACTTCACCATTTTTGTAAATATTTCTCAAACATTTCAAAACAAAAGCAAAAAAAATGGGCAAGGACGGTGATTGCCAGGTCACTCGGAGCCCTCTTTTCATTCCATTTTCGGTTTTCATCGTGATTTTCGGTTTCCATCGGTTTTCTGATGTTTTATCGGGTTTTGGGACGGGCGATGACGTAGCGTGGCCCCTTTACAGGGATTGCCCTCGCTGAGCCCAACGATAGGTTATGACGATCGCGAGACTTGTCCGATCTTCAGCAGATTAGGATCGCTGGGCTTGATTCCTTTTGAATCGCCCTCTGAGCCTATCGTGTGTTCCATCTTCTTTCCCCTGGCATTTTGGTTCTCACGTGCCGTTGATTTTCTAATTTTTTTCTTTTCTTACACCTTTTAGCTTGCTGTGCGCTTATCTTATATTTCTTATGCATTCTAGTTTGTTTGTTCTTCTAGCGTGCGATCGATTGCCATTTTCTTAGTCTTATCTCTTGCATAGGCTCGCATGCTAGTGTGTTTACCTTACTGCTTTGATTGCTTAGCTATAGCGTTTATCCATTCGTCTTAGCTTGATTATCTGTCTAAACTTAGATATTTGCTTTCCTTATCTCATTATATCTGTCATTATCTGTTTAGCTGTAGCTCTGCATGCGATTGTTTATTGCTTTCTTAGATGTGATGAGTTAGGATTTGGATGTTCACTTTCTTTGCCCATCCCCGGGTCATGCATGCTTAGATAGACGTTATCTCGGGGATGATGGTTCCCATTTCACATGATTTTTGCCCAAAACTCTTCAAAGTTAATAATAAATGGCATAAGAGACCAGGTGCTCGCACTTGGGCGAATCGGGGGCGCCTAATCCCTTCCCCATTCGTCATCAGGCACGGACCCTTTGTATCTCTGGTTATCTGTTGCGACAGAGCACAGCATGGGATCCAGGGCCCACGTCCTTGGATGGCGACTCTTTCTTTATTCGAGGTGCGTCTCGAATCCGGGCTGGTCCCCGAATCGAGAGGTATCTCACTTCACATCGCCGCTCATGCTGTGAGGGGCACTCTTTCGAGAGTTCCTTGGCGGAGCTCTCCTTCACGTGGATGATCCCGAGACTCGCGTGGGGGCACGTCCCCCCGCCTCTCTCGGATCGGGGTCCACACACTTCGAAGGGTTGGGATAATCCTATGGAGCTGATTTTTTGGGCACCCCCTATCTATGTCAGGGCCTATCAAATGGCCGGTTCGGATCACCACAAAATGTGGGCCCACCATGATTTTAGCAGTCACCTCATATAAACTTATATGAGGGGCCGCCCACAATCACTTTCCCCATATATATATATATATATATATATATATATATATATATATAGAGAGAGAGAGAGAGAGAGAGAGAGAGAGAGAGAGAGGAAAAGGAGTGTGCGGTTGAGTGCACCTAAGCTTAGGTGCGGTCGAGGGCCCAAACACATGGGTCCCACATTTTTTGTGTTGATCAAAACCATTCACTTGCAAGGCCCCATCATAGATAGGGTGTGTACAAAAAATCAGCTCCATTGGATCATCCTAACCCCTCCAAAAGTGGAGGGCAAAAATGGGCAAATTTGTGGCAAACGGTGTCTGTCCATTTTGACCTCTACAAATGGATGAGTTAGGATGATCCTATGGAGCTGATTTTTTGTACATACCCCATCTATTTAAGGGCCTTTCAAATGAATGCTTTGGATCATCCTAACAAAGTGGGCCCACATGAGTTTGGGGCCCTCGACCGCACCTAAGCTTGGTGCGGTCGACCGCACAATCTTATTCCTCATATATTTAATGATATAGCTACGTTATTTTAAATATTTATCCACATGGGGTTTGCTAGGGACCATCACAGAGGTCATTTTGCGAACCAGTTGTTGCATGAGAGAGCAGCCGCATCGGATGAATTATATGAATAAGACAAATTCTGTTAAAAAGTGAGCCTATGTGGTGCTCTCCCATGCAACAGCTGGTCCATGAAATGCCTTTTGCGTTCATCCCCTGCAAATTCCATATCAAGATATAGCTACGTCATTTTTACATTTTTATGAACATTATTACATTATAGCCTTATTTATTTTGCCTACTTTTGAAAAAAAATTATTATCCTAAAATTTGATTTTTTTAAAGGCTAGTGATATTTGCACTACCATATTAGGATAATGAGACAAACTCACATTGTCTTTTATTTTTTAGTTGACCGCTGAGAGTTTTTTGGAAATTGTAATTTCTTTTGACAGCTGGTTAAATAATAAAAGTCGAGGTGAGTTTAGTCTCATTATGAAAACATGGTGGTGTGAATATCAGCAGCCTTTTTAGTTTCCCTTTATAGGAAAAGAGATTTGCTAGCGTCTATCGCAGAAGGCTTTTCGAGGATGGTGTGTTGCATCTGACAGCAGCCACAAAGTGAATGAAGATGAAATCTGCTGAAAAGTGAGCCTCTGTGGCTGCTGTCAGATGCAATAGACCATCAACGAAAAGCCTTCTGCGATGGATGCTAGCAAATCCCACAGGAAAAACATATATTTTCTGGGAGATGATTCTTTCACTCTGCTTTTATATTGGTAGCCATAGGGCTGCAATAGGGTCGGATTGGGTCGGGTTTTTCAAAACCCTAGCCCAACCCCGGATCCCATTATCTCGGCCCTTAACCCATTGCCCGCCCTGATTGGCCCGGGCTAGCCCTGAATGACCCTAGTGCAAATACCTATTAAGAGTGCCAAAAATAAAAGAACTACATATCATATATAACAAAATGATCAATAAATAGAGAAAAGGAACAAAATAAGACAATATGAATTCAACAAGATGATGGGCAACAGAGACAATCAATTAATAATAATAATCTAAATAAACATCAATCCAAGATAATAGAAAACATTAGCAAAAGAAACATGCACAAATGGTTCAATTCTATAACAGAAAACTTAGGGTCGGGTCGGGCTGGGTCGGACCGACCCGAGGTATTAACCCTAAACCCAACCCGACCCTGACTCAGGGCCTAGAAAATGAACCCTGACCCGCCCTCAGGGTTGGAAAATCCAGCCCAGACCCTGTTTGAGCTCAGGGCTGACAGGGCCAAACTTGCACCCCTAGGTAGCCATATCTTTATTCTTTGCTTCAATAATTGGCTACTGATAACTTTTTGGGATTAGTAAGGAGAAAAGTGTAAAACGAGAGAGAGAGAGAGAGAGAGAGAGAGAGAGAGAGAGAGAGAGAGAGAGAGAGAGAGATTGCTTTGAAGGCAGTGGTACATAGTTCCACTTGAGAGAGAGAGAGAGAGAGAGCTTTGAAGGCAGTGGTAGATTGTCTTTCACTTTAGAGAGAGAGAGAGAGAGAGAGAGAGAGAGAGAGAGATTTGAAGGCAGTGGCATATAGACTTCCACTTGTTATGATATCGACTCGCTCTAGAAAATGGTTAACAAAGGTAGCTTTTACTAACATCTTTATTATTGCCAGATCGATGCAAGAGGGAGTACACATACCTTCCCTTGAAAAACAAGAAAGGTTCGTATAGACTCATCAAACGCATGTTGAAGTTGTACTTTCGACTTGAATCACTGTATAGATTGTGGAAATGCTGGAAAAATACTGCATTCGCTAATCCCAACCCCTAAAGAGAAGAATCCACAACCAAATAGATGTTAATGACCATTAGTATGTATTTTATAGATTAGGGATTTATAGATATCAATACATCCAAAAACCAACCTTGAGTGGTATCTTGTAACGTAGAGTCATGTATCTGCGAAAGCTAGCCATGGTGTTGAAGATTGTTACCCTAGAAACCCTAATGGGCTTTCGATCCTCTTTGATCCATGGGTTCTTAGAAAAATAGTTGTACATACTATCAAAAAGCTTAGAGATACAAAAAGGATTTATCACAGACGAACCAATGTGGTAGATGAATACTGAGGGTTGATTTGAATGAGCCACCATGCTCACCATCATAGCATTTACCACCATGTCTCCTGGGATCTGTACTTACAAGCCTCATGTCAAAATCCATAAGCTTGATCCAGTTTTAAGATACATTCATTAATTAAAAAAAAAAAAAACACACACACACACAGGGAGTTTCTAGGCAATTCCACATAAAGCCATTCAGGAGATTTTGTCATGAGAGAACAACCACCTAGCAACAAATTTTGTCTTATCATTTAATTCATCTGAGGTTGTTGTTCTCTCCTGAAAAAGTGACCCGCGAAATGGCTTTATGCCAAATTGCTTTGCAAATCCCATGTACACACACACACACACACACACACACACACACATACACACACAAGTAAAAAAACCTGTGCAATGCACGGGTCGACAAAGAACTGTACGGACGACGTCATAGGTTGATCCAAACCGTCCATGTGATGGAACACAACATAAATAGGTTGTGCCCCAAAAATCATTTCAATAGGCTGATCCTGGCCCTCCAATCTATAGAGGTTTCCATAATTCCTCTTAAATCGGATGGTTAAGATCACCCTATAGATTTTTTATTAACAAACCATAAAGGAGGGGGGTAAGATTGAAATTATGTGGCTTTAATGGGTGCCTTTGTTAAAAAGCATAAAGGAGGGGGTAGGATTGAAAATATGTGGGTTGAATGGGTGCATTTGTTAGAAAAAGAAAAAAAAAGTGATGTTTAATTCTCATAGAATTTTCAAAAAATTCAAAAACTTCTCTTCTTTTCTCTTCTGCTATATATATATATATATATATATATATATATATATACTAGTAAAACACCCCGTGCGATGCACGGGACAGGAAAAAAAGGTATGATTTAAATTTTGTTTTACAGATGTATTCAAAAAAGAAAATTGAAGAGGTCAATAACCAAAAAATAAGAAAAAAATGAAGTTCAAAAGAAGGAAATATTTCTAAAATTAAACCCCAACAAATTAAATCCAATAGAAGCTAACTTATTTCAGTAAGCTATGGTAAACAAAACACCTAGAAAATTTGTTCACTAAGCAAAAAACAAAAGATGCATCAAAATGTACAAAGAAATGAGGTTGAATTGGAAAATCTTAATTTAAGCATTGGATAAAATGTGCTTCTGTGAGATGCAGTCCATAACAATTGCTTCTTGTGTTCATTCATATTCATTTTTATTTATTGTTTACTGAATATTGGACTACATTAATTTTTTTTTAAATGGTTATACTGGACTAAAAATTAAACGCAATATTGATCCCAATAATCAGTTTTTGAGTGAAAATCTAAGGCCGTGTTTGTTGTGGAATTTGAAAATGTGTTGTGAGTCCAAAACTGAATATTAAACTCAAATTATATGTCAATTGGATCATCCTATGGTGTAGGTTGTACATTCCATTTTTCTAAAATACGGGGTGAATTCATCCTAGAAGGGGGTGAATTTATCACCTCCCAAAAAAACACTGCCGTAGTCAAAGCTGGTTTGAAGCTCCATCAAATGGACGGTTTGGATCATCCTATGGTGCTTTATAAAAAACTGCTCTGAAGGTCCATCATATGGACGGTTTGGATGAATCCTATGGTGGTTTCTCAAAACAACTGTTTTTTAAAACACTTGTTTGAAGGCCATCAAATGGACGGTTTAGATCATCCTATGGAGTTTCATATAACATTTTGTTTATCTTCTCCAAAGCTACTTCTCGCCCATCATTTGCAATTGCATGTGGTCATGTGATGTTAGCCCATTGTTGTTGACTTGTTAAGATATTTGTCTTATTATTATTGAAGTGTGGAAGCTGCAAAGATTGGCAGAAGTATTTGTGTACAAGTGGGTAGCAATAAATCATAATGGGTGGTAAGTGTTATAGACAAATTACGGTCACATGGTACCAAAGTCGGAAAATGAGGAAAAAAATACCAATAGCTTGTCCCAGAATATGACAATTACAGTAAAAACTACAATGCACATGCCACAAAGTATGACAATTACAGACAAAGAGAAAGACGTGGCCATCGTTTAGCAGTGATAGGGGGAGTCATTTTGGAGACACATAAGGGCATTCATGGCATTTTTGGAGAAAAATCATTAAAGGTGAAAGTTGGGATGGCAGAAAATGTAAATATTAATGCTGACGTGTAAATCTTAGATAAAAAGAAAAGAAATCTCTTTTTTCTCTAGCTATATATGTATATATACATATATATATATATATATATATATACGAGAAAACGGTTCCTACACACGTGTAGATAAGTTATCTACACACTAGCTTAAAATAGAGTGGGGGCCACATTATTTGGGTGATCCAAACCATTCATTTTAAGGCCCTCACATAGATAGGGTGTCCACAAAAACTCAAATCCATTGGATCATCCTAACCATTCGAACTGTGGAGGTAGAAAATGGACTAATTTGTGAAGGTTTAAAGACATCAATTTTACCTCCACAAATCGTAGGGTTGGGATGATCCTATGGATCTGATTTTTTGTAGACACCCTATCTATGTGAAGGCCTTTAAAATGGATGGCTTGGATCACCCAAACAATGTGGGCCCCACTGTATTTTAAGCTAGTGTGTAGAGAACGCTCAAGCGCAGATAACTTATTTGCGCTCGAGTGCAGGAAACAAGGGTGGGGCCACATTGTTGGGGTGATCCTAAGCATTCATTTGAAAGGCCCCATCATGAATAGGCTATGTACCAAAAATCATCTTCATTAAATCATCATAGGGTGTCCATCTGTGGGGGTGAAAATGGACAGGTTTGTCCACTAAGTTGCCCATTTTTTCATCCCACAAATGGACACCCTAAGATGATCCAATGGAGCTGAGTTTGGTGGACACCCTAAGATGATCCAATGGAGCTGATTTTTGGTGGACCCCCTATCCATGAAAGGGCCTTCCAAATGAATGCTTTGGATACCCCCAACAATGTGAGCCCAACCCTGTTTTTGCACTCGAGCGCAGATAAGCTTATCTGCGCTCGAGTGTAGAAACCCCTTACTCGCCCCCCCTCTCTCTCTCTCTCTATATATATATATATATATATATATATATATAGAGAGAGAGAGAGAGAGAGAGAGAGAGGGAGGAAAATTGTTTTTGGTTGATCTACCAGTTAACTAATCTAGTCCATCAACCAAAAACATAGTGGGCCCTGTGGACCCCGATCCTAGAGGACGAGTGCTGAGGATGCGAGATCCCCTGCAATCCTCAAAGATCTCCACATCGTGAAGGAGAGCTCTACCAAGGAACTCTCAAAACAGGTGCCACCCTCATAGCATAGCATGAGTGACGATACAAAATGAGTGAGATACTTCTCGATCCGGAGCCAGGGCTCGAAACCAAGAGGTATCTGAAATAACTCAGAGTCGCCATCCATGGATAGGCCATGGAACCCCCAAAACAAATCCTCTGTACAATGGATAACCAGAAATATATATGGGTCCGTGCCTGATTACGAATGGAGAAGGTCCGAAGAGCACCCCCAATTCGTCTGAGTGCAAGCACTTGGTCTCTTATGCCATTTATTATTAACCTCGAAGAGTTTTGGACGAATATATGTGAAATGAGAACAAATATCCCCGAGTGGACGTCTACCTAAACATGCATAACCCGGAGATAAAATAATAAATATGTACAAAATAAATTAAAGAAGTGCTGCCTAATCACAGCTAGGTTATGAGTGACATACCTAACTGGTGTCTAAGTTCTGGTGGACAAGCACATGCATGCTACAACTAAAGGTATAAGGTCTGTACAGGAAAGGAAATCTAAAATTAGCAGTTAATCATGAAATGAATTAAGAAATAGTGAATGAAATAAGGAATAAACAAAATGCCAAGCAAATAAAAGAATAATGAAATAAAAACCTACGGCGAACACATAGCGCCTATCTACATTGGGGCGAATACATAGCGCCTAATATAAAATCCTAACACATCCCATCTAGAAAGCAGTAAATGACAGATAGAAAATGCAATAATGAAAACCTATGGCGAACACATAGCGCCTATCTACATTGGGGCGAATACATAGTACCTAATATAAAATAAAATCCTAACACATCTCATCGAGTAAGCAGTAAATGACAGATAGAAAATGCAGTAATGAAAACCTATGGCGAACACATATCGCCTATCTACATTGGGGCGAATACATACGCCTAATATAAAATCCTAACACATCACATCTAGAAAGCAGTAAATGACAGATAGAAAACGCAGTAATGAAAACCTATGGCGAATACATAGCGCCTATCTACATTGGGGCGAATACATAACGCCTAATATAAAATAAAATCCTAACACATCTCATCTAGAAAGCAGTAAATGACAGATAGAATAAGCAATAAAGCGCTACAGCTAAGAAGGTAAACCTGCACAATGAGCAAACGTCAGTAGATGATAGTAAAGGATAATAATCAGTAACCTAATAAAGATAGAGAATTACAGCTAAGCATGTGAGAACTACCACTAAACATGTGAGAACTACAGCTAAGCAGGTAAGAGCTACAACTAAGCAAGTAGGTAAAACACATAAGCAGGTAAATGTTATAGCTAAGCACGTAAGTAAGCAAGGAAATGAACACACGCTATCATGATCCTATGCGAAAATCATGATCAATATGCAAACATAAGCCCTAAAGTGCTACCAATAGACCCTAAGACTCTAATGATTAAGCCCGAGTCTTTAGATGATCTGATGTTCATCCAAAGAAGTCTACGTATCCCCGCCTCCACGAGAATCAAGGCAACGTAGTTCTTCACGCCTATTCTAAGCTATGATGCCTAAGACATCTAAACCTCTATCCTAGACACGACCTAAAAGACCGGACTAGTTATTAAAGCTTCTTGTCTGATTATTTAAATTCTAGTGGATTGTGAATTTTAGGACATCCTATATGCCATAACTAAATGCAGGTTAGCCCTAAGCTAATGCAGGTGGTTCCTACAACCAATGTGTAACTAGACTGTGTGTCCTAAGTAAACAATGGGATCACTAACGCATCCTAGACCTAGTCATCAGTCGGCGATGTGAATCGCCAACTGACCGGACGGAGGCACTCTTAACTAGGACATGCTCCTAACTCTAAAACAAACACACAACAAGCATACAACAAATCAAAGACAAACTATTAACTCTAAAACTCCTAACTCTAGAGGAAGAGCTTTTTGAAAACAAGATTTTAAAGTTGTTTATTCAAAAAAAGATTTAAAATACTATTTACAAAACTTTGGCTGGACTTGGGATAAAGATCCCAAGCTGCACTACGTATCTCGTGAAAGAGGATCAAGCCAACGTAGTTCGAAACGAACTTTCCTAATACGTTACTAAAACTCAACACTTTAAATGATTTTGAATTTTTCTGGTTTTCAAATGCTTTTTATATTTTTAAATTTCCGATGTTTTTGGTGTTTTGAAATTTTCAAATGCTTTTACATTTTAGGCGTCTAAAGCGAGTTAACACCCTTTCAGATAAAGGGAATCCGATAGAAGAGCCTCTATACCTACCATATTACGGTAGGGTATCAAAGAGGGAAGCATGATCCCTAAAGCCTAGGTGGAAAGAAAACAAACGAGGGAACTAAAATTCCTATACGAGAAAATAATCTCAAAGAGAAGAAAACAAAACTAACGAGCCCTAATCAATCTCCAAAGTAGACGATATCTAACCTGCGAGAGAAAACCCTAAACAAACGGAGATGAAAAGCTTCTAACCCTAAGGGTAAACTTCTAGACAGAAGAGATGGACAAAAACCCTATAAGAAGAACTATTAAACAATCAGTCACTAACTAAGGATCCTAACTAGTTAAACACTCTAAGAGGAGGGAATCTCTTAACCTGCGAAAACTCTAAGGCAAAAAGGGAAGAGGCTGGCTCAAGAAACGTTCAATCGTCGCCGGACCCGACAAAGTGTTCTCAAGATTGATGGAACTCCGAAACTCGAAGAGGATCCCAAGGAACGCACGAAGAACAATCCTGGAAGTGAAGGAACTCTTGGACCTTATAAGAAGTGAGGCCTTCAATGAAAAGGAAACCCCTAAGCCCCATAAAAAGCGATGGGATAAGAGAGCGACATGAAGGGCCAAGGGTTGGCTCAAGAGGTTGTCGTCCGTTATAGCCAAAACCCGACATCAATTATTCCCAAAATCGATGGGATTCCGAAACGCAACAAGAACCCCAAAGAACATTAAGAAAGTAGTCCCATAAGAAGACAAGAAAGGGAACCCCTAGACCCTATATGAAGTGATAATCCTAAAAAAGATGGAATCCCTAAGCCCCATGAGAAGTGATGAGATATGCAAAGAAACCTGAAGGGCAAAGGGGTGGCTCAAGAAACATTCTGTCATCGCCCCAACCCAAGAGGAAAGCTCCTAAGAAACAAAGAGTAAGTCAAATGCTCGTGAAACAACTTAAACTCTAATGCGAATTCCCAATGACAAGAAGATATTCAAAGAATCGCAAATGAAACCCAAGGCCGGAGAGGGAAGAAAAGGAAAAGAAAGGGGTACTACGAGTGACCTCATCATAACAGAGACTACAATATGCTTGCATATGGACTAAACTAACTAAAAAAAATGGGAAATAGAAACTGAGAGCACGCAATTATCCAAAACATCAATGACAACACCAATAACCAACAACACTAATTACGTACAACACTTAGTTTGAATAATTGACGCAACCCCACCTCATTTCTCACTGTCGACAAAGATGATAATCTACAAGAAAATTGTAACAACCTTCCTTTCATCAATGCACCGACCCACCTTGTCTCTCATTGTTGGAGTGGCCTCTTGAGATTGTAAGAGTTCCAGAGGAGACTTTTACAACCCCACCCACATAAGGACGACATTGATTTGTACAAAAACAAGTCGTGACATTTAGAACCAATAACCAATTATCTTAGAAGTGGTTAGATTTCTCCGGGATTCCCATAACCTAACTAATTAAACAGGGACATCAAATTGGATTTCCTTATATATAAGAACTTTATAGAGATTGGTTCGTAATACTATTTCCACTAGCCAAGATTAGACAGAGGGAACTTTTGAAATAGATGATTGTGTTACCATTCTATGGACAGAACAATCCTTTGACAATTGACATTGGGTTTCAAGAACAGAATCCCACTATGAGAGTGATTATATTATCCTATAGAATCCAAACAGTAACTAAGCTTGGTCCAAGAATCTCTTCATTCGCATTTGCCACAATATATGAATTGAATTGGGATAAAGGAAACTAGGGGCTAAGATGAAGCCCCAATAGGAAACAAAGATGGACTACAAGTGTGAAACCTCTATTCCATACTACAGAGCCCACTGGACTATAAAAACATCACCAAATCTATTGATAATCATAGAATCATTGTCATCCATGAGTTATCCGAGCAATCACAGGGCATTAAAATGGAGAATAAGTTTACAACACAGGGCACCAAGTTAAACATTTAAACTGAGGTCAAAGACAAAGATGAGATCCAAACTCAGCTACTATACTATAGTTCAAGGACTAAAGCCACTTAAAAGAGCTAAAATAAGAATAACCACATAAAACTTGCACAAAAATAGGAAAAGAAGAGGACCATTACCTGGACATAGTGTGTTAACCCAATTTCTTCTCTCCTCCTTCTTCCTTTTGCAGCCCCAAGCAGACCCTCTCGATCTTCTTCTTTTCTTCTTGGGTTCAAACCCTCTTTCAGCTAGCCCTTCTCATTTTCCTATGATCTAAACCCTAAAGCAGATGATATAAAGGGGGTTGAGATTGTAGGGAGATCGATGGTGACAGACAAGGTGGGGACGATGGAGATGATGATTGAAGCTTAGAGATGAGATGGCCTTAGTGATGGTGGTTGATGGTGGATTAGAAGGAAGTGGGGTATGGTCGGTGGGGGAGATGATAGAGAAGGGGAATAAATGGGGTCAAGGGTTGTAAAAATGGAGGCGATGGTGGAAATGGGGCTGCTATGGTGGTAGATGATGATGGTGGAGAAGAGATTGAAATGGAAGAGGGTTTGGTTGTGGCTGCAATAGAAGAGGTAGTGGCTGCTAGGGAGGGTCGAGATAATGGAGATCGTGACCATGGGCAGCAAACCTTCCTCCTAATCTTCTTCCCCCTTTCTCTCTGTATAACCCCAAAAATGAAGAAGAAAAACCCCTTTGAAGACAAACAAGGTGGGGAAGATGATGTTGGCTACCGGCAAAGAGCCCGGTGGTCGGTGGCGACAAGTGGGTTCGGACCCAACTCCCCTTTTATCTCCTTCGGCTCCCTCTTTCTCCCTCTATTCTCTGCTTTTCTCTTGTCTTCCAATCCTTTTTTTTTTTTTTTTGCAAAAATGGAGGAGGGTTTGTCGAATTTAATGGGTTTTGGGTTTTAGAGGTGGCGGCTTTAATGGGTTTTGGCCGGATTCCGGTGATGGCAATCGGGGTAGATGAAGAGAAGAAGGTTGAAGTGATGGTGGGAGATTGCAGAGGTGAAATTGAAGTGGCTTTGATATGGAGATGATGGCTGAGGTAGTGGGGAAGCAAAGGGTGGTCGGAGAAGATGGGGTGAACGTGGAGGTGGCTGAGGGTGGTGGTGTAGAAAGCACGGAGAAGGAGGTAGAGATGATGATGGCCGGAGGAGAGGGGGATGGGGTTTGTTGATGGTGAGGTGGTGCCGGTGGTGAGGTGTAGCCGTGGGGGAGAAAATGGTGGCCAGCCACCAAAAACCCTCATCCCCCCTCTCTTTGTGTAAAAAAAAATGAAATGAGACCCTCTCCCAAACCCTAATTCGCTGGGTTTATAAAAAAAGGGAGTGATATATTCGACCCCTTTTCTCCCCCGGACAGCCCCCTCCAATGCATTTCTCGCTATTTTTTTATACTAACAGGGGTGGTCTAAGTAGAAAACAGGGCGAAAATTCACTCACCTATGCATGATTCCTAACCCACTGATCTGATCTAATGGCCACCAAAGATTGCTCGTGAAGGAAGCAACCTAAAATTGCCAAGAGTGCCCTATTTTAAATGGGAAATGACGTATTTCACCCCCCATTCTGAACTTGCACCACGATACTGCCTTAGCTCGTTTGCTAGGCAAACGTGCACGGATATTGACGAAATTTTACAGGGACCTTGGTGGGACCCTAAGCTAGCATAGGGTCTAATTTGGGGTCCTAACACACTAATTTGAAAAAGTTATGCACAAAAATATGGAGGTGTAGGGCACAATCAAAATGGGGTGTCTACAGGCCCCACACTGTTTGGGTTAAGCGAACCATTCATTTGATGGCCCTGACATAGATAGGGTGTGCCAAAAAAATCAGCTCCATAGAATCATTCTAATCCTTCGATTTATGGAGGTTAAAATGGACGGGTATAAACCTCCACAAATCTCTCCATTTTAACTTCCACAAATCGAAGGGTTAGGATGATCCAATGGAGCTGATTTTTTTGGGAATACCCTATATATGTCAGGGCCCATCAAATGAATGGTTTGGAACACTCAAACAACATGGGTCCCACTATGTTTCTGGTCAATGGACCAGAAAAGATCAAGTCAATCGACCATAAACATTTTCCCCATATTTATGAAGTGGCTAGGCAATTTCACAAAAAGTATTTCAGAGCTTCTCTTTTTCAATAGAAAACTGTCACCTCATATGAATTGAATGAATAAGACAACTCAAACTATGATGTTGCTCTTCCCTTGGCAACAAAAAATCTTTGTGTGAAATTGTCTAGGCATTCTCAGGGATTTGCTAGGGACCCTTGGAGGGCATTTTGCGGAATGGCTGTTGCGTGAGAGTGCAGCCACCTCATATGAATTGAATGAATAAGACAAAATTTGTTGAAAAGTGAGCCTACATAGCTGCACTCTCATGGAACAGCCATTCCGCAAAATGCCTTCTGCGATGGTCCCTTAGCAAATCCTATAATATATAGAATACATGCATGCATTCATGCATACCTGCATATTTGCTTTAAATTTATTGTTTACAACTATCTTAATTATCAACTTATTATGCTATTTGTGAACTAATTTTTATTTAACATTTTCAAACAAGATGTAAATGAATGTTATCCATTGATTCATTGTGATTTATATTATGTTGATGATTGATCTTCTGGGTAGTATTACACTTTATCATGTATTAAGGGTAATTTTGGTATTTGAAAGTATTTATATTCCTAAGGAGCTTCGTTTTAGAGTCATATGATACAATTTTAATTTCAAGGTTGTGGAGGAGAGAAAGAGCATTTAACCCTATTATTATGGAGAACTACTTTGGAATCCAAAGGTTTTAGACTGAGTAGGACTAAGACAGAGTATATGGAGTGCAACTTTAGTAATGCAAGGAGGCAGGATGAGGGTGTAGTAAATATGACTGGACATGAGGTACCTAAGAGGGATATCTTTCGCTATCCTGGTTCAATTCTACATAAGGAAGGAGAGATTGAAGATGATGTAAACCATAGAATAAGTACAGGTTGGTTGAAGTGGAAGCTTGCCTCAGGGGTTCTGTGCGACCGTAAAATCCCTACCAAGTTGATGGGAAAGTTTTATAAGACACCTGTGAGGATAGCATGGCTTGACGGCTCAGAATGTTGGGCCACCAAGAAGCATAATGTGCATAAGATGAATGTAGAAGAGATGCGAATGCTTAGATGGATGTGCGGCCACACAAGGTTAGATAGAATTAAAAATGAAGACATTTGTAGAAAGGTGGGGGTGGCATCAATTGAGGAGAAGATGAGAGAGCACCGCTTAAGATGGTTTGGACATATCCAACGTAGGCCTTTGTATGCTCCAGTGAGAAGAGGCGATTCGTGTCAAGTTGATGGAGTAAAAAGACGTAGGGGCAGACCGAAAACAACTTGGGTAGAAGCAGTGAGGAAAGACTTGATAGCTAGGAACATAACAGATAACATGACCTTTGGTAGGATAGAATGGAAGAAAATGATCCACGTAGAAGAACCCAACTAGAGCAAGGATTAGAGTCGGGTAGATTCTTTTCACCGTCTTCATGATTTTTTTCTAAAGGATTCATTTAGCCAACCCCAACTAGTTTGGGACAAAGGCTTTGTTGAGTTGAGTTGAGTATTCTCAAAGATAGTAGAAATCTTCACATATTCTTTATTGTTTTTGTGATTTTATTTGAATTTTCTTCGCAATATTTTTGTATTTTATTAGTTTTGTAGGACATTTTTTTTCAAAACTTTTCCCTTTTTTTTTTTCCACATGCAACTTAAGGAAGGATGCCACACAGTATACTTAATACATATATTATACATTCATAACTATGAAAGGAAACATAGGGAGCAAGCTTACCACATCGAGAATCATCCTTCTATCTATGGGCAGGCTTCTCAACTTCCCCTTTCCGTAATTCACTATAAATACATCGAAGGTTCTGCAGTTACCCAAAGTACATAAAGTATGATTAGAAAGGGTATTATGCATAAATATCAAAATTTTCATGATTTCTCTACGACCTCTTTCCAGTGATGAATGTAATTGCAGTTAGAAGTGAAGAATATCCAAGACATGAAGGTTATGAGAAGATCCCAAGAAAATTATTTACAGTTAGTAAGAGAGAGAGAGAGAGAGAGAGAGAGAGAGAGAGAGAGAGAGAGAGAGATTACGGGAGCAATAAAATGTTTTTAAATTTCTTGTTAGGTAAATTTGGGGAATATAACCCGTACAGGTGTGGCTCTTTGGCTTAAAGTCATGGGTATGCTCCCCATTGATGCGAGTTCAAATCCCCCCGCTTAACCGATGCTCATGGTTTACAGGTGATTGCACGCATCCATAGGGAATAGTCCTGCCCTAAAATTGGGGTGTGGATACCCCTTGTCATAAAAAAAATTAGGGTTAGTCAACAATCTTGGTCATAAATCAAGTAACTAATTTGAAGAATATGAAATTATCGACGATAGTAGTGTATGTAATATGCAAATCCGTGGCTTCTCATCTTGTAAGCCAGGAATTTTTTTCATGATAAATCAGTGTCTCCAAGTGGTGTAATAGGGGTAAGGCAGGTGGGAGAAGGAGGGATTTGAGAGGGCAGGAATGAGTCGAGGGTGAGCAATGGCTAAAAAGTTAGGAAAAAGTCGATCACATTTGGAGTGGAGTTTTTTGTTTCCTGAAATTCTTGTCCTCTCCTCACTGACTCTCCCCCGTATTCCGGAAAAAATCCCTCTCCCAGCCTCCTCACCACATGAAGTAGCTAATTTATCATGAAATAAATTCATGGTAGCGAAGTGTGCCCTTAGTGTTGCCTTGAAACTCGAACCCAAGACCATGCGTGTAGTGAGAGTGTGTTTGAAAGCCAATGGAAAGCATTTAATCCCACATAGAAAAGTGGAAGAAACTTTTGCGTCCTTATAAGAGGTGGTGCGCAGGAAAAGGCCTGGGCCTTTCAAGGAGCATTAAAATTGTTTGGGTGAGCCAAGTTTTACATGAACTAAAATAAACACACACATGAGCCGCACTAGTCTGTGGCCATGATCTGAGGTCTAGGTTTTCGTCATCAATAAAATATTCTTTTATTTTACATCCTAAATGACTTGTTTATTGTTCAAAATCTACGATTAAGTTTTAAACAATCTTTATTTTTGAACAGACACCATTTAAGCATCCATTTATATCCAACGTCTTTATTACCGTTTTCTAAATGTTGTGGTCCGTCTTCTCTGAACAGGCATTTCTTCCTCCCCTATTGGGGGTGTTCTTCTCTATAAAGAGGGAAGAACACCAGCACCCAGAATTCAGATACATAAAAAAGAACATAGACATAGACACAACTAATTATTTTCTCCTTAAGATTTTTCCGCACACTATTCCTCTGTATCCGTTCTATGTTTGAGCAGTTCTTAAGTGATTCTATGAAGATCAATAAGCTAGTGCATGTCTACTGGAGCCTACGAGATGTTTTATCTTGGAGGTTGGTCTGAGGATCCTGGATTGCACAGTAGTGGGCGGATACGATTCTTAAGAAGAGTGATCAAGTGGTAATACTTAGCTTTCTTCTTCATTCAACAAACAATTTTTTTCAAGCAAGGGTTATGTCATCAAAATCGATATGTGCATCTGCCTCTCCACTTTCATTAGTAATTAGTTTTTTCAACAATCTTCAAACTCGGTTTTGTCATATATATTATTGAGCATCCATCATACATCTATTTTTCCAACAATATCAAGAATCATGTTTTGATTATGGCTACTGAGGCCCCCAAGTCCTCCTCTATTTCCACCACTGTTACAAACATTAGAGTAACCAATGTTCTTGATTTTTCAAAAATCAAACAGTTCAATGGTTCAAATTACAAGTAGTGGAAACAACATATCCTATTTTCATTACAACAAATTGGGGCAGCTGTTGCACTTACCCAACCATCACCAGTTGAAAACGCTACAAAATTTAATGGATGGAATCAAGCAGATTATGTATGCAGTTATCATATCTTGAATGGATTGTTAAACGAATTATACAATGTTTACTATTCCTATACGCATTCTTCGGATATTTAGCATGCACTAGGTAGAAAATATGCACTTAAAAAATGTTAGAAATACGAAATATTCTATAGGAAACTTTTTGGATTTTGTCATGAAAGATAATAAAAATGTGTCTAGAAAAATTGATGAGTATCAATACTTAATTAGAGAATTGGCTAAGGTATGAAATTGCCTGATGCATTCATGGCTGGTTCTCTTACAGAGAAATTGACATTATCTTTGAAAGACTTCAAAATTGGAATGAAGCACAAGACTAAGGAATGAACAATAGATCAAGTAGTAGTTCGGATTAAGATAGAGGAAAATAACAGAATCAAAGAAAAAGAAGAAAAAGCCAAAGAGTTTATCTCTAAGGAAATTATAGTAAAAACAAAGAAGGAGAGGTTTAAGAATATGAAGATGAAAAGAGAAAACAAGTTCAAGAAAACTACACTTAAAAAGAAATGGAACCATTTTGAATGCTGAAAACTTGAATACTATTGGAAGGATTGTCGACATAGAAAGAAGTTTGTTTGGAATAGTGTTCAGGTTAGTCCAACCAAAGCTGATATGATTGTAACAGTTGTGATAGAGGTGAACTTGGTGGAAAATCTAAATGAGTGGGTGCTGGACACAGGTGCTGCTAAGAACATATGTGGAGACAAAAACTCTTTATACAACTACTCAATGTTTGAAGGAGAAGATCAAGTCTACATGGGCAATCCACAGACCTCAAATTTCATTGGTAAATGCTGAAGTTAACTTCAAGAAAAATACTTGATCTTCAAGAGGTGATGCATGCTCCGGATATGAGGCAGAACTTGGTGCCAGAAGCTTTTCTCAACAAGAATAGATTGAAACTCACTTTTGAAGTGAACAAGGCTATTCTAAGAAAAATAATGCATTTATAGGAAAAGGATATAATGCTAATAGTTTATTTGTTCTGAATGTACTTAAATTTATGATTGAAAAACCATCATCTTCTTCTACTCGAAAGAATGCGAAGTTTAAGAACATGAAGATGAAAAGAGAAAACAAGTTCAAGAAAACTATACCAAAAAGGAAATGGAAATGTTTTAAATGCGAAAAACTTGAATACTATAGGAAGGATTGTCGACATCGAAAGAAGTTTGTTTTAGACAATGTTAAAGTTAATTTAATTGAAGCTGATATGATTGCAATTGTCGTGACATCCGTGAACTTGGTGTAAAATCTAAATGAGTGGGCACTGGACATAGGTGCTTCTAAGAACATTTGTGGAGACGGAAACTCTTGCTGCAACTATTTAACGGTTGAAGGAGGAGAGCAAGTCTACAAGGGCAACTCACAGACCTCAAAATTCATTGGAAAATGCAAGGCTCTACCGATGTTAGCTCCTGAAAAAATACTTGCTCTTCAAGAAGTATTGCATGTACTGGACATACAGGGAACTTGGTGTCAAGGGCTTTTCTCAACCAGAATGAATTGAAACTCACTACAAGGCTATTTTAAGAAAAAATAATGCATTTATAGGAAAATGTTATAATATCAATGGTTTATTCATTTTGAATGTCCTTGAATATATGAATGTAAAACTAGCACCTTCTTATGCTTAAAAGGTTTTGCGAGTTTGGTTTAATAAATGGAAATGTTGAACCTAGGAAAGAAAAACTTGAAATATGTTGAAGCAAAGCTTTTCAAAGAAACCACTTCATAGTGTGGAAAAGTCGTACCGTACCCTGAGGATAAGCTTAGGGGGCCTGAGCCCTTGACAGATAGAATGGTGAATATATCTGCTAAAAGCTAGTACCGGTGAACCATTTGAAGCCTTCATAGGAATGCTTTAACCTAAGGAGAGATGGTGACCGATGTCTATTGGGTTTGGCTGAGAAAAAAGGTGTGAGTGGAGGTACTTGTCTCCGTATGTAGTGATGACACTGGTTCACTTGACTTCTCTCTCAAGCTGGAAGATGAAAGGAGTGGATGTACTTATTTCCATATGTAATAGTAGCACTTGTTCCCTTCAGTTGTCTCTTGAATTGAAACATGAAGGGGGGTTCTGTTGTCCCCATATGTAGTAGCAGCACCTCGCTTCAGTTCTCTCTTGAGTTGGAATATGAAGGGGGTGGATTAATTCACTCTTGCGTTGGAAGATGAAGGAGGTGGATGTATTGTCTTCACGTGTAATAGCAAAACTTGTAGGGGGTGAATGTATTGTTATTGCATGCTTCGATAATGCTAAAAGTTATACACTAATGAATCCAAATAGTTTTACTAGTGAATTATATGGTTTTGAAACTAAGATTAGGGTTACGGTTTTTGGTATGGGGTTTCGGTCAGAGTTATTGCTTTTCGCATAATTTGCCGCTTTTGCCGCTAGGAATTTACATCGATAAAGAACCAGATTTTGGTGTGGAAAGTCATGTAGGATTGCACTATGTGGAGCCTTCCGGTGAAATATAAGGATCCTTTTCAATGGTGACACTGAAGATTTAGAAAAACATGGATTATTTTCATGAAGATTTCAAGGCGTGGAAAATGGATCAGTCTCAAGATGATGCAATTTTGTCGAAGGATGTACTTTGAATGAGTGAAACACAATGTTTGTATGTAATCTGGGTGGTACAGAAGAGAATTTTGAATATATTCTAGTTATTTTTACTAAAAATGAAATGCAGTGTTTGTATAAAAAAATGTCTTTTTGAGCATCAAACATTATGTACAAAATCATGCAAAGAATCATATGCATACAATAAAATTACTTGGCGTGCCAATGGTAAGCTCCAGATAAATTCATTTTTAAAAAAGTTATACTAATTGGCGACGATATTTTCTGTCGTCATATTTTTAAAGAGACGGATATGTACCCTCTCCAATAAAGTTCACATTATTTTTTTAAACATAAAAAATTAACATTCAGCGACGGAGGATACAGTTGCCAATGCATATAATATAATATAGTTCATATAACTTCGCCCTAACTCTTTCGCAATGATAAATATGGGGAAATGATATCTCTCACAGATAAAATCCCCCCCTTTAACATTATTTGTTAAGTTTTAAAGGCAAAGAAAAACATTAAAGGGGTGAATTTAACCTCAAGCAGTGAACCATTCTCACAGAAATCATTAAAGGAGGGGATTTTATCCGTTTTGGGAGGGGGGGGGGGGGGGGGGAATATGGGGATGGAATTTTAAGCATCGCGAATAAGCATTTAGCTACAATTTCCTTGTCTTTGGCGACGGCATATTACAGATCACCCATCTATTTTCCTAACATCTCCTCACCTCAATCTCTCTCCCCACGAAACCTTTTGCAAAGTTAGAACAAATCTTTGTTAGAGAGTGAGAGATCCCATTGGATCTCTCACCATTGGATCATCTAGGATTAGATCGTAGGTAGTAGAATAAATAAGGAAATTGGTTTAGATTAGGATTACCATTAGGGAAATGATAAATGCGCCCCTTTTCATCACTTGGGACAACCAGCAGCATTGTATCAATGACTGCAGAGGGGCTGATGTACTTCATGTCAAAAGGATTCAATAGATTTGATTGCCACGTACACTGCAGTTGGCTGTCCCATGTGATGAAAAGGGGCGCATTTATCATTTCCCTTACCATTATTGTGATTATCCTTATCTTCTATTGTGTTTATTTGTAAGTCCATATATAAGCACTGATTATTGCTGATAAACATCATCGAAGATTAATAGAAATGATTTGGCGGAGTTTGATGTTGTAAAAAGTTATGGAATATTTGAAGTTTGATTGAAAATATAAATTGAGGCCACGTTTGGATACCCACAAGATTTAGATTTGGATTTCTCACATTTGGACTGGATTAGATCTTTAGATTTCCAAATCAGCTACAACAGTGAAAAAAATCTAATTTTCAAATCTGTTCTGCAAGAAATTATTTGGAAATCAATATTTATGGCAATTACCTTCATCCTTATTTTTTTATGACGCAGAGTGTCCCCACCCCCTTCGGGAGTAGGACTATTCCTATACGTATGCACGCAGTGGCCCACAAACCACTTGCATCAAGGTAAGTCCGGGTGGGATTCGAACACTCGTCTCCAGGGAGCAAACTCATGACTTTATGCCGAAGGGGCAATTACCTTCAATTTTTTAACCTTCATCCCCGCCGCTCCTCGACCATGCTGCCGCAGCAGTCAGACGTCTCTCTCTCTCTCTCTCTCTCTCTCTCTCTCTCTCTCTCTCTCTCACACACACACACACACACACACACACACACACACACACACACACACACATCCTGAGCATAAGGATGATTGATGTATTTTGTATCCAAAACTCAAATGCAAATCTAAATACAAAAGCATGAGGCATCAAAACGTGGCCTAAAGGAAAACACTTTGAAAAAGGGATTCCGTGTAGAAAATAAAAACAGGAGTAACATCATCGACCCTTTTCAAGGTGTATTTATTGCTTTTATGAGGATTTGAGCTCCCTTACTTTGTCTTTTAGTCGACGTGGCACTAATGGTTTTTTTTTTTTTTTTTTTCACAAAACGGGATCCCATTTTCCTAGCAGTGCTCTAAATTAAATAAACATCAATAAAAAATCAAGGCAGAGCATTACAAGCTTTAACTGTTAAAGCTGGTAAACATTCAACATTTCTTAAGTTACCTGGTGCCTTCAATCCAGCCAGGGAAAGGCTCTCTGTAAGTGGTTGATATGATAGTAGGGCGCATGATAACTAGTGGTATATTTTCTCTAAGTTGTCCAAGAAGCATTTCCCCCATTGCCTTCGTAAAACAATAGGTGTTTGGCCAACCAAAGAATCGAGCCCTGGAATATATAAAGTAGCAGAATTGTATAAATAAATTGATTAGGGAAGTGATATATTCCCTCCTTTTTTCTACTTGGGACAGCCACCTATAGTGTATTTATGACTACTCTTTTACACTTAAGGGGGCTTTCCCTAGTAAAACAAGGGGCCGAATATATCACTGCCTATTGAATAAATGGTGTTGTGGCTTTCAAGAACAGGCCAATTCGAGAATTCAATGATCGACTTCAGTTTGAGCTATAACCTTCCCATAGAAATCTTGGAGTGGAAAGAAAAAAAACCTATCATCTTGGTCTCACCTTGAAATATTATTACACCCCCAAATGAAAATCCGTCCCCTATTTTAAGAGAGGGTATTTTGTCTTTTGAGAAACCATAAAGATTAGGGATTCTTTTAATTCCCTATAAATACACCACTAAGTGAACTTTGGCAAAACCTAACCCTAGAGCTACACGTTTTCTCAACCCTTGGAGAAGATGTGTGTGGAAGATCTTGGAATGTAGTCCGAGGTACGAACTATGATCCAGATTAACTTTTGATCTTTAGAAACCCTAAGATTTGTGTTGAGAATAAAGGAAGAAGATCATTTTGGGCATACGATTGTGGTGGGATGATCTTTGTGATTGATCTCAGATTCCTTGGGGTTTGTTACGTTCTTAAATCCCCAACAAACTGAAGATCAATCTATTTGGTCATCAGAATTGAGAGTTGCATGACTTTTGTCCTAAATCTTATTTTCTTTTCTAATCGACGTCTGGCAAATCTTTTGTGCTTTGATTGGGTTTAATGGAACCCTTTCGTCACAAGGAATCCATCAGATCCAACCTTGCGCAAAACGGAGGCCAAACAAAGAAGATGCAAATCCTAAAAGATTATGAAATTCAGTAAAATTCTATGTTCTCACGGGTCGCAGGTAAAAACCCAAATCACGAGATTCGGATGCTTGAACCTAAGTATTTGGACGTCCGAAGGGGATCTCGGACTCCTGACTCAGGTGCCCGAACAACGAAACCCGAGAGTTGGAAATTTTGGAAAAATCTCAGAGACGCCCGAAGAGTCGTCCGAAGGATTGTTCGGAAGCCCGAAGGGGATGGGTCGGGCGCCCGAACCTCCAGAAATATGAAAAATTTATTTCTTTTTGAATTTTGTATTTTCGTTTTGAGGTACTTCCTCAGGCCCCTTAGTGATGTTTGTTACACACTTCATCAGGTTAATAGGTCTTCAAGTCGGAAAGCATAAGAGATATTTTGAGGTACGTGATAACATACCAATTTAGTGTAGTTGATTCTTTCATATGTTCTTCACCTCAATTCCTTGACAATATGTTATGATCCTCACCAGAGACGAAGCTTTGATTTGAGATTGTATGTGATTTTAGCATGCCATCATGATGAGACCCTATTTGTTGTGAATCATATGAATACTTCTCTTTGAATATTATTGCAATAGTTTGTTCAATTATTGAATTCAATAAAATATGACTATCATTTTTGAACTGAGCAAAGAACCTTTGACTTTGAATATACCTTGAATCATGAACTTTGAAAACCATTGCCATGCCTTTGATACTTATACAACCCTATGAATTTGATACCCATTTGAACCTATGAATGTTGAACACTTCATGAAGCTCAGAATCGAGAACTCAGAAAAAGACCCTCACCAGTGGGGCATATATGGCACAAGCCATCCGTTGGCCCTATCAACAGGTATTGGATTAAGAACAAGGAACTAGTTCTGACATCGCGGAAAGTCGGTGCAAAATAGCATGTCATTAGAACCACGCTATATTGTGATGTATATTATTGTATTATGTGACTAAGCCAATGAGAAGAAGTGTCATAAGAACTTTGACCCCTTTGAACACTTTCGATCTGCTATCTCTTTGAACTTTGACCTATAAGAACTATGATATTCGCACTTGTGGACTTCTTACACTAGATATGGACTATAGACTTTTCGACCTTAGATTTGACGTCTTGAATAAACATCAATTTTGAACATCGATTCTTTTTTACTTATCATTCCTTGAATTCTTCTTGGCATGCTATTCTGCACTCTAGTAGTTTGTTTTTATGTATTGGACTTCGGTTGACTGTGGTTTAACAATTTCAGATTTTGAACCTCATGGCCTTGGCAATGAAGCGGAAGCCTAGGATGTACCACGAACGTTTAGTAGTTTATCTATTTTGATTTAGACAGTGAGTATTGATCCGGACATGTGTTTGAGACTTTATTGATGTTATGGGGAGAGGAGAGAGAGAGAGAGAGAGAGAGAGAGAGAGAGAGAGAGAGAGAGAGAGAGAGAGAGAGAGAGAGAGTGATAAATCATTGATTATTTTGGATCTTTAATATTATTCAGAAATTAGATAGTTGTTAATGATTTTAATATTTACTTTGCAGGTGTACGACGCTGTCGTGTTGTCAACCGTGCGCACGGTTTGGGGGCGTGACACACCTACACTCAACTTAGTATTTTGGTTACCATGCCTATTTCTGGGCTAATCTGATTTAAAAAACATTGATCTCAAAATTTGCAATCTACGGTTGATCCAAGTTGAGTGTTTCAAACCAAGTTGAGTGTTTCAAACCTTTGGTTTCCGAGTTCTTTCATGGCAATACTCTCTGCTTTTCTAGTAGCTCCATTAACACGAAGTTCCCTCAATCTTTCATTTGCCAATTTCATCTCTGCTTCAATGTCTAAACGCATGATTCCATTTAGTGTTTCACCCATGTGAAATGGTTTCTCTAAAATGAGTCCAGTCTTTTCCCCAGAAACATATGCTAAAACACAAGATGAAATTTGATTCATTAGAGGGCTAAATTATCAAACAATAAGAAGAAATCTATTCTTAATTACAAACACATAGATCAAATAATAAATGGAGGAGAAAACAGGAGGAGGAAGAAGAAAAGATAGAGAAGACGAAGATGAGTAGGAGAAGAGGAGCAGTAGAAAATCAAACTTCAAGAATAAGTTCATAGCCGAGATAAAAATAATGATAATCATCTATCCTTTGGTAACTCACTGTATAGACTCACCAGTTGACACATGGAGAAGTATCTCTAGTTTCACACATTTCTTTGCAAACTCCAAAACATGCTTAGCTCCCATGGTATTAGTAATCAAAGATACATCATATCTATAGACAATTATTAAAAAAATTAATAATTTGAGATTTCAAAAGAAAAATAAAAAAAGGTTTCGTTCACTGTTTAAAAACTGCACTGAGTCAAATATGGACTCGCACAACTCAACTCGGTTTTGTCTTGGCCAAGTTCTCATTCAAGCCTGAGTTTTGTCATCACAAAGTCAAAACTCCTTTAACTTGCCCGAATCGATAAAATATTGACCTCGCCAATTATGGACTTGCTTATGTCAATTCCTTTTTAACTTAAATTGAGTTCTCGTCCAAGTCTGAGTTTTTAAAAACCTGTTTCATTTTCGTATACTACATGACAGTATTTGCATTACAACATCACCTCTCATCAAAGTTTGTAGTAGCTGCTACATTTACAATGACATTGATTTCTCTCCACATCTCTTCCTTCATACTTTTCTCCTCTATTCCCAAGTTCTCACAAGCGATATCCCCTGCAACAGGAGTGACCTTGTCCCATATAAATGAACAAAAATCCTTACCATGTTTCTCTCTCAAGATCCTAAATACCTCCTTCTCCATAACCTGACAATAAAACAAAGTTAAGATATGATACATAACATCTTGGTTCGATGTTTTAGAAAGACAAAACTAAGTTTTAAGTTTTTTAATGGGTAAGTCAGTTAAATTATAAAAGATTAGATAAATTCACTTGCCTAATCTAACCCAACCAACCAATATAGCCTAATAAAATCAAATCTTCTAATCTCAGAATATTTGATCTCGATTTGATTTCATTCTCTAATACCATCAGCTTAAGCTTTTGGAGTTACTGGTAGTTTTCACATGGTATCAGAGCCAAAGGTCCTGAGTTCAAACATCCCAGATACCAAAAATCTAGATGCAATGGCCAAACCCAAAAGCGGGGCCACATGTGCCATGTGTAGGCCAACCATAGAAAGAGGGGCCACACGTGAGGGGAGTGTTAAACTTAAATAACAGTCTTCAAAAGCTTAAGCTTTTGGAGTGACTGGTTGTTTCACAGATATGATACCTCCTCCTTAAAGAGGCTTGAGTGATTACAAAGAAAGAAGTGTAGTGGTATACATCATTTTGCAGGCGCTGCCTAGCAGTTTCATCATTTGTAGCCCTTATGAGAAGAAAAAGCCTCTTCATATGAGGTTGAACTCTAAGTAGTTTCTCCACAAAAACTACATTCATTTGAAAGAAAAACTATCATTAAAAACAAATTTACCAGACAATACAAAAGAGCTAGAGGAAAAAGGAGATAAAAAAGGGCGGGGGCGGGGGCGGGAGCTAATACTCTTTGCTAGAAAGCCAGTAGAACCAGTGACTAAGATGCTTTTGTGCTCCAGAGATTGTAAAATACACCCCAATTCCATTTGGAAAGCCATTTCAAAGAAAAGAATTTGCAAATATGAAAGCCCAGAGTGAAGAGAGGTATGTTCTGTCCCTCGAATGTGAGCAATGTATTTATAAGAGCAAGTTGGATGTTCTGGCACAAGAACGTGGTTCCTTATGTGAGTGAGTGAGAGAGAGAAGGGGGTGGGGGGGTGTGGGTGTGGGTGGGTGTTAAAAACTCGACTGTTCTTGACTTGTTTCCTTTACGCAACATTCACTCACTCATGCTGGTGCATGTTGATAAACGAACAGATTTAGGCATATAATTAAATCTTGGATTGCACCAATAGAGGAATAGGTATTCACCAGCGTTCTACACTTTTTTTAATCTTCTGTAATTAGTCTAGGGAAATGATATCTTTTTTTTAAAATGATATGATCTTAATCAGGGAAATAATATCAGCGCACCTACTTCTTGTTATGGGCTCGCTCTAGCATGTATTTCTTTTTTAATTGGTTTGTAAAAAACTTTCGGGAACATAATGACCTTTTGAAAGCTCTTTGATAGGTGAGCGCATATATATCAAAAGATGGTTGTGTTGATATCATTTCCCTTAATCCATAGTCAATGGACTCAATACTAAGTACAGAGAGAGAGAGAGAGAGAGAGAGAGAGAGAGAGGTAACTTGAGATTTTGCAAATAGAGCCATCACGTTTGGGTGAATTTTACAAATCAGGTCATGCCATCAATTTGTGACCAAAATACCCAATGTAGTGTTTTTTTTTTTTACTCATTGAAGAAGACCAAAATGTCCTTTTATGTGAAAAGACAGAGGTTACCTTGTAAAAAGACCAAAATACACATGACAATCAAAGATAAGTTTTGCATCAAGGGTGTGGTAATATCATATCTATGTATACTAGAATTCTTATGCTTGGGTGTAAAAAAATGGGCCCACCCCATCAAAGCAAAACATGACGTGTAAAATTGTGAGCCCCACCATATACTAGGGCTCGGGTGAAGATCGTGGGACCTACGCCATCAAAGAATGAGGCAAAATAGTGGGCCCCACCAGGTGCACGTGTTTGAATTGGGTCGGTGGGACCCATGCTATTAAAACATATCACTGAGCTTCACGGGTATCTTGGTCTTTTTACAGGGTAATTTTCATCTTTTCACAAATAAGGACATTTTGGTCTTTTACAAGTAAAAAAATCTAGGGAAATGATATACCGCCCCTTTTGATTACCAGGAACACCCCCTGTCAATGTATCAATGACTAAAGAGGGGTTGTTGTACTTATGTCAGAAGAATTCAATGCCCCTTGATTGCCACAAACACTGACAGTGGGTGTTCCTGGTGATCAAAAGGGGCAGATATATCACTTCCGAAAATCTATCACGGCCATTTTGATCAGAAATTGATTTCTTTTTTCTTTTTTATGAGTATGATCAGATCATAAATTGATGACATGACCTGATTTGCAAATTTCACACAAAGGTGGTGACTCTATTTGCAAATTATCAAACTATAAGATATTTTTTCCAAAGAATAATAATATGAAGAACCGATGGGATAGCCCAACAATTAGCATGTGCCATGCTCACAAAAAAAAATTATTATTTTTCTTTATTTACCTAAACCTAAGGGCTGCCTTACATCACTCGTGACGTTGTGGTGAGAAGCTATATTTTCATTCGTACTCTCGGTCTCCCTACCATTACTCTTTTGCAAATAAATAGTGGACGTCTTTTGCAAAATCCCATTTATTTTATTCATTCTTAATCCCTTTAATTTTCGCATTGTACTATATCTGTATATTTTATTGGGTTTTTTAAAGATGTTGCAAATTAGAAAAATATACACCTCTACGAATTTACACGAAACCTTCTTCTACGATGGTGTGACTGTCAAATGCGATTGTCGACCTTAGATATATAAGAAAACCCATGCGTTGCAGGAGGTGTGGAGAAAAATTAAATGAATAATCAAAAGATGCATTTAAATAATTTCAATGCAAAAAATCCTTTCGTAGACTACCTCCAAAAATCAAGGAATGAAGCATCTGTTGATGTGTCAAAGTATCAAAATCTAAAATTTGGGATTTTCTCATTTAGAGGTACGCACTTTTAATTTTTTTTTAATTTACCGGTTCTTCCTAAATACATGTCCATGCTGACATTTCTTCGAGTGTATTGGGTACATATATGCACATGTGTTCTTATTTATATCGTTTTTTTTTTTTTTTTGGATTTTTCTTATGAAGGTTTTTAGGTTTTAAAAGGAAGTTTGAATTTAGGGATGGTTGACAGTTTCAACACTTTCCACTCATGAAGGGTGTCATACAGTCTAAAAGACCATTTTGCCCCTCCAAGTTCTTCTTTATATTTTTTTTGTTTTTTCATCTCTTGCCACCGAAATCGAAATTTGCCGAAATTTCGGAATTTCGTTAATTTCATCCGAAATTTCGAGAATATATATATATATATATATATATATATATATATATATATATATATATATATGAGAAAACGGTTCCTACACATATGTGTAGAGAGTTCTCTACACACTAGCTTAAAATACAGTGGGGGCCCACATTGTTTGGGTGATCCAAGCCATCCATTTTAAAGGCCCTCACATAGATAGGGTGTCTACAAAAAATCAGATCCATAGGATCATCCCAACCCTACGATTTGTTGAGGTAAAATGGATGTCTTTAAACCTTCACAAATTAGTCCATTTTTTGCCTCCACAGTTCGAATGGTTAGGATGATCCTACGGATCTGATTTTTTGTGGACACCCTATCTATATGAGGACCTTAAAAATGAATGGTTTGGATCACCCAAATAATGTGGCCCCCACTGTATTTTAAGCTAGTGTGTAGATAACTTATCTACACATGTGTGTAGGAACCGTTTTTTTTCTCTCTCTCTCTCTCTCTCTCTATATATATATATATATATATATATATATATATATATATATATATATATATATATATATATATATAGAGAGAGAGAGAGAGAGAGAGAGAGAGAGAGAGAGAGAGAGAGGAGAAGCTTATAGTGAGGTTAAGCGCCCAATCACATGGGTCCCACATTTTCTGTGGTGATCCAAACCATTCATTTGCAAAGCCCTATAGTAGATAGGGGGTGTACCAAAAATCAGCTCCATAGGATCATCCTAACCCTCCATTTGTGGAGGACAAAAATGGGCAGATTTGTGGACAAACAAGGTTTGTCCATTTTGACCTCCACAAATGGATGGGTTAGGATGATTCTATGGAGCTGATTTTTGGTACACCCCCCATCTATGTAAGGGCCTTTCAAATGAATGCTTTGGATCATCCTAACAAAGTGGGGCCCCATGTGATTGGGCGCTTATGCGCACCATAAGCTTGGTGAGCTTAAGCGCACCAACAGTTTCCTCATATATATATATATATATATATATATATATATATATATATATATATATATATATGAGGAAAAGGATTGTGAGCTTGAGCGTTCCAATCAAATGGTGCGCTTGAGCTCTCAAACCCATGTGGCCCACATTGTTAGGATGATCCAAAGCATTCATTTGAAAGGCCCTTACATAGATAGGGTGTGTACAAAAAATCAGCTCCACAGGATCATCCTAACCCATCCATTTGTGGAGGTCAAAATGGACAGACCACAAATTTGCCTATTTTTGCCCTACACTTTTGGAGGGGTTAGGATGATTCAATGGAGCTGATTTTTGGTACACACCCTATCTATGATAGGGCCTTGCAAATGAATCCTTTGGATCCTCACAGAAATTGTGGGACTCATGTGATTGGTGCACTCAAGCGCACCATTTGATGTGAGAGCTCAAGCGCACGAACACATTCCTCATATATATATATATATATATATATATATATATATATATATATATATATTGAGAGAGAGAGAGAGAGAGAGAGAGAGAGAGAGAGAGAGAGACTTTTCCTAGACACTGGCGTAGGTAGCGTTTCCAACGCACTACTTACCAGCCGTCGGATGTGTTTCATCCTATGCGTCCATTCAAAAGTTAAGGAAATGGGGCGAAAACCCAAAATCACTGGTCGCTGGTCTCTCCCTCCTCCAAGCAGATTTTCCGTCGGAGCATGTAAATAATTTCAATGCAAAAAATCCTTTCGTAGACTGCCTCCAAAAATCAAGGAATGAAGCATCTGTTGATGGGTCAAGGTATCAAATATAAAATTTGGAAATTTCTCATTTAGAGGTACACACTTTTAATTTTATTTTAATTTACCGGTTCTTGCTAAATACATGTCCATGCTGACATTTCTTCGAGTGTACTGGTTGTTGATACGACCACTTGAGCAAGGATGGGGCCGTGGAAAAATATTTGGTAGGTCCCAGAAATGATTTGAAGAGTAGATGGTTTAGGGTATTTTATGATGATTCCGATGGTGTGACTGTCAAATGCGATTGTGCTAAGTTTGAAAGGGAGGGGATCTTATGCAAACATATCCTTCGTATTATGGATACGAAACAATTGAAGAAGGTACCCGACCATTATATGTTGAGGAGATGGTCTATTCAGGCAATGTATCAAGTAGAGGGTACGATATCTACAAGGCCACAAGTAGGTAGTAGCATGAATCCGTTTCAGAGGTGGTGCCTAATCTCAAGATGGTAACGACTGGTTGATGGACCATTTTGAAGTAGGTGGTGAATGCATGCCAGCTTCTTTAAATGAGAGTAGAAGTGGGGACTGCATATTGTCATCTTTGGTTGAGATTATAAGAAGTTGGGGACCGTATGCTTTATGATTAGAGGTTCTTTGTTTATTTTTCAAGCTTACTTTCTCAATTTTTATAGTCACATCATGTGCACTCATTGTTCTAAAATGAATATGGAGATAAATATTAGCATTGCCGCATACTCTCTCTTTTTCCACTCTTTTTCCAAACACATCTATTTTTACATATACTTGACTATAAGGGGTTAAACCACATAAAAACGTGTAACAATGGATGCTCTAGATCTTTGAAGGAGGTAGACACCATGAACATCTATTTTGTTTGAAAAAAAAAAAATCACTTTGGCTTACTTTGTTCGAAGATCCAAACCATTCATTCGTTGCGACCCAATGTTAATAGGCCTTGCCCAAAAAAAAAAAAAACATTTCCCTAAGATGATCTACGATTAGTGGAGATTCATATATGGTGTCGTCGTATTAGACCGGAGGGTTAGGATGATTGAGTTGATTTTTGGAGCACAAACTATTTGCGTTGAAAAGTGAATAAGACAAAATCTGTTGAAAGCTGAGCCTGTGCGGCTGTTTTCTCATGGAACAACCGACCTGCGAAATGTCTTCTACAATAGTCCTTAGCAAATCCCTCATAAATTCTATTCTATATAATTTCTTTGCCAAAAGAGAACTGATAATTTCGCCCTTTTCGTCCCCAGTCCAGCCCCTCTAGTGTATTTATGATTCTCTTTTTACACCACAAGGGGGTGGACCGGGGAAGAAAGGATGGAAAATTTATCATTTTCCCCAAAAGTGAAAATTTATCATTTTCCCCAAAAGTGAAAATTTATCATTAATAGTCATGGATAATTATGAGGATGATATCCTTCCGAATGGGATTAGAGAATTCCTACTATTCTCTTTCTTTCTCTCAATTGAAGAAATAATTGGAAAATAAAACAGCAAGTACAAAAATGAGTAATAACCCCCGGTAGAGGCTGGTACGATTCAATTCAACATTTTGTTCGTTCGGGTTTGATTGTGTCGTAGATCTATAATTCAGATTAGTTTCCTGAACCAGAATTGGGGAGGGGGTGGGAGGGGAGTGTCGGTATTGGAAATGTCCCTAGTTTCCCGTGGCAATCCATATTGGCTTGGCATAACATAACAACACATTGATGCCATTTTTTGGCCCCGCTTTAGCCTATTAGTCATGTCTCACTGTGGGTCTCACTACCATACCAAACCCTCCCTCCAGTCACCTCGTTCCCTTGCTTTTCCATTGCTTTGATCCTCTATATCTGAAACCATCCTTAATTAAGTGGAGAATTCCTTAAAGATGATATACCACTGCTGAAGAACACCCTTTTCACTCAATAACATGCAGATGTTTGGGCGGAGTACCAACCAACGATGCGGGGTAAAGGCAATAGGGGAGCGATGCTCAACATAGTAGGATCCACTCCAGCGTCTAGAAATTGGTTAATCGGTAAAGATACATGTACTTGGTGTCCTGCCCAAGAAAGAGACCTAAGTCCTAGTAACCCCGCTAAGTGGTGATTCAACATAGATTCTACATCTTGGAACCAAGCCAATTTTGAAGCAACTTTGTGATAATGGAACCAACTAGCAAAAAGCATTAAGCCTGCAAAGACCAATGCGCCAATTGCGGTGCAATAGAGTTGTACGAAGCAGAAGCGAGAATGTCAGGTTGAGTAATGCAAACATTGGTGAGAATCCAATGCCCCGAAAACCTAAGGGTTCCTCCGCAAGGTTCGTCCATGGAGGGTGAGTCAGGGCCTAAGATCAGGACGTGGGAGGAATCGTCCATAGATGATTGAACCATTGTATGCCCTGAGAATGATATGAGGTGTTCGGAAATGGTTGAAGTAGTTGAATAGGAGGATCACTATGACTATAGCGTCAAATTTATTAAATTGTCAATGGATGGTGGTTGAATTTCAGTTCCCTAACTTAATGCGGCATGCGGTCCAAAAGACTTTTTTGCCCTCAAATGCATATGAAGGGTAGACAAATGTCATCATCTTCTCTAATTTTTTTCCATTTTTTCATCTCTACCACCGCCGACGACCATCGTTGCAACTCGAAAGAGGAGGAAGAAGAAAAAGAAGAGAAAGAAGAAGAAGAGAAGGAGAAAAGAAGGAAAAAGAAGAAGCGACACCGGAAAAAATGGAAAGCCTCGGAAAAACTAGAACGTGCTAGAAAATGGACAAGAATGAAAATTGGGGTCGATTTGATACACTCTACCCTGGCATGAGTTACCATTGTAAAATTTGGGGACAATCCGAAGGTCAAATAGAAACGCTCTAACCTTAGGGACATTTCGTCCATTAACCCTAATGGGTATGATTGAAATTGTGGGATTTAAAAGTGGATAAATATGGAAATTCACCTTAATCTAGTTAGTAGCTATAAAAGATCATTAACTCCTATAGCTCATAACTTTTCTTCGGAGAAAACCCTAGAGAGAACTGAAGAAGGAACCCTAGAAGAGGAAGGAGAGTCTCCCGAAGGAGATTCTTAGCATGGAGAAAATGATCTTCGAGGTAAGCGATATATTGATCATTGGCTTAGGTAAAGAATCATGCAAACTTATTAAAGAACAATGATTAGGGATGATCATCAATGTGTTTTCGTAGTTGGCCTTAACTCTTTGGTACTTTCGATGAATTTTGGGCACGTGGATATCTTAGTATTGCCAAGATTCTGAAGAAGGCCGATCTCAAATTGAGGAAAAAGGGTATTGGAAACTAAGGATGTTGATCTGGAATTATTTTTTGTCAATTATATGTTGAAAACTCAAGACTTTGGAGAAAAACTGCATGAAACAGAGGAAAAACTCGCATTTCGGAGAAAATCAGAATTGTTGATTCGGTCGAACAAATGTAGTGATCAGTCGACCGAACCCGAGTGTGTTGATTAAACTAGCCATGCATTGGTTTTTTCTATCTGCCGATGGAGCTATGGCACTAGAACTAAACAGGACACGCTACCTTTCTGTAGGGTTGTGGCACTGGCACGTGGTCACGTAGATCAGTCAAATGCGCACTTGTGGGATTACCCGTGGTACCTATGATATCATTACCTGGCAGTGGGGCTGTGGCACTAGCCATGACCACGTTAGACCAATCACATCTGCCTGTCAAAGGAGTTGTAGCACTGACCGTGGTGAAAGCTAATGGACACAATTGATTGTTAAAGGACTTTTGGTATAAAATGCATGGTTGTTATGTTGGCGTTTTTTTAGTGTGGCCCACATTGTTGAGTCCCACATAAGTGAAAAACGTTAGTTTTTCCTATTCACAGTAGTGTTAGTCATGAAGGAGTCTTAGTGATAAATCCCAAGTGTTTTAAACTTGTGAAACACTAAGGTGTTTGTAGTGTGGAAGGACACATACGTGTGATCCAAAATCCTATAAATGTATGTGTTTAAGTTTGATAGGAACACACATACGTTTATAGCTAAAGTTCCATATTAAAGAGAGGGTCCCTAATCTGAGAGGAAAAGAGTGCATGTGTTTCCATCAATCGAGCCTTAAGGTCCCTACTTACACTGTACATAGTTAAGGGCTTACGGTTAGGAGGGAGGGACGGAGCGAGAGAGTTTTCAAATGCGGCTTGTCTTTTTTAGTAGGGTTTTTTTAAGGGCAGTGATAAATCGACTCCCAAATATCTTAAATCGACTCCCTATGTGTCTTTCTCTCTCCTCTGGTTAGAGAGAGAAAGAGGAGAGAGATAGACACATGGGGGGTCGATTTAAGATATATGGGAGTCGATTTATCACTCCCCTTTTTTAATTACTTTAATGAATACCCCTTTTAATTAGACATAAATGAGTGAAAATAAGAAGGGCATTTTTGTACAATGGTGCTCTCCATTCAGATCTAGGACGCTCCATCGAATTTGTAAGTCTGTGTTATGATCTCTAGCGTCGGGCACTATCTATGGCTAGCCGCCTCTCCATTAGTCGACCTCCGAACATGTTGATGTCGAGCCAGAAGACCTGTGTTATGATCTCTAGCGTCGGGCACTATCTATGGCTAGCCGCCTCTCCATTAGTCGACCTCCGAACATGTTGATGTCGAGCCAGAAGACCTCCACACAGTCCAAGATTTCATCTATCATCTCAAAGAATCTCCTAGGGTGAAGGTGTCTCCTATCCGACCATCTTACTACATTGAAGGAATCACCATCCACAATGAGAGTATCCATATCTTCTAAACCGTTAATCTGATGCTTGAAGGATAACTCTATATTGCACCTCATTAGAATCCTTGATTCCAATAACACCCGAAAAGGCCCATTTGGTTGAGTCAGCCTCATCTCCGAGAAAACACCCAATGCCCACCGGACCGACATAGCCCATGCTACTTCCATTGAAGTAGAGGCTTCCGGAAAATAAATTTTAAAAAGTTGAATTTTGTTGCAGGAGTATATGAAGCTCCTTTTAAATGGTTCGGGAGTCCATGCAAAGTTGCAGGAGCAGACGATTTACCCTTCTCATTATTCTATTCGAAGTTGTAGGAATATATGATTTACCCCTCTCAAGTAGTGTATACAAATTTGGAGGAATGCACATGGTTGGAGATTTTATGCAAACTTGGAAGAATATATGCTTTTTCCTGTTTTTACCCCTTCCAAATAGTTCTAACATTATGAAACATCTTTCTTTGCTAAACATTGGCAACAATGTTATGTTTGATTCTTGTGGTATATGATGCTTTTGAATTTGATAACAAGATGTGTGTGAGAGAGAGAGAGAGAGAGAGAGAGAGAGAGAGAGAGAGACTTTAGATAAAATGATCATTATCTCGGGAGAGTTGAAAAGAAAATGAATTTCCACAAATCTTGATTGGTTACTGTCACATCCTAAACAATGGTTACATAGAGCACTTAGGGGATAAGCAAGAAAAGTTAAAGATAATTGAAGAAGATAAAGATAAGAATAATCTTATTTAAACTTAAATACCTAATCTAAATCTAGTTGCCTAATCTGAAAAACAATCTAATGGCCAGATCTTATTCTAACAAGATTGAATGCATGACTTCACACAACCATGTTACTTTTTTCATTTGAATAGATGCTTTACAACACCCGGGATGTGAATTTTCATGAAATATTCTTCCCAATCGATGCACTTGGGGTCGAAACAAAACATCTCATCTACCACACCATTATCTTTCATTGCCATCCTCAACTTCTCTGAGTTCAAGTCGTCAAACCTGCCAAACATGGGTAGGAACATAAGCGCTAAATAATTTTGAGAACATGAGTATCCAATCATTTTAGATATCTAACTTAAACAAAGAAGAAGAATATGGGTTTTTTTGGATATCTTTAAAATAATTTGCATATAATCTTATATTCAAATCGTTTTGAAAGTAATCACGATTACTTGCAAATAATCACTACAAGAAATACCCATATTGAACTCATTTCTATATGTGGACTCTCCCCTCAACTGTGTAGATGTATTTAATTATAACATCTCCAAGAGGTGGGGCTCTGCGGGGTGGGTTGGGCACGGGTCGTCAATTATTGGCTGTAGATAATTACAGCATCTCCAGACAATACACTGTGGGGTTGGGGATTTATTACATTCAAGAAGAAAAGTGTAATATGATGAGAGGGAGGTGTAATATGATGAGAGGGGGGTTCGTAGTTAACATATGTTGTGTTGGGGTTCGGTGTGTAGCTCAATGGTTGAGCTCCATTTCACTCCAAAAAAGTTGGTCTTATGTAAAAATTGACATCATTCTTTTTATACCCAAACAATTTTTTCAAGGATTTTGCTAGGGACCATCTCATAAGGCATTTGGTCGGCTGTTGCATGAGAGAGCAGCCACCTCAGATGAATTAAATGAATAAGACAAAATCTGAGTCTATGTTGCTGCTCTATCATGCAATAGACACTCCCGTAAAATGCCTTCTGGGATGGTCCCTGGCAAATCTCTTTTTTCAAATATTTCATTCTTAGAAACATGAAACTAGGGAATCATTCCAAAAAATGGTTAACAAATGCAATCTTTACTAGCATCTTAATAATTGTCAATTGCAATAGGGAGTAGAAAGTAGACATACCTTCCTTTGAAAAACAAGTATGGTTTGTACAGATGGATCAAACGCATGGTGAAGTTGTACCTTCGACGGAGACCATTGTATAGATGATCGAAATGCTTGCAAAATACTGCATTCGCTAATCCCAAGCCCTAAAGAGAAAACTCAACATAAAAACAGGCATTAAAAGGGACCATTAATATGGAGACTACCAGTTATGACCATCACTTCTTAGTAAGGGTGCCACTTGGGCCAAGATGGGTCGGGTTGAGTCCAACCCTAGCCCAACCAAGGTTGTATTTTGCCAACCCTAATTGTCCTATCGGTGGCTTTTGTTTGACGACCAATCATTCAATCTGTTCAGAACCCTTATTGGAGTGATTTCGTGTCTACTTTTTGAGTCTTTTTGAGTAGGTTTTTTAAAATTAATTTAACGAAATACCCCTTATAAGTTATAATTAGACATAAATCAATGAAAATATGAAGGGCATTTTCGTACAATGGTGCTCTCCATTCGGATCTAGGACACCCCATCAAATTTGTGAGTCTGTGTTATGATCTCTACCGCTGGGCACCATCTATGGCTAGCCGCCTCTCCATTATTAGTCAACCTCCGAACATGTTGATGTTGAGCAAGATGACCTCCACATAGTCCAAGATCTCATCTAACATCTCAGAGAAACTCCAAGGGTGAAGATGTCTCTTATCCAACCATCTTACCACATTGATGGAATCACCCTCCACAATGACGGTGTCCATATCTTCTCAAACTGTTAATCTGATGCTTGAAGTTATGGCTCTAACTTCCGCGTCATTAGAATCCTTGATTCCAATAAGACCCGAAAAGGCCCATTTGGCTGAGTCAGCCTTTCATCTTCCAGAACACCCAATGCCCATCGCACCGGCATAGCCCATGCTAGATCCATCGAAGTAGAGGCTTCCCGGAAAAAAAATTAAGAGGTTGAATTTTTTGGCCAAATCGTGATTGTTGATGACTAATCGCTATATATTTTACAGATTATGAATTTATAGGTAAAAAAGTCACATCCTTGCAAAAACAACCTTGAGTGGTAGCATGTAACGTAGAGTCATGTATAGCCAAAAGGTATCCATGGCATTGAAGATTGTTGTCCTAGAAACCCTGATGGGCCTTCCATCGTCTGTGATGCATGGGTTCTTAGAAAAGTAGTGGTACATATTATCCCCAAGCTTGGGGATACTGTAAGGATTTTGCACAGACGAACCAATGTGGTAGATGAATATGGAGGGTTGTCTTGAATGAGCCGCCATGCTTACTATCATAGCATTTACCACCATGTCTCCTGGGATCTGTATCAGATTGCAAAAGTGATGTCAAAACCCATAAGTTTACCATTACAAGAAAGAGAAAATGGTTCCTACACATATGTGTAGAGAGTTCTCTACACACTAGCTTAAAATACAGTGGGGGCCCACATTGTTTGGGTGATCCAAGCCATCCATTTTAAAGGCCCTCACATAGATAGGGTGTCTACAAAAAATCAAATCCATAGGATCATCCCAACCCTACGATTTGTGGAGGTAAAATGGATGTCTTTAAACCTTCACAAATTAGTCCATTTTTTGCCTCCATAGTTCGAATGGTTAGGATGATCCTATGGATCTGATTTTTTGTGGACACCCTATCTATGTGAGGGCCTTAAAAATAATGGTTTGGATCACCCAAATAATGTGGCCCCCACTGTATTTTAAACTAGTGTGTAGATAACTTATCTACACATGTGTGTAGGAACCGTTTTCTCGAAAGAAAAAGAAAAACTCCTTTTACGGATGGAGTAATTTCCGTCTCCAATAATTGAAAATTAGCGATAGACTTTTAAAATCCATCTCTAATAATACTCTAGGCCGGTGGTGGAGTTTTAGAAACTGTGGTGAAAGGTATATTTTTATAATTTTAATGTTTTTATTTTTATATATTTTAATAGGATTTGCTAGGGACCATCACAGAAGACATTTCACGGATGGGCTGTTGCATCGCGAAATGCCTTCTGCGATGGTTACTAGCAAATCCCTATTTTAATATAAAAAATTATGTTTAATATTATTATTAGACTGATTTAAAAAAATCATCGCCAAAATCTCTATTTCTTGGAGTGTACTGTTTGTGAACATTAATTACCTTTTAATATTTTCTAACAAGATGCAAATGGGTACTATCCATTAATTTATAGTGATAGATGTCTTATATTATGTAACTGTAATTTTGGTGTTTTTAATGAGTAGCTATATCCTCCAAGGGGCTCCGATTTGGGGTCACCAAGGTTTAAAATTTCAGCTTCGGTACCGGTTTCGGACCCTCGAATTTCGAAATTTCGAAATCTGGTACATAACCCGAAATGATTATTTTATTTGATATTAAATTTCGGTTGAAATTTTGGTAAAATATTAAATTAATATTAAAAAAACAGTTTTTTTTGGTCCAATTTCGGAAAAACCAAAATTTCGACCGAAATTTAGACCGAAATTCCGAAATTTCGGCGGAAATAAATGACCGTTTCGGTTTTGGTCAATTTCAGTGTCAGTCTCCACCGAATTTCGGATTTCGGTCGAAATTTAAAACCATGGGGTCACATGGAGCAATTTCAATTTCTATGGTTTTGAAGGAGAGATAAGCTTGTAACTATAACTAGGTAGAAATCTTCTCATCTACTTAGTGTATGTACGCACATTGCCAAGCAATCTAAATGTTTCCACTATGTGTTTCTGTTTTATTTTCTTTACTGTTTTTGTAATTTGATCCGGATTTACGATCACAACATTTCTTATTTTATTAGTGACATTAAGTACCTGTCTCCTATTTTTGTTTTTTCACATGCAACTTATGTAAGAAGATGAAAGATCCCGCATCAGAAAGGGAGGAAAAGTTACTGGGCTATATATGTGGATTTTTCCTCTTCCTGTGTAAACACGTTTTCAGCGGAAAAAACAAATCCAGGGAGAGCTGCGGCCTAGAACCGGACAATATCTACATGGATGGTTGGGGTGTTACAAATATGGTATCAGAGCCGTACCTCCTCTAGTATGATGTGCCAACGAGGACATTGGGCCCTTTAAGGGGGGTGGATTGTAATAGTCCCACATCGGAAGCGGAGTGCGAAAGTTCCTAGGTTATATGTTGTAGACCCCCATTCCCTGTGTAGACGCGTTTCTGTGGAAAAGCAAAACCGGGGAGGGCTGCGGTCTAGAACCGGACAATATCTACATGGCCACATCGGAACCGGAGAGCTAAAGTTCATGGGTTATGTGTAGACCCTCACATTCCCTGTGTAGACGTGTTTTCAGCATTTGCAAGGGACGGGCCCCGCGGAGTGGGCCGGACACGGTTAGTGTTGCTGGAAAACATAACCGGGAAGGGTAGATGACCCAGAACTGGACAATATCTACAAAGTGAGGTCGGGGCGTGACAGAACACACACAAACTGTTGAGTTACGTGGCTTGAATTCAACCTGGTTGGATCCTAAAATGTGTGACCTGACCCACTATTTAACTGAGTTGGACCCAGTTCAGGTAAGCTTGTTTTGACCCACTTAATTTGTATAAGGGGTTTTAGGGCTTATTTTGCATCCTAGCTTTTCAGAAAGGGTGCGGAGGGTGTATTAGTGTTTCTGGGTGGGTTTGGTGAGAGTTACCAATTTCCTCTTGTAATCTCCAATTCCTATAGTGGATTTTCTCGTAGCCTCTACCGTCGATGTAAGCTTTACGCCGAACCACATAAACCTTTGTGTCTTCATGTGTTGCTTGTGTTTGCCTGTTTCATTTTGCTTTGCCATTGAAATTGCATGTTGCTATTGTGGGTTTTTTTCACAACACAAACTATAACGTACAAATGTGTCATACATTCATAAATAAGAAAGGAAGCATATGGAGGAAACTTACTACATCGAGAATCTCCCTATGTGCCGCCGGTATGCATCTCAACCTCCCCTTACCATAACTCACAATAAAGCTATCAATGGTTCTGCAGTTACCCAAAGTACATAAAGTATGATTAGCAAGGCATTCTACCTAAATACCAACATTTTCTTGATTTCTCTACATGTGATGGTAACCTCTTTCCAGTGTTGAATGTCATTGAATTCATCAAATTAGAGTTATAATTAAGTGAAGAATATGCAAGGGGTGAAGTTTACAAGAAGAACCCAAGGAAATAACTTCTTTTGTAAAAATAAGAGAGATTTCCGGAGCAACAATCTCTATAAATCCCTTTTAAGTTACCTGCTGCCTTCAATCCACCCAGGGAAAGGCTCTCTATAAGTGCTTGTTATGATAGTTGGGCGTATGATGACTAGAGGTACATTTTCTCTAAATCGTCCAAGAAGCATTTCTCCCATCGCCTTTGTAAAAACATAGGTATTTGGCCAACCAAAGAATCGAGCCCTGAAAGAAATAAAGGGGCAGAGATGGAGAAACAAATGGAATAATTAAACGGCATATAGCTTGTTTGGGAAGAATTAATTGGCAAATTCTTGAACTAGTTACTATACGTTGAGCAATATTCATCCCATAGGCATTTCCAAAATAGGCAGCATACTTGAATTCAATGACTTTAGGTTGAGCCATAGACCTATAGTTAATTAGTCATCCGATAGATATTTTGGAGTGGAAAGAAAAATCCAAACATCATGGTCGCGGGATAGCCAAAGATTTCATCAATTTGTGGAGTAACAAATGACGCATTTGTACCATTAAGCGTGCTATGTAATCATGAAAAAACTTTATGAAATTTTCATATGTAAGTAGTTATGAGCAAGGTTTTAAATTTTGACCGAAATCCGAAATTTCGGATATGTCGGTCAACACCGAAAGCAAAACGTTCCAAAACCGAAATTACCGAAAGGTTTTATTGTGTAGGTAAATGAATAACAAGAAAAAAGAAAGAAAGAAAGAAATGTAACAATCCCATTATGTACCACGCATATACTTTAAAGTTATGGTTTCTCTTTTTAAACAATGTTTTGACTTTTCCTTAAATTTCTTTATAAACAATGTTTTAACTTTTTCCTAAATTAGTGTAGATAAGTTATCTACACGCTAGCTTAAAATACAGTGGGGGCCACATTGTTTGGGTGATCCAAAGAATTCAATTGATTGGCCCTCACATAGATAGGGTGTGCCCAAAAAAATCAGTTCCGTAGGATCATCCCAACCCTACGAATTGTGGAGGTAAAATAGACGTTAATAAACCTTCACAAATCTTTCCATTTTTTGCTTCCACGGTTCGAATTGTTAGAATGATCCTATGGAGCCGATTTTTTGGGCACACCCTATCTATGTGAGGGCCCATCAAATGAATGCTTTGGATCACCCAAACATTGTGGCCCCCACTATATTTTAAGCTAGTGTGTAGATAACATCTACACTAGTGTGTCTCTGTAGCTACTTCATTTAGTTTTATGTATTACAAAATTTCATATTTTTCACAACGATTCATTTACTGGGACCAACAATTCTTGATCAATTCTGTTTTTAGAAACATTGATCTTAATATTTGCAATCTTTGGTGGATCCAAGTTGAGTTTTTCAAACCTTTGGATTCCAAGTTCTTTCATAGCAATTGTTTCTGCTTTTCTCTCAGCTCCATCATCACGAAGTTCCATCAATCTTTCCTTTGCCAATTTCATCTCTGCTTCAATGTCTAAACCCATGCTTCCATTTAGTGTTTCACCCATGTTAAAAGGTTTCTCTAATATGAGTCCTGCCTTTTCCCCAGCAACATACGCTAGAACACCATATGAAATTTGATTCATTAGAGGGCTGAAAGATCAAACTTCGAAAAGAAACTAATTCCTAATTACAAAAAAATAAGATAAAGAGGTGTGAAGCGAAGGAAATATAGAGAAAAGGAGCAGGAGAAAATAGAGCTTCAAGAATAAGATGAGAGAGAGAGAGAGAGAGAGAGAGAGAGAGAGAGAGAGAGAGAGAGAGAGAGACTCACCAGTTGAAATATGGAGAAGCATCTCTAGTTTCACACATTTCTTTGCAAACTTCAAAACGTGCTTAGCTCCCATTGTGTTAGTAACCAAGGACACATCATATCTATAAGTCAATAATTTAAAAAAAATAGTAATTAGTAATTTGAAAAGAAAAAAAAGAGAAGAAAATGGTTTCATTAACTGTTTGTTATCCATCATCACCTCTCATCAAAGTTTGTAGTAGCAGCTACATTTACAACAACATTGATTTCTCTCCACATTTCTTCCTTGAGACTATTCTCCTCTATTCCCAAGTTCTCATAAGCAATATCCCCTGCAAGAGGAGTCACCTTGTCCCATATAAATGAATAAAAACTCTTACCATATTTCTCTCTCAGTACCCTAAACACCTCCTTCTCCATAACCTGACAATAAAACAAAGTTAAGATATGATACCTAACATCTTGGTGCAAGTGATATTGAATTGCCTCCTTGAAGCCACTTGATTGATAGAGGAGTAAAGAAAGTACATATATTATATAGAGAAGTAAGGGTAGTGGCATACATCATTTTGCAACCGCTGCTTAGCAGTCTCATCTTTTGTGGGTCTTATAAGAAGAAAAAGCCTCTTCGCATGAGGTTGAACTCTAAGTAGTTTCTCCACAAAAACTATACATTCATTTGACAGGAAAACATATCAGTACATTTGGGTGATAATGAAGAGGAGAGAAATGAGAAAGAAGATAAAAAAGAGTGAGGAACATACTTTTTGCTAGAAAGCCAGTAGAACCAGTGACTAAGATGCTTTTGTTCTCCAAGGATTGTAAAATACACCCCAAATCCATTTGGAAATCCATTTCAGAGTAAATAATATGTAAAGCTAAAGCCCTCAATGAAGAAAGGTATGTTGTGTCACTCGAATGTGAGTAATGTATTTATACAAGCAAGTAGGATGATGTGGCACAAGAAAGTGGATAGTTATGCGTTGAGAGAAAAACAAAAGGGTGAGAGAGAGAGATAGAGAGATGTATTCTCCTCTGTGATGTAAGGGTTAAAACTTGTTCGTTTATCCAACATTCATCCACTCATGCTGGTGAATGTTGTTAAACGAACAGGTTAAGTCATATAATTAACGCTTAAACTAAACCGACTGAGGAATAGTTATTCACCAGTGTTCACCAACTACGTATTTTTTAATCTTGGGAAATTAAGCTATAGTCAATACTATAGAGACTCTCTCTCTCTCTACCGTTAAAAAAAAAAACTAGAGAGAGAGAGAGCGAGCTAGTTGATCGTAAATAACCAAAAAAGGCATAAAACTTGGATATTAAATTATGAACAAGATTAATATGCCCACCATTTATAAAGGAGTGCATCTAGTAATACTAAGGGAACATGTGCCACTGTTTTGCATGTCTTACTTTTCCCTAAAGACGTCGTGTTGCGGAAAAAAAAAATGAATTTTTGCCAACTAGTCCCTGCTTTGTAAAATTATTGCTAAGTAATGCTTAAGAATTTCATATTTGCCAATTAGTCTCTATTTTGGAAAATAATTGGCATACCATCCAAAAAATTAAAGAATCGCGGTTACTTTATTCCATTAAACATTCGTAGCATCTTTGCTGATGTCTTTATAAAAGCACAAGGACAGGCCAATTTCCGCTTCATTCTAGTCAAGTTGGGTGTCAAGAATCTTCACGCTCCAACTTGAGGGGGCGTACTGGAAATATTCTCTAAATGGCACCGGCGTATAGATGGAAATTGGAAATTGCAATTCATGCATAAAGATAGAAGTGATAATTGCAATCTTTCATATTGCATTTACCTCAGGATTCATGGAACTTTTCGAACGTTTCCTTCACATAGATGGAAACGTTTTCTACATATGGATGGAAGAAATAGATCACAGACTCCATAGAAGCCTATCAAATGTGAGGGCCTATCAAATGAATGGTTTGGATCACCAAAACAATGTGGGCCCATTGTATTTTAAGCCGGCAGTGTAGCTAAATTAGCTACACTAGTGTGTAGCTTCACTTTCCTCTATATATATATATATATATATAGAGAGAGAGAGAGAGAGAGAGAGAGAGAGAGAGAGAGAGAGAAAACGGTTTCTACACAGGGTGTCCACAAAAAATCAGCTCCATAGGATCATCCCAACCCTACGATTTGTGGAGGTAAAATCCATTTTTTGCCTACACGGTTCAAAGGGTTAGGATGATCCTATGAAGATGATTTTTTGGGCGCACCCTATTCACATTACTATGCTTACTAGATATGTTATGCACATATTTATATTTCCCAATACGAACTACTTGGGTAGTGTGTATTGGGAAAAGTACACGTAATTGAATGTAAGGAGAGGGTATTGGCATTATTTTTGTCATAGCAGATCAATTTGAGTTACATGTCAAACAAACGGTTCATATCATTTGAAGGTGGTTTAGTTACGGCATACTCATTGGTGCACCTCATCTTATTACAATGAGGTCGAGCCCTACTGAAATATTCTTCCCTCTCACTTACCCTCTAACGCATTCGCCCCTTGATAACTGGAACAGTGGGAAACTTTAACGCTGTTTGACATCAAATCACCTTTAAAATGGGGCTAAATGCGTACTACAGGGGGAGGGGGGTGAAAATATCATTGCCGCCCTTGAGCGATCCAGCTGGATTTTAAGAGGGGCACAGTCACATGACTCACATCCACTTCAATGGAAGATTCCGCCCGGTAACTGCCTTTTCGTGGCCGGCCAAACTAAATGGAAGGGAAGTGATATATTCGCCCCCATTTCTTACTTGAGCCACCCCCTGTAGTGCATTTATAAGTTTATAACTACTTTTTTACGATAAAACGAGTTGGCCCAAGGAAGAAAAGGGGGAAACTTATTTGTTTGTTACGGAAAGTATTAATTGCTGTACTTTTATTAGCATAACCATGTTTTGATATTTGCACTAATCCATCTTGTCTTTTATTATCTAATGAATTGTCAGAGGTCATTACAGTTCCCAAAAAGCTTTCACAAGTCGATTAAAAAAGAAAAGACAAACTAGGTTTGTGCAATTATTAGAACATGGATGTGCTGATAATTTTCCCCAAAATAAATTGTATTTTGATTAGAGTCTTTCTTTTCCTCATTTTGTGCATTTTCTCACTCTCCTCATTCTTGCCTTCTCTAGTCTCTCCACAGTCTTCCCACCCATCCTAGCTCTCTCTCTCTCTCTCTCTCTCTCTCTCTCACACACCACTTGCTAAACTAAAAACTTCATAGCCTTAAATATATCTGGAAGGGCGCCTTTTTCCACACTGGCAGCAGGTGGGGCCCATCTCTGACCAAACTGGACCAAAGATTTTGTGGGCCCCACTTTCAAAAAATCATGCTGATTAGAAGATCTTAATCCTGCAATTAAGAATTTGTAAATAGCTCCACTAGTGATTAAATGCTGAAAATGATAACTTAGATATCTAATCAACATGATTTCTGGGCCAGAAAATATACAAAATAGGGCCCACTAGATGAGTCTCTAGACTGATCATAAGTTGGGCAATATTATAGCTAATAGTGTAGTATTAAAATGAAAGAATAATACCCCACAAACATGGACGTTAGAATTGAAAATTTACAACTTTGAACAATTGAAAATAAAAAACTAATATTTAAAGCTTTAATACACCATAGACATATTTTTAGGTAGGATAAAAGATTTTATAATGCCGAGGATAATACAAGTAACCGTTTTAAAATTCCAACCCCACTTATCTACCTTAGATTGGTCTTAGCAAAATGAACTATTAAAATCATGTCTCCAAATGCCTTTTTTGGCCACTGAATTTGAATTATTGCATATCTTTATTTTGTATTGGATCCACATCATTGCATCTACAGTTTTCAGAGCCACAATAAATGCACTAACTAACAGTGGAAGCCCATATTGTTTGGGTGATCCAAACCATTCATTTGATTGGCTCTCACATAGATAGGGTGTCTACAAAAAATCAACTCCATAGGATCATCCTAACCCTTCAAACCGTGGAGGCAAAAAATGGACAGATTTGTGAAGGTTTATACACGTCCATTTTACCTCCACAAATCGTAGGGTTGGGATGATCCTATGGAGCTGATTTTTTATGTACACCCTATCTATGTGAGGGCCAATCAAATGAATGGTTTGGATCACCCAAACAATATGCCCTCCATTGTATTTTAAGGTAGTGTGTGAAAACCTCTCTCTCTCTCTCTCTCTCTCTCTCTCTCTATATATATATATATATATATATATATATATATATATATATATATATATATATATATATATGAGGAAATTGTTGGTGCGCTTAAGCTCACCAAACTTATGGTGCGCTTAAGCGCCCAATCACATGGGGGCCCATTTTGTTAGGATGATCCAAATCATTCATTTGAAAGGCCCTTACATAGATGGGGTGTGTACCAAAAATCAGCTCCATAGGATCATCCTAACCCATCCATTTGTGGAGGTCAAAATGGACAGACATTGTTTGTCCACAAATCTGCCCATTTTTGTCCTCCACAAATGGAGGGGTTACGATGATCCTATGGAGCTGATTTTTGGTACACACCCTACCTATGATAGGGCCTTGCAAATGAATGGTTTGGACCACCACAAAAAATGTGGGACCCATGTGATTGGGCGCTTAAGCGCACCATAAGTTTGGTGAGCTTAAGCGCACCAACAATTTTCTCTCTCTCTCTCTCTCTCTCTCTCTATATATATATATATATATATATATATATATGAGAAAAGTCTTTCTGTACACGTGCGCAGGGAGCGGCTTAAAAAGCCACCAGTTTGTTGGTATGGCGGGTCCACCTCTGCAGGGTCCACAAAACGCGACCAACCGGTGGCTTTTTAAGCCACTTGTGCGCAGAGAGCTCCCTGCGCACGTGCGCAAAAACACTTTCCTCTATTTATGTGTGTGTGTAAATATAGACATATTAACATATGTGTGTGTGAGTGTATATATATATATATATATATATATATATATATATATATATATATATATATATAGAGAGAGAGAGAGAGAGAGAGAGAGAGAGAGAGAGAGAGAGAGAGAGAGAGAGAGAGGTTCCTGAGGTGGCACTAACGCTACCTTATATGGGGTGGCGCTAACAAAACATAGGGGGGCCCACTTTGTTTGGATGATCCAAAGCATTCATTTGATAAGTCCTCACATAGATATGGTGCCCACAAAAAATCAGGTCCATAGGGTCATCCTAACCCTTCATTTGTGGAGCTTAAAATGGATGGGTATAAACCTCCATATATCTAAACCTCCACAAATGGAAGGGTTAGGATGATCCTATTGACCTGATTTTTTGTGGGCACCCTATCTATGTGAGGGCCTATCAAATGAATGCTTTGGATCATCCAAACAAAGTAGCCCTCCTATGTTTTGCGAGCGCCACCTCATATAAGGTAGCGCTAGCGCCACCTCAGGAACTATTTACTCATATATATATATAGGGGAAAGTGATTGTGAGCGGCCCCTCATATTAGCTGGTGGGCCCACATTTTTTGGGTGATCCAAGCCGGTCATTTGATAGGCCCTGACGTAGATAAGGGGTGCCCAAAAAAATCAGCTCCATAGAATCATCCCAACCCTTCATACTGTGGAGGAGAAAGAGGGGGAAAATGGACAGGTAAGTGGGCAAATTTATACCCGCCCATTTAATAAGACAAATTTATACTCGCCCGTTTTTTCGTAATTGTCATTATTATTGCTAGCTTCTTTCTTTACTTATTATTGCTAGCAACCTTTCAAGAAATAGTATTTCGGTGTAGTTTTTCATCAATCTAATAAGACAAATCTCTGAATACATACAATTGCAAAGGATGGGCGAGACGTAGCGTTTGGAGAAGGTGACTAGCAAATCAAGATTCAAAATTACCAGCGACGTGTTAATGCCACAGAGTTTGCAAATAATACAGATATGTGGGGAGGGCAAAAAACGGTAAAATCATCCACATTTACGTGTTAAATGGACATTTTTTCAACAGTTCCCTTTTTTTTTATGCAACTTCAGGAAGGATGCCACACACTATACTTAATACATACATGTATTATACATTCATAACTATGAAAGGAACCATAGGGAGCAAGCTTACCACATCGAGAATCATCCTTCTATCTATCGGCACGCATCTCAACTTCCCCTTACCATAATTCACTATAAAGACATCGAAGGTTCTACAGTTACCCAAAGTACATAAAGTAAGATGGTATTATGCATAAATACCAAAATTTTCTTGATTTCTCTAAAACCTCTTTTCGGTGCTGAATGTCATTGAATGAATCAAATTGCCTTTTGAAGTGAAGGATATCCAAGACATGAAGGTTATGAAGAAGATCCCAAAGAAAATTATTTACAGTTAGTGTGTGTGTGTGTGTGTGTGTGTGTGTGTGTGAGAGAGAGAGAGAGAGAGAGAGAGAGATCGATTACAGGAGCATTAACATGTTTTAAAATTTCTTGTTAGGTAAATTTGGGGTATGTAACCCGTACGGGTGTGGCTCTTTTGCTTAGAGTCATAGGTATGGTCCCCATCGACGCAAGTTCAAATCCCCCGGGCTTCCCCGATGCGCGTGGTTAACAGGAGGTTGTGCGCATCCTAGGGAATAATCCCGCCCTAAAAATTGGGGTGTGGATACCCCATGTCAATAAATGATTTTTTTTGTATGTCAACAAACTAAGTCATAAATCAAGTAACTAATTTGAAGAATATGAAATTATAGACGATAGTAGTGTATGTAATCTGCAAATCCATGGGTTCTTGTCTTTTAAGCCAGGATTTTTTTCATGATAAATCAGTGTCTCCATGTCATGTAATTGGTGGGAGAAGGAGGAATTTGAGAGGGCAGGAATGAGTCGAGGGTGAGCAGTGGCTAAAAAGTTAGCAAAAGTCCATCACATTTGGAGTAGAGTTTTTTGTTTCGTGATTTTTCAGGCTTTTCTTATCCTCTCCTCACTGACTCTCCCATGTATTCCGGGAAAAAAATCCCTCGCCCAGCCTCCTCACCACATGGAAAAGCTAATTTATCATGAAATAAATTCATGGTAGCGAAGCGTACCTGCCTTGAACCTCAAACCCAAAACCATGCTTGTTGTGAGGGTGTGTTTGAAAGCCAATGGAAGGCATTTAATCCCATATTGAAAAGTGAAAGAAACATTTTCCTCCTTATAAGAGGTGGTACACAGGAAAAGGCTTGGGCCTTTCAAGGAGCATTAAAATTGTTTGGGTGAGCCAAGTTTTACATGAACTAAAATAAACAAACACACTCGCCGCGTTCGGTCGTGGCCATGGTCCGAGGTCTAGGTCTTGGTCATCAATAAAAAAATCTTTTATTTTACATCCTAAATGACTTGTTTGTCGTCCAAAATCTACAATTAAGTTTCAAATAGTTTTTATTTATGAACAGACTCCATTTAAGCATCCATTTATATCTAACATCTTTATTACCGTTTTCTAAATGTTGTGGTCCGTCTTCTCTGAAGAGGCATACCTTCCTTTCGAATTGGGGGTGGTATTCTCTATAAAGAAGGAAGAACACCAGCACCCAGAATACAGATACATAAAAAACAATATAGACATAGACGAAAGAATGATTTTCTCCTTAAGGTTTTTCCGCACTATGTTCCTCCATATCCATTCTATGTTTGAGCAGTTCTTAAGTGATTCTATGAAGATCAATAAGCTAGTTCATGTCTATTGGAGCCTAAGAGAAGTTTTATCTTGGAGGTTGGTCCAAGGATCCTGGATTGTACAGTAGGGGGCGGATACGATACTTAAGGAGAGTGATCAAGTGGAAAGACTTAGCTTTCTTCTTCATTCAACAAACAATTTTTTTTTTTCAAGCAAGGGTTATGTCGTCAAAATCGATTAGTGCATCTGTCTCTCCACTTTCATTAGTAATTTGTTTTTTCAACAATCTTCAAACTCGGTTTCGCCATATATATATTATTGAGCATCCATCATACATCTATTGTTCCAACAATATATATCAAGAATCATATTTTGATATTATGGCTACTGAGGCCCCCAAGTCCTCCTCTATTTCCACCATTGTTACAAACATCAGTGTAACCAATGTTCTTGATGTTTCAAAAATCGAACAGTTCAATGGTTCAAATTACAAGTGGTGGAAACAACATATTCTATTTTCATTAAAGCAAATTGGGGTGGCTGTTGCACTTACCCAACCATCACCAGTTGAAAACGCAATGTGATTTAATGGATGGAATCAAGCTGATTATGTTTGCAGTTATCATAACTTGAATGGAATATTAAATGAATTATACAATGTATACTATTATGATACACATTCTTTGAATATTTAGCATGCACTACATAGAAAATGTGCACTTAAAAAATGTTAGAAATAAGAAATATTTTATAGGAAAATTTTTGGATTTTGTCATGAAAGATAGTAAAAATGTGTTTAGAAAAATTGATGAGTATCAATTCTTAGTTAGAGAATTGGCTAAGGAAGGTATGAAATTACCTGATGCATTCATGTCTGGTTCTCTTATAGAGAAATTGACATTATCTTGGAAAGACTAGACTAAGGAATGAACCATAGATCAAGCATGAAATTCTAAGGGTGGTCCCTAGTACGGCAACTTATGAGGAGGGAAATTTTAGGTTGCTAAAAAGTTTTATGCTTTTGAAAACTTTAACCCAAATTTAGAATATTAAGAGATGAAGAATGACAATGAAGCACACAAGTTAAATCCTAAATGCAAATGCAAATTAAGAGCATGAGTAAGAGAGAATGCACCCGAGATTTAAAGTGGTTCGGTCCTCTAACGCGAGGCCTACTCCACTCCACCAACCAAACCCGTTGATGGCTTCACTATTCGATCTTCTTAACTTCGGCGAAGATCAATGCCGATTAAAATTCCGAATGCCTTTAACCTTGGTGGCAATCTTCACCACGGAGAGTGAGCTCCGCTTCTCCGAACACTCGCCCTAATACAATCTTGATAAAGAAAGAAAGAACCTAAAACAATCCCTCACAAGGGTTTACAAATTGTAGAAGATGTACAAATTTGAGCCTAATTATCCAAATCCTAATCTTAGAAGATAAGAGGCATAAACAAGATTTAATCACTCTTTGGATGTTCAAATGAAGTTTTTGAGTGTTAGGATTAATCATGGGGAAGTTTGGAATACCCAATATATATAGGAAAACCCATTATGACCGTTTGAGGGGCATTTTCGTAAATCTGGCAAAGTTCCCAACGGTCAAATTTCTTCCCGTTAAAGTGTTCTCGGAGTTCCGAGAATTTCTCTCGGAGTTCCGGGAATACAAACAGAAGATGGAAAAATTCTACTGGACCAAATCTCAGAGCTCCGAGGATTTCTCGGAGTTCCGAGCTCAGAGCTCCGAGAAGCCTATCAGCAGCAGATTTTCAATTCTGTTTCTTATTTGTTTGGCCTTCCAACTTTACACCAAGTTGGGATTGTAAATGAGGGTTCCCAAGTGTTGGAACACCACAAGGACAATCACTTCAAACAATTTAGGGTGTGTGAGATTAACTTTATTTATGCATCTTAAAATCTAATACTAAGATTGGATCTTATACATTCTAATAGACTTTGATCTTCAATAGATTCTTCAAGTCTTCATGCGTCTTGGATCTCCGATGTCTTTGGCCTTCCTAAGTGGTCTAATGAGAGCTTCTTGGCCTTAATCCAAGCAATCTTGTCTTTAAGCAATTATGATCTACAACTTAGACAATTAGACACATTAGTGATCTTAAATCACTTGTGTATTAGAATCATCAAAATAAGATGGGAATTGCCAATGTAGGAACCATTGGGCTTACAATCTCCCCCTTTTTTATGATGACAAGCAGAAGAGATTTTCCAATAAAAGCATGCATATATTTCCTTACACTAGATTTCTCTCCCCCTTTGGCATCTATAAAAAAGATGGGGTAATAGGAAATCAAAGGGATAAAATTTTTAATTTTAAGCTCCCCCTTTTTCAAGGAAAAAGACAAACATAGAACTCCCCCTATTTGGAAAACAAATTCAATACAAGAGGGGATTTTAAAATTCAAAGATATACAAATAATTAAGCAAACGAGCCCCTAATCTAACCATATATGAAGAGAATCATATGGGGACTTTGGGAATCCAAGATTTCTTGGTTCCACCACAATCCCTAATTCTAGATGCACATTGGAATTGGTAATGAACATTTATTCCACAGTAATGGCATCTAACATGAGGATTAGATAGACTAGTCCTATCATAAAAGGCATGATTAGGTCTACGACTAGTCTTTTTCAAGATTATGTCAATAATTTTATTACCATTTAGGAATCCATGGAGACATAATCTTAACCTTTCATTTTCATTATGAAGATGTGTTATTTGATTTAAAGAATCATTAAATTCATCTTCATAAGATTTGGAAGAGCTTGCCACATTTTGAAATTGTGCTAATTGGCAAGTTTTCTCATCCAAAATACCCTTAAAGGTTTTAATCTCAAGTTTAAAATTTTCAAGTTTTACTTTAGCTTGAGAAATGTAAGAAGAACACTAATTTTTCAAAAAATCAAGTTCATTTTCTAATTTTGAAATAGATTTTTTAAGAACCTTATTTTTAGAAATTTGATAATGCAAAGTTATGCATAATTCATCATAAGATATGTTTCCACTATCACTACTTGATGAATTACAAGAGGAGTTAGAGTTTACCTCAACTTCACGGGAGAGTGTGTAGACACCCCATTTCGACCGGACCCTTTTTTCCCCCAAAGTCGAATAAAATTCCCAATTCCGAGTCCCGGAGCATCCCGAAATTGATCTGAAAGATTCCTGAAGAGCTGGGCCCAAAATAAGAAGAAGGCTCGAGTTTTGGGCGTCTTGTTGTGCACATTTGTGAGTACAAATTCCCCAAGAGATCATTGATAACCCCAAGGCCCCCCCTGCAAAATTTCACGGCAATCGGACGAAAATTAGAAAATAAGACAAGCCAAGTTTATGCCGTTATCAATGTTGTATTGTTTTGTCTTTGTTAAAGTGAGCAGAAGGGGAGTGAATCATCCAGTTTGGGTGTGCTGATATCATTTCCTTTTATCTATAAAATGCAGGATATCTTTGTCTGGTAGAAAGGGGATTTACAACCTCTACAAGGGTAATTTGGTAATTTTGATTATTGCTTCTGTTGTAAGCAATGTCTATGAACCATTAGATCAGATTAGAGGGTTAGGATCGTGTAGAGGGAGGGGAATCTTTACCCCTATTTTCTGCTTGGACAGCCCCCTATTGATATAAAAAGAATAGTCAAATACACTAGAGTGGGCTGTCCATTAGAAAAGAGGGGGGGCCGAATTCAACATTTTCCCTTAGTTAAATGCCCATCCATCGACTAGGGTTTGGAGAAAAGAAAAAAAAAGAAAGAGGGGAGGATTTCTGCAGCCGCAAGAGAGAAGGGGAGGAGCCGCCATCCCCACCCATTTCCATCGCCGACCCCACCTCCGACCACCACTTTCCTCTTCCTCTTCTTCTTCTTCTCTGATCACCTCCACCTTCTCTTCCTCTGTTCAGCTCCACCAAGCCACCATCAGACAATCTCCGACCACCGTTTTCCCTAATACCTATAAACCCTAGATTAGGCCAAAACCCACTTTCTCCGGCGAGCTTCCATTAATCCCGGCCAACCCCATTTCTTCGCCTACCTACCACCACCACCATACCCTCCTTCTCCTCCAACCCTCATCTTCTTCCTCCATTCTACACCACCTTCACCTCAATCCCCACCCTCAAAACCCTACTCCGGCACCCGCCATTAATTCCGGCCATATTCTCCCAAACCCATTTCATTTTGACACCCATTTGCGGCCACCATTAGATCCATTAACCCTCCTCTCTCAGCCACCCCATCTGTAACCCTCAAACCCTCTCCCCTGTTTTCGCCTCCTTTCCACCTCCGGCAAGCTTGCCGAAATCCGATCAAACCCACACCATTCGATTCTCCCATCTCCCTTACCCGAAACCCATTATTCTTCCCACCACAGCTACGCCCATTTTCACCTATACACACAGAGAAAAAGAGAGCAGAGGAGAGAATCACCAAACCCTAACCCATCTTTGTCTTCTCCGAAGAGATTCCGGTCGGAATCCGGCCAGGCTCCGGTTATTTTCCACCTCCTCATTCCACCTACCTCTATACTTCTCCCATTTTCGGCGTATGATCGGAATGAGCCGGATTGCTATTGCTCCGTTCTGGCACAGATTTTAGGGGGGGGGGTTTCATTTCATTTTGGAGGTTTCTAAGTTTCGTTGACAGTTCAATCAAATTTTATCACATTCGAGCATCATTTCCAGCAATTTTCTACTAATTCTGGTGATATCCGCGATCTCCGGCAGCTCATTTCCGATAGCTTCATCGTCGGCCAGCCATCGTTCATCACCGTATCACACCCAAGAGGAGGTAATCGCCAGCTTACTTTATCTTTCGATCAAGTTCATTCGCATGAATTGTGTTAGTCATGGCTTGCTTCGCTGTTCTTTGATTCCCTAACTCTTCCCTATCATATTTTAAGCTATGGGTGATTACTTTTGGTTCTCGTTCTCTCTTTGATTGGATGATGCTTAGTTCGTGGATATGGTTTTCAAATCTCATTTTTTTTAGTGGTTGTGGTCTTTGAATTATATCAAAATAGTTGATCTCTTCAAATGCTAGTTTTGGTATTGATTCTTGTGTCACTGATCTGCCAGGAAAAAGGTTTATGAGAAACTCAACCTTCACAGGTGGGTTAATCTAATAAGTCCAGTCTTATCTGATTCTTTTGGCCTTGAATCCTGAATCTGGGGTTTAGGATTTGAAAATCTCGATTCCTATTGTGCTGCCTCTGTGTTTGATTTCGTTGGGTTAGTTCTTATTTCAGGCAGTAACTCTGATTGTGCGCTTGCCTCGCCCATGTAAAACACAGCCAGTAAGGCGATCTTTGTGCTTTATCTTGGAATGCCTTCATCTAAACCATGAAAGATATATTGGTGCTTGCAGGGTGTCCATGACAATTGCCGCTAAATCTTCCGCATGTCTAGGTTGACTGGATCTTTGGTTGATTGCTCTTCCGAGTGGATCTTTAGGTTGATATTGATGAAAGTTTGTTCTTCTAGAAGCTTCCGTCTCCTTGTCTTGCTTATTCTAGGTGACAGCGTTTTCTTGGCCTTCCATCTTACAGAATTATCGAATACAGACTATTCTGTCATTTTTGGAGTTGCAGATTCAATGATCTACAACTATTGATGTGCGGCTGTAAAAGGTTTTTATCTAGACCTTTTAAGATCAACATATGGTTTCCTATAATCTTCTGGGTTCTTGCTATTTTGGATGTGCTTCGGCTTACCTAGAGTTGGTGCCAAGGGGTTGGACATGTGGAGCTATCTAGACACTTTGCTGTCTTCTTGGGCATAATCTGAATAACCTTTTATGTTGGTACTCGACCAGAAATTTGGCGAGAGGTATTGAGAGGGGGAACCTTTGGCAAGTTTTTCTTGTGGCTGTTTTGGCCTGCGGATGAATGGATAAGAGTTGCGCTATTTGTTGTCCTATCTATGTTACTTAGTGTTTTCGTCTGTTCTATTTAGTTGTCTGCAATGAAGCCTCATCCCGTGTGGACATTTCCTTTTGGTCTTGACTATGTCCAGTGCTGCAATGTGAACTGAAGGAGTTGCATGCAAGCCTTTAGGGCAGGTTAACACGATCTGCCCCAAGGAGATTTCCTCCAGTTGAGTTGTATCTGTTGGGCTGATCAAAAGGAATGCGAGCCACCATTTCTATGAGGGCGATGAAGGCGCTAGCCCAAGCACATCCTTAGGGGACTTGCTCAGTCCGAGTAGAGCTCCCCTCCTTTGTATATAGGAGACTTGCCCAGTCTCATCAGAACCCTTGTTTACGTCATTTGTGTCTCAGAGACAAGCCTTGTCTCATATAGAGAGTTTCCCCTTTAGGAGGCTTACCTAGCCTCATGTTAGAGTGGCCTCCTCTTTTAGAGCGAGTCTTTGACTTGGTAGTGTTATTAGAGAGTCTCCGACTCATTTCTACTCCCTCCCTGGTGTCATTAGTTAGGAGTATTTCCGTTCAAGACTAACTTAGTCTTATTAGAGCCTTCCCTGCTTGGGATCTTAGATTGTTTTCTTTGTTCTTGGGGCGAAATCTTTCTTGTTGTGGTTTGTCTCTTTGAGACGCTAGTTGCTTATTTGGGGTTTCCCCTTTAGATTTAGGGCTTTGCCCTAGTTTGTGGTGTTACTTGCGTGTTCCCTTTAAGATTGAAAACATTTAAAGGTCCAGAGTATTGGAAAAGCTTTAAAATCCAAAAACATTAGAAATTTAAAACATAAAAAAACATTTGAAAACATAAAAAACCTTAAAAAATCTAAAGTGTTGAGTGTTTCTTTTAGAAGCGTAGTTTGAGAGTTCGTTTCGAACTACGTTGGCTTGATCCTCTTCCACGAGGTACGTAGTGCAGCTTGAGATTCTTATCTCAGGTCCAGCCAAACTTTGTAAATAAATATATTTTAATCTTTTTTCTTTAAAACCGTGTTTTCAAAAAGCTCTTCCTTTAGAGTTAAGAGTTTCTCCTAAATAAAGAATTTCTTTTAGAGTTAGGGGATTTGTCTTTGATTTGTTGTGGTTATTGTGTGCTTGTTTTAGAGTTAGGGGTTTGTCCTAGAGTTATAGGAGCGCCTCCGTCCGGTCAGTTGGCGATTCACATCGCCGACTGATGACTAGGTCTAGAATGCGCTAGTGATCCCATTGTTTTCCTTAGGAAATACAGCCTAGTTACATATAGGTTGTAGGAACCACCTGCATTGGCTTAGGGCTAACTTGCATTTAGTTAGGGCATATAGGGTGTCATAAAATCTACAATTCACTGGAATTTAAATAATCGTTTAAGAAGCTTTAATAACTACTCCGGTCTTTTAGATCGAGTCTAAGATAGAGGTCTAGGTGTCTTAGGCATCCTAGCTTAGAATAGGCGCGAAGAACTACGTTGCGTTGATTCTCGTGGAGGCGGGAATACGTAGGCTTCTTTGGTTGTTAACAACGTCGGTAAAAAAGGGGTGAAAGAGCCGCAAAAAGGACATTCACCGATGGTTGTTAACAACGTCGGTAAAGGTTTTTTTACACCGACGGCCAAGAGCGTCGGTAAATGAGACTAAAAATTAGGACTTTCTCTTTAAACTATACCGACGTTCATTGGAACCGTCGGTGTAGATGACATACACCGGCGTTCTGGACCGTCGGTAAAAGATGTAGAGGCGTTTTCTTTTTATTATTCACCGACGGTTTTATGACCGCCGGTGATTAGCATTTTATTTTTTTTTGGAAATAAAGCAGCACAGTGAATATGAACCTGTATAAAACCTGTACCACCATAAGAAAGTAACATATATATACACATATTGGCATCCAAACGATAGAAAAAAAAAAGCATCCAAAGTCATCAAACCACCATTTCCATTTAAATTAAACCCAAGAAGGTCCTCCAAACAAAAATCATCAAACCAACTATCTCCATCTCCATCTAAAATCAACCCATATACCAACAACTTCTTCCTCAGTGTGACATCCAACAGTACTAAAAAAAGACTATTTAAAGGACATTAAATGACACTATATTGGCATCCATCGTTTCAAATACAATGACAAGAAACAAAATTATATAAAAGGTTCCATCCCTTCCTCTAAAAATCCATAGATCGACAATAAAAGGCCACACCATAGGATGATCCACAATGTAAATAGGTTGTGCCCAAATAATCATTTCCATATGATGATCCCAACCCTCTGATCTCTAGAGGTTTCCATAATATGCAATTCATCTATAGATGTGAGTGCTAGGATCATCCTATGGAAATGATTTTTTTGGGCACAACCTATTTACGTTGTGGCCCATCAAATGGACGGTTTGGATCATCCTACGGTGTGGGCTCTACTGTACTTTTTGAGAAATACTGGACTATACGGGCTTACACCGTACAATTCTCTGTTGTGTGTGTGTGTGAGAGAGAGAGAGAGAGAGAGAGAGAGAGAGAGAGAGAGAGAGAGAGGTGAATCTTCAAGTAGTTATGAAATTCAAATAGTTATCAACTTATCAACAATTTTCATTTTTAACAGAGCCCAGAATTTATAGTGAATTGGCCACTACATGGAGGCAGAAATTTAAGAGTATGAATTTAGATTAAAAACTGAGCATTGATATCATGAGAAACAACAGTACCCTGTTGTTTATCAGGTTGTGGAGTGCAATTACGCTCCGAATGAGGGACGAAAGGAAAATAACCAGCATCATATCATTCTTTTTCACTGCAAGAGTAAAAAGTTAGATGTAACAATTACAAGATGATGAATGAAAGGCCAAAATACAGTTTTCAGCAACATTGATGCCATTATCTGCAAAAGCCTTGATTAGTTCACTCACATTTAGATTTGGAAGTAGATTGAACACATCCTGCAAGGAAGGATTTCAAAAGCATCCAAAGTCAACCAGTGTTTGGAATAAGATAGCTACCAAATCCATAAAACACAGCTTTTTAATAAACCTTATTCCTTGCCTATTTGCTTTCCACCACACTATGAAGTCTTATCCTATTAACTTCCATTAGTCTTATATCCTGTTAGACACCTTTTTGGGCCATGGATATTATTTAGTAGATCGGATTCGTTTGGTAGACATATATTGAGATCTGATTTCTTTTAATTATAGTTGATTTTCCCCTCGGTTATAACTTATTGTTGGGACTTTACTTGGATGAGTTGTTTTCTATTGATGAAGTACTGTAAAAGCTCATCATCTCTATATAACTCTAGCTGCTTTTGATTATTAGTTTGATTTCAGATTGCATGTTGCTATTTAACTGAAGTAGAAACAATTTCTACTTTCCAAAGTTCCCAGAAATTCAGAAAATGATATGTAAACCTACACCAGCATTACGTCTGTGATCTCCTTCAGCATCCTTTTCACTATGATTGCAAACAAATTCAAGGGTGAATTTGCATCCCAAAACATCCAGTAACTTGTCTCAAATCCAGAAATCTAATCAGTCACCTCCTTCAATTGCACCTACAAAAAAAAAAGCTCCTTCCATTACAAGTTTACACAGGGTAATTGAATGCATGCATACAAGCTTAAGGAAAGGAACACATAAAGAAAACTGCTTATGCATTACCCAAATATAAAACAGTAATGGGCTTAATGAAAAAATAACCTTTCTCTTTAAGCTGTGAAAAAACAGTATCTATAGTAGTGTTACAGAATAAGAACAAATCTCATACTCGTATATGAGGAGATGAAAATCTTGATGTCAAAGAAATGAGTTTATCAGTATAAGGTTGCAAAAAAATTGTTACAATTCTACAATTAGATTCCAATCCCCCAAAAAATGATGGTGATCCAAATTGAATCATATTGTACAGAAATTCTGAACTTAAATCACGCAAGTCACTGGTGAAAGAAGAAAAGAATTGCCAGTTTGGTGACAGCAGTAATTTTAGAGCTATGATAAGTCCCATTTGACCCATTGTTCATGTATTCACCGGTAACGGAAACCTCTCTCGGAGGAGCGTGACCTCAGTGCTATCTCTTCATGGGATCAGCTCCGAAGGTGGGGGGATTTTAAGAGATAACAGATCACTTTGCGGGTTCCATCCTTGTTTTAAGAGTTTTCTCAAAAAACATTATGTCTTCGTTTTTGTCTTTTCCATCTTAAGGGTTTGGCTACCGGCCAACTTTATCACTTTCTATCTTTAGAGTTTGGCAATCAGCCACCTCTCTGTCCTTTTGAGTTTGGTCAATCACCAACACCTTTCTTTTCCTATCCTTGTAATATCTTGTAATATTTATTGTTGCTCAATATGTTGCAACATTATATTTATTAATTGAGAAATTCAGCAACCAAGAGGTTAGTAGTATATCTCCACTGACATTGTCTTCTCTATGTATCTATTGTGCTCCTCTTCTCTTGGTTTCTCTAGTGGAACCTGTGATAGATTCCTTACATGGTATCAGAGGACAATTGAGCACAACTGTCTTGATCACCGAAAAAACCCCCATAAAGACCATAATAACTGAGAAATTAATAGATAGATGAGAGATTTGATATGTGAAATGAGAGATATGAGATGAAAGACTATAGGTTTGAGGCATACCGCAGATGCCGTTAAGAGAGGAAACAAAATCAATCACCCTTGTAAGACCTCTCTCTTCTAAACAATCTGCAAGGGCAAAAAAAAAAAAAAAAAAAAAAAACGGGGAGGAAGAAGATCAACCTATTGGGAGAGACGATTTCAAGATGACTAAGACACATTCAGATGACAAAGGGAGCTTATAAATTCGGTGTAATACACCAGTAATTTTCTGACAGCCTACAGGATTATCATTTGTTAAGTTCAGTAGAACCTGTCAAAGAGTGGAAACACATAAAGTTTCAAATGTTTGTTCCGTGCTCTGTCATGAAATAAGATACCAAATGGGTCCAAATTGAATTGAATAAACATTTGATCCAAACAAGCACCAAGGCAGCAGTGTGACAGATTTTAAAGTATAAAAACAAGCACCATAAGGTAATGTAAAAACAAGGGAAACTGATTTTAAAGTATAAAAGATTTAATAACACTTTCTCCAACAACTTAAGCTTTTGGATTAACTGGTTGTTTAACACAAAACATTAGGACATCAAGGGTCATATCTCTTTAGTCTATAAAACATTGTCCAACCTATAATCTATGGTAACAGAACTCGAAATCTAGTGTTGGACAGACTGATAATTTTTTATATCTGAGATGGAAAAATTGACATGCAAGAATAAACAGTTTTATACACACATTCCCACCATCACATTTTGATAAAATTATAATATGTACTAAAAAATGGGGAAGGTGAGAGATGTGAGTTGGAACATTTTCGCACAATGATTTATTGAAGTGCTATAAAATCATGGTTTTCGATTGACCATTTGCTAAAATTCTATTGGGTTCATAAAGTATTTTGAATGCATAGTCAGTTTGCAAAAAATTAAGCATGGATTGCTTTATATTTAGGTTGTTTGACATTTATTACCAACCATTCCATGTTAAAATGGTAGCACATAATAAATATTGAAACATGGCTCCTTGATTGCTTACCAAACATAAGTAATAACAATGTTTGTCGAGTTTGATGAATGGGCTGCTAGTCGGTGCCAAAATTCTGAGATAATCATGTGTTTGTACTGGAAACAATGCCAGAAGGAACTTGTGTTGAAAAATGGGATAGTCCAAAACCCACACCCAAATCCACACTAAAAAATGGCAACAACCCACAAACAAATCGCATTTGTAACACTAAAGAAATCCTTAAAACAGGATTTCAAAATGGAAAAAACCCACAAATAAATCACAATTATAACACAAAGCAATCATATAAAGAGTATTTCTAATCAAACTTTAAGCACAACATGGCACTGCTTCAATTGAACGTATTGAGGAAGATGCCGGAGAGATACTCGCCGGAGAGAAAGGGTTACCGGAGAGATAGTCCACAAAGAGGAGGGTGAAAACAGTTCGCGGGAGGGAGAAAAGGGATTTGCGTGCGTGGTCCATTTCTTTCAATTTTGGGTTTTTACTAAGACCTTCACCGAGGGTCAATAAAACCCGCCGGTGTCATAAGAATAACTGACGTTTCATTGAACGTAGCTGAAAACAAAGCCAGAAAGTGATTATTCCTCGATTTATCGACGTTTAACAAAACGTCGTTGAAAACAAAGACAAAATTTGGTCCAAGCCATGGGATAAACGCATGTTTTGCGACGTTTTGATAGCAAACGTCGCTGATTAGCAACATTTAGGGACGTTTAGTGAACGTCGGTGAATATTCCTACCAACGGGACCGCATGAAATTTACATGCACTGGAGTTAACCAAATAAACGCCGGTAATTATATCATTTAGGGACGTTTTTTTGGAACGTTGGTAAAAGAGCGCCGCTGAAGGTGAACTTTCTTGTAGTGTTTGGAGTTACTGGTAGTTTTCACATGGTATCAGAGCCAAAGGTCCTAAGTTCAAACCTCCCTGATACCAAAAATCCACATGCAATGACCAAACCCAAAAGATGAGCCACATGTGCCATCTGTAGGCCAACCCTAGAAAGAGGGGCCACACACGTGAAAGGAGTGTTAAGTATAAAAGATTATATAACACCGTCTCCAAAAGCTTAAGCTTTTAGAGTAACTGGTTGTTTCACAGGTATGATACCTCCTCCTTAAAGAGGCTTGAGTGATAGAGGAGTTAAAAAATGATATTACAAGAAAGAATGAAGTGTAGTGGCATACATCATTTTGCAGGCGCTGCCTAGCAGTTTCATCATTTGTAGCCCTTATAAGAAGAAAAAGCCTCTTCATATGAGGTTGAACTCTAAGTAGTTTCTCCACAAAAACTACATTCATTTGAAAGAAAAACTATCATTTGAAAACAAATATACCAGACAATGCAAAAGAGCTAAAGAAAAAAAGGATAATACTCTTTGCTAGAAAGCCAGTAGAACCAGTGACTAAGATGCTTTTGTGCTCCAGAGACTGTAAAATACACCCCAAATCCATTTAGAAGTCCATTTCGAAGAAAATAATGAGAAAGAAAATGATTCTGCAATGTGAAGAGAGTTTGAATCTAATACTCTCTGGTTGCTTTATATATACAAAATATATTGTTACATGACAATAATGCCCTTATATGAGGGCGATATTACAAGGATATGATAGACAACAATTTACATGCTGTTACAATGTATTTATATGTGGAAGTTGGGTGCCTCTTGGCACAAGAAAAACTTACTGATGTGTCCCAAGTAAAAAACTTACTGATATGTCCCAAGTAAAAAACAGGTGCGAATCTATCACTTCCCTTTAGTTTAAGCCTTTTGTGCTCTCTCTCTCTCTCTACATGAACTTTGGTGGTCCTAGTCCCAACTTTTACCACAACCGGTACTCTCTCTTCTCTCATGATCACAAACCCTTGGTTTGTGAATGGTTTAGATCATTGAACGTGGACCCCATAAAATGTATTTTTTTTAAAAAAAAATTCACTTGTGCCTACTTGGTTCAAAGATCCAAACATACGGTTCATTTGTTGGGCCCAACGTAAAGAGGCCTTGCCCATAAAATCATCTCCATAAGATGATCCAGATCGGAGAGTTAGGATCAACACCTGGAGATGATTTTTGGGGAGAGGCCTATTAACACTGAGGCCCATCAAATGAACAGTCAATATATTAGAATAATGTGGGCCACAATGAATTATTTAATAAATATGTGTGTCTGTATGCATGTGCATGCATTTAAAAAAAAAAAGAATGGGGCCCACCTAGCTTGTTCAAGGATCTAAACAATTTAGTTGTTTGGCCCAACGTAAATATGTCGTACCACGAAAACCATCTCCATTGGCTGATCCTAACTCTAGGATCTGTAGAGATTTTTATATATACAGACTAGGGGGGTTAGGATCATCTAATGGAGATGATTTTTGGGGCACAATTTAGTAATATTGGGTCCCAACAGGTTTGGATCTTCAAACAAAGTGGGCTTCATTGTATTTTTCAAAATATATACTCACCTAGGAACGAACACAATATACATTTGGACCCACCAATTATATGGCACCTATGTGCATACATCACATACCACAAATTTTTTAGAAAATTCATTGGGCCACTTTGATCACTGATCCGAACTGTTCATTTGTCAAGAATCAACGAAAATAGACTGTGCCCCAAAAAATGATCTCCATCAGATGATCTAACCCTTCAATCTAATATGATGGCACCATGCGGCGGTATCAAAGGGGTATGATCATCCTAGAGAGATGGTTTCTGGGGCCTATTTAAAATGTGAGCCGAAGTTTTTTCTTTTTCAAAAATGACACTTTTTATGGTGTGCACCTTCAAAGATCTAAACCATTTATTGTTGGCCCCCACTATAGGTTCGTATTAAAAAGAGAAGAAAGACAATATTGGTTATGACAATAAGTATGGGTGAAGCCATCCCTGTTCAAAGATCTAAATTAACAATTTAGTTGTTAGGCCCCACCAAGGGTTGTAGACACCCCATTTTGCTCCGCCTTAGTCAACACAGAAGTCAGTGTTTTTCTATCGGTTCTTCGGTATTTTCCATTCCCGTGTCCGTCTCTTATATTTCCTTAATCTTTCCGATCATTTCTGCCGTGTTTTGCATTTTTCCGCTGAGTGTTGAGAAGAGCTATTTAAAAAAATCCAAACCAGAGAGAATTTGGACCCATTTGGTGGGCCGCGTTGAATATTTTGATTAGATTTGGATCAACCAGAGGGCTCGCATATGGTTTTAATGAAAAATGAGTTTTTGAGCCTGCTTCGATCTAATGGATAAAGATGTCCATCAAGGGAGCGGTCAAGATCTCAGAGACGTCGTTTTAACAACCAATTTTATTACGATCATCAAGTTGAGTTATTCGGATAAGCCTACAGAAATGATTTAGAGGGGCGCGGCCAATCTACATTATGTTGCATCAAATGGATAGTTCAGGCCATTCTATGGAAGTGATTTGGGGCGCGCAATCTATTTGGGCCGTGACCCATAAATTGGACGGCTGAGATCATCCAATGGAAGGGATTTGAATGCAAGTAGTGCAGTGCAAGAAGAATTCACCCGAAGTGGGGCCCACCACTGTTTGAATAAAGTTTAGAGTATTCTGTTGAAAAAAGAGAGATGTTGCCAATAGAAAATAAGATTTATCCAAATATACCAAGAGAATATTAAGGGTTGAGAGTGAAAGAATAAAAAGCAAGAGGAATAAGGTTTTTGGTCTCTTTGGAAATTGGCTATATCCAGCATGCCATGGAATGGAATTATATGCGGATGGTTGATCGAAAATTGCATGTTGCCTTCTCTGATGAAGGATACTTTATTCTATTGTTAGAAGAAGATAGCAAGGTTGCCATATGAAGTTGGTTGGAGATTTATACAAAAAGGAGAGTGAGGATTGATTAAAAAGGAAGTTTTTCTTCTTTTCTAAGAAAGGGGATGAGCCGGTTGTCTTTTTTGGGGGAGAAGATACTCGTTAGAGAAAAAGAAGAAAAACGAAGAAAAAACGAAAGAAAAAAGGGAGGCTCTGTTTCAAGGTTTTTGAGGTAGGGGCAGCAGCTTTCTGGGCGGATGATCGCTCTCATTTCTCCACCCTCTTAGCCTCTCATCTCCCTCAACCTCTCATCATCCTCTGCATCTCACTCAGTTCTCCCCTCACCAGTGGTTCCTCCCAACTCTCTCTCGTTCTCCCTCTATATCTCTTTCTGTTTCACAACCCTCACTCATCACCCTCACACGTTTTCTCTCATCTCCTATCCCCTCAACAACAGCTTTGGCGAGCTGCGAAGAAAGACGAAAAAACGATAACAGCAGCTCTCCCATTGCTCAAAAGAACAGAGGATCGTAGTTTTGGTTTTTTTTTCTTCACTTTGTTTCCATTTTCATCTCTCTATCTCTCTTATACTCTCTATCTCTCATCCCACCAAGCTCTCCCTCTGTTTCCCCTACTCCAACAGCGATCCCCATCTCGGCCTCTCCCTCTAACCTTCCTTCTTCAAAAAAAAAAAAAAGAAAAAGAAAAAGAAAAAAAAAAAAAAACTACGAAAAAAACAGTGTGTTATTAACGTTTTTTTAAACACTCTGTTTTTTTTTTTGTATCTCTCTCTCTCTCTCTCTCTCTCTCTCTCTCTCCTCCCACCCTCTGTTCTCTCACACCCATTCTCTACCTCTCTGCATGTTCTATTTTTCTGTTTCTCATCTCTCAATCTCATCTTATTTCTAAAAAAAAAAAGCATCGGCACTCTCTCTATCTATCCCCCTTATCTCTTGGTTTCATTTTCACCCTCTATCTATATCTCTCATTGTTTCTCTTACTCCCCATATCCCAATCACTCCCTCTCCCAGCCGTGAGAGAAATTAAAAAAAAAAAACAACAACAAAAAAAAAAAGAAAAAAAAGAAAAAAGAAAGAGAAGAAAGCGGGTCGGATCGCAGCGTCGGTGGGATTTTTCGGGTTCTTAGGCATTTGGATGCGGCGAGGAACTCCACCATAGGTAAGTACACTGTTCTCGAATTTTTCCGAAATTATTTGGTATTTTTTTAGATTTTTGCATGATTTTTAAGCATTTAAATGATTTTAATTCAATCTTAAATGTGTGTGCTTAAAATCATGATCTACATGGGTGTTTCAATTCCGTTTCGTCCCGAAATTTAATACAACGATCTATCTAAATAGAGTAAAATAACTATCGGATCGGATCGGACATTGGATCAACAGTTTTTTAGAATTTGAGTGAAGAGTGGTATTTTATTTAAAATATTGGCTGAGTAATTACGAAATTCGAAAAAATAGCCATCTTAGGATGATCTATTTTTTGGAATTTTAAAATTTTCTTGTGTTCATCACATCAGAACAAGGTTGGAGGACATTTTTCGGAATCGTAATTTTCTCGAAAATCGTGTTTTAAAAATAGAAAACTCTTCAAAAATATTTTTTTCGACGAAGAAAAATAAAATATATACTAAACGAATTCCAAAATTAATGAACTTTCGTACGAAAATAATATACTGCTGATACATTCTACCATGAATTTTTGAGAATTTTTAGAACTGTTTTGGTTTATTATTTTATGCTTTCTTTGAAAACTATCAGATTGTGGGAGAATTTTTACTGATATCAGATCACAGATACAATTCTCAAAATTTTTACAGTAGTCTTAAATTCCATATTTCTATTTGCTGTAAAATTTTCAAGTGCTTTGGATCTTGTTTCATATGGGATGTAGTGCTAATTCATAATCTAGGCTGAAAATTGACAAATCCGAAATGGATAGTAAATAGTTTCTAAAATTTATGAAAATCTCACAGCATGCTATATTTACTCATATCTTATTTCTGTAGAAATTTCATTGAATTTAAATTTCTATTTCTAGTAGTTTCTGTGTTATTTTTGCAATCTGATTAATTAATTGTTAAATCAAAATTAAATATGAGCTTAAGGTAAAAATCTGTAAAAATCTTTCAGTAAGCTACATTTTATCGTATCTTGCTGCTGTAGAAGTTTCAACTCATTTCAAATTCGTTTACAACAGTTTCACTTGTAAAATCACTCATATGTTTAAAATTGGTAAAATTCGTTGAAAATCCGAAATTAATTGAAAATCATCTGAAAATCCCTAAAGAACCTTAAATCTCTGTCACATATTAACTCCTTAATCCATTGAAACAGAAATCTTAGGATCTTTAGATTTCCCCGGAAAAATGGCCAGCGCATCCATAATTGTATCCCTATTGCACTCGATCTTTGACAATTTGAATATTTAAGCTATAGCACGTTGTTGGCTCCGAGGTTACTGTCCACGGAAATCCTGAGATATGCCAGGCAATAAGGTGCTATAACCTAAGTATTAAATTGCGCAAGGGAAGAACGCACGATTCTCTTCCTTAGATGCCATTCTGGGCCGAAATTGGTGAACCCTAGAACCATTGGTATTCCTTAATTGTCCATAAACTGAAAATCTTTAAAATCTAAAATTCATTAACTTCAAGAACTGAAATCGATGCATCTCGTGTCTCTCGGAACCGTTGGGTTACGGTTTCCGTCATAAGAACCATTAGAGCCCAATTTAGGAACACGGGTGCCGTGTCTTGTCTTAAGTTTTAGGGAGTCTTAGGTTTTAGGGAATCCTAGAGTTAGGAGTCCAGCCTCATCACGGACGCTTGCTATGAATAGCAACCGTGCTATAGATCTAGTTACACTAGTCACCCAATCTTTCCCTAGGACAAGCCTAGTAAACTAGGATGTAGGCTAACCTGCATTAGTCTAAGGAACAACTTGCATTTAGATAAGAATCATATAGAATCTTAGATGAAATCCTCGGATAATAAAATCTTCAACTTGAATTAAATAATTTCTCTTAAAACTGTTGAAACAGTCAATCCAGTCTAGATCGGTGTCCTAGATGAGTTAGGCATAAGTAGCTTAGCTTAGGTGCACCGAACTACGTCGACTCTGATCCCAGTGAGGCTTGGGTACGTAGGCAGCTTGGATGTCTGATGGCATATCAACCGCGAGTCGGCTCCACAACAAATTGTGGGGTTTTGTATATTAATTTTCTTGTAAATGCTTAATTAAATCACTTAGGACTTTTCATGAAATTAGAATCTTAGGAGAACTTGCACCTAGATTGAATTCAAACAAATTAAGGAATCAAGATACACATTTAGGATCCATAATGAAATTAGATCATAGGATGCATGTCACTTAGTTCGCATATTAACAGAGAGTTGAATGAGCCATTTAAAATAAATTTAAAAGAGTTAGCTTTTGGAATCGAAGACCGATTATCGGGTAGGAATGGTGCATGTGGTGGATAACTCCCCATACCTTCCATTCTCGTAAACTGGTAGCGAGTCTAGATTTCTGGTTAATTATGGGTCATAGATCCTACATCCAGGTGGCGACTCTGTCAGTCTCTTTTGTGTTGAATTCGGATTGCCTTAGTGATCCTAAGTTCACATAAAAGATGAATTAAAATCAATAATTAAAATACACACGCCAATCGCGTGGGTACGAGAGACCAAGAGAAGGCGTGGCGGCTCGCGCCCCACCCCTCTCGCGGGATCGGGTCCCACAAGGGTTCATGTTGAGAGAGAGAGAGAGAGAGAGAGAGAGAGAGAGAGTAATAGTTGTACCGGTGTTTGGTTGTCCGATGGTTTGGATCATATATGGAGATTTTATGGGCAAGGGCTCTATACGTTGGGCCCCAAAAATGAACTGTTAGGATCTTTGAACTAGGTAGGTAGAAGTGGTTTTTTAAAAGAGTACACTTTTTACGGGGTCCACCTTCTTCAATGATCTAAACCATTCATTGTTGGGCTCACCAAGGATTTGCATCGAAGAGAGAAGATAGAAGGGAGAGTATTGGTTATCGTACCCACCAAAAGTCCAAAAGTTCATGATATATATATATATATATATATATATATATATATATATATATACACACTCATGTGGGCCCATATTGTTAGGATGATCCAAAGCGTTCATTTGAAAGGCCCTTACATAAATAGGGTGTGTACAAAAAATCAGCTCCATAGGATCATCCTAACCCATCCAAAAGTGGAGGGCAAAATGGACAGACACCGTTTGCCACAAATCTGCCCATTTTCCCTCCGCTTTTGGAGGGGTTAGGATGATCCAATGGAGCTGATTTTTCGTACACACCCTATCTATGATGGAGTCTTGCAAATGAATAGTTTGGATCACCACAAAAAATGTAGGACGCATGAGTTTTGGGCGCTCAAGTTCACCTAAGCTTGGTGCGCTCAAGCTTACAATCATTTTCCTCATATATATATATATATATAGAGAGAGAGAGAGATGGTATGGTTGTACACCGGTTGTGGCTTCACAACCATAGGGGGGGCGGGGGGTTGAATTCATCAATGCCCTTAGTATGCCGCCTTTATGAAGGAGTACATCTAGTACAACTAAGGGAACATGTGCGAGTATTTTACATGTTTTATTTTTGGGAAATGATATTAAAGGCCCCCATAATTAAGGTAACTTGGTACAACATTGACATTTATGAATCATAAGCAATGGTAGTTTTTATCTTATAACTCGTAGGGGCTGTTTGATTAGAGGATAGGTTCTCAAGGTTACGTTAGGTTGTTCTTTTCGTAAGTTATATTGATTCTATATAATTTCTATAACTAAAAGACACTATCATTAAATGAATAGTGAAATTAATGTGAGCCGGTCGGCCTAACAAAGATGGCCGAAGTCATTTTTCTGGGATAGTAACCATCGTGGGAGAGACGGGCAGGAGTTTCTCGCTCTCGTCTGTTGTGATCCCTCTTCCTGCAATACTGACAATAGCACCTTATGGGTAAGTCGATTGGTTGCAACAAAAATTAGGATGATTGTTGCAGATTTTCACCCATGTATGCATCAAGGGGCCCACTAGGAGCATCCAAACCAATTAAAGGCCCCACCTATTTATGAATCATAAGGTAACCTAACGCAACCTTCTTTTTTTTTGTTTTAATATTATTAGATCTTGGGGCTGTTTCATTGCAGGATAGGATCAATAATGATACATAAGCACATGATCATGGGTGAAACACCCCAAAATTACCCTAGTTAATGAGTGAACAGGGCTTCCTGAAGTGGGCTGATCTCACTCACCATCTTAGATTTTAGTGGTTTTCATCCGACTTTACAGGTTTTCATGTTTTAGATCCTTAGTTTTAGCGGTTTTTCATGATTCTCTTCTAGCCTTACTTTGATCCAATGGCAACAGAGTCGTCGCGGGCCTCATAGACACCTTAAATCTGGTTTGCAACCAGCTGGGAGTCACAGTATGCTTTCAGCCTTTGGGCGCTGGTCTGGACTGCGAGATTCATTCCGGCGATGAGGGCTTCATACTCAGCCTCATTGTTGGATGCGCGAAATCCGAACCTCAGGGCGTAATCTAAAGTGAAGTTGTCAGGCCCGGTGAGAATCAAACCTGCTCCACAGCCACCCTTGTTCGAAGATCCGTCCACGTACACTTCCCAGAGCGGTTCGGCGGCCGATGGATCCTGTTCTGCTGATACGGGGATGATTTCTGCTCCAGTCCTATCTTCTGTTTGCTCCTCAGTTGTGGTCTCTTTCTCCACAGCCGGGGTTTGGGCAATTTCAGGTTCAGTGCTCTGCTGAGGGATGGTGCATTCAGCCACGAAATCTGCCAGCACTTGAGCCTTTATCGCTGGTCTAGGCACGTATTGGATATCGAATTCGCTCAGCTCCACGGCCCATTTCACGAGTCGTCCTGAGGTGTCCGGCTTATGGAGAACTTGCCTGAGCGGCTGATCGGTCAAGACCTTTATTGTGTGGGCTTGAAAATACGGTCTCAACTTCCTGGCTGCCATGATCACGGCGTAGGCCAATTTCTCGACCCGCTGGTACCTGATCTCGGCATCGTGCAGGACCTTGCTGACATACTAGACCGGTTTTTGTTGGTTGTGTTCTTCTCGAACTAGCACGGCTGCCAATGCCATAGGGCTCACGGACAGGTACAGGAGTAGTTCTTCCCCGGGCTCTGGTTTTGTCAGGAGCGGTGGGGAGGAAAAGTACTGCTTCAGTTCCTCGAACGCGATCTGGCACTCCTCTGTCCAAGGTGCTGTCTTGATTCCTTTGACGCCGTTGAAGAAAGGCAGGCATCTCTCTGCGGACTTTGAGTTGAAGCACCCAGTGCGGCCACCATTCCCGTTAGCCGCTGCACTTCTCTTATGGTTTTCGGTGGAGTGAGCTCCACCACGGCCTTGATCTTCTCTGGATTGGCCTCTATCCCTCTTTGGCTTACCATAAACCCTAAGAATTTTCCCGAGCTGATGCCGAAAGTGCACTTGGTGGGGTTGAGCTTCATGTTGTGCTCTTTAAGGACTTGGAATGTTTCCCTCAGATCGGACACATGATTCTGTGCATTTCGGCTTTTGACCAGCATATCGTCGACATAGACTTCCATGTTAGGACCGATCTGATTCTGGAAGAGTTTGTTCACGAGCCTCTGATACGTGGCCCCGGTGTTTTTTAGGCCGAAGGGCATGACACGATAACAGTACGTCCCCTGATCCGTTATAAAGGAAGTCTTTGGTATGTCCGACTCATACATTCTGATCTGGTTGTATCCGGAGAAGGCGTCCATGAAGCTCAACAATTCGTGACTTGCGGTGGCATCAATGAGCTGATCGAAAACACAAAAGCAGATGTGCTGTCTAAGCTGGCCGCATCCGGATACACCACTCTTGGGAGTATATGTATGGAGTTCCTACAGAAATCCAGTAACGAAAATGAAGCCACCGAAGTGATGCAGGTAGAGCACGAGTCGTGGTGGATGGACGAGATCATCAACTACCTGTGTAGTGGAAAACTCCCCAAAGCCAAGAAGGAGGCCCGCAAAGTGACACAGAGATCAGCTAGGTTTTCCCTCGATGGTGAGAGCCTGTACAAAAGGTCGTACACCCTCCCATACCTGAAGTGCCTCCGGCCCAGCAACGCCGCGTACGCCCTACAAGAGACGCACGAGGGGATCTGTGGGGAACACCTAGGGGGCAAGGCCCTGGCGATCAAAGTGTTGTTGAGAGGTCTATACTGGCCCACCTTAAGGCAAGACGCACTGGATCTGGTCAGGAGGTGCAAGAGATGCCAGAAATTCTCCCCCACCATCCACCAACCTGCTATGTCTATGGCCCAAATCATCAGTCCACTCCCCTTCGCAGTATGGGGGATGGACATCTTGGGCCCCTTTCCACCGGCCTCCGGAAGACGCGCGTTCGTAGTGGTGGCCATTGACTATTTCATCAAGTGGGTGGAGGCCGAACCTCTAACCCAGATCACAGAGCAAAACGTGCAGAACTTCTTTTGGAAATCGGTGGTGTGCAGATTTGGGATCCCACACCTCCTGATAACAGACAACGGTAGACAATTCGACTGCCGGAACTTTCGAAAATTCTGCACTGACTTGAAGATCGAGCAAAGATTTACTTCAGTGGCGCACCCTCAGACAAATGGGCAGACAAAAGTGACGAACCGAATCTTGCTGCAGGGAATTAAGAAAAGGCTGGACGAAAAGGCCGGCCGATCGGCAGACGAGCTTTTTCACGTTTTATGGGCGTATCGTACTACTCCGCACACACCTACAGGGGAATCACCATTCAACTTGTCTTTTGGAACGGAAGCCGTAATACCAGTCGATGTAGGCGCCCCATCTCCCAGAGTCACCAACTTCAACGAACAGCTCAATGGGGACGGGCTCCGCGCAAATCTCGACTTATTGGAAGAAGCCAGGGAAGAATCCCGGATGAGGGTCGCCGCCTACAAGCAGAAAGTGTCGAACTATCATGATTTGAAGATACGCCCCAGAGAATTCCGAACAGGGGACCTAGTCCTAAGGAAAGCTGCTATCTCCCAACCGAAGAAGGTCGGAAAACTCTCCCCAACCTGGGAGGGGCCGTACCAAGTAAAAGAGGTGATTCGCCCGGGAAGTTATAAGCTGGAGACGCTTGGGGAGCAGCTACTACCCCATGCCTGGAACTCAAAGAACCTCCGGAAATACTACCAGTGATAGACCACCCGGCGTAAAACTGACTTTGTAAACATATATTGAATGTGAATGATAGAAACTCTTTTGCAAATCTCCTCGCGCTCCTTGGAAACCCAGTTCACTAAAACTAGGGTACTCGCTGCTTGGTTTGCCACGGCTCGTCTCCGCAAAGACCGGGAGCGCACTCCTGGTCCGGAACAAGCTCGGACAGCAAAAACCAACGCTCCTTGGAAACCCAGTTCACTAAAACTAGGGTACTCGCTGCTTGGTTCGCCACGGCTCGTCTCCGCAAAGACCGGGAGCGCACTCCTGGTCCGGAACAAGTTCGGACAGCAAAAACCAACGCTCCTTGGAAACCCAGTTCACTAAAACTAGGGTACTCACTGCTTGGTTCGCCACGGCTCGTCTCCGCAAAGACCGGGAGCGCACTCCTAGTCCGGAACAAGCTCGGACAACAAAAACCAACGCTCCTTGAAAACCCAGTTCACTAGACAACTCAGACTATGATGTTGCTCTTCCCTCGGCCACAAAAAATCTTTGTGCGAAATTGTCTAGACATTCTCATATGGGATTTGCTAGGACCATCTTGGAGGGAATTTTGCGGAATGGCTGTTTCATGAGAGTGCAGCCACCTTAGATGAATTGAATGAATAAGACAAAATTTGTTGAAAAGTGAGCCTACATAGCTGCACACTCATGGAACAGCCATTCCGCAAAATGCCTTCTGCGATGGTCCCTTAGCAAATCCTATAATATATAGAATACATGCACGCATCCATGCATAGCTGCAAATTTGCATTAAATTTATTGTTTACAACTATCTTAATTATCAACTTATTATGCTATTTGTGAACTAATTTTTATTTAACATTTTCTAACAAGATGTAAATGAATGTTACCATTGATTCATTGTGATTTATATTATGTCGATGATTGATCTTCTAGGTAGTATTACACTTTATCATGTATTAAGGGTAATTTTGGTATTTGAAAGTATTTATATTCCTAAGGAGCTTCGTTTTAGGGTCATATGATACAATTTTAATTTCAAGGTTGTGGAGGAGAGAAAGAGCATTTAACCCTATTATTATGGAGAACTACTTTGGAATCCAAAAGTTTTAGACTGAGTATGACTAAGACAGAGTATATGGAGTGCAACTTTAGCAATGCAAGGAGGCAGGACGAGGGTGTAGTAAATATGACTGGACATGAGGTACCTAAGAGGGATATCTTTCGCTATCTTGGTTCAATTCTACATAAGGAAGGAGAGATTGAAGATAATGTAAACCATAGAATAAGAGCAGGTTGGTTGAAGTGGAAGCTTGCCTCAAGGGTTCTGTGCGACCGTAAAATCCCTACCAAGTTTAAGGGAAAGTTTTATAAGAAACCTGTGAGGATAGCATGGTTGTACGGCTAAGAATGTTGGGCCACCAAGAAGTAGCATGTGCATAAGATGAATGTACCAGAGATGTGAATGCTTAGATGGATGTGCGGCCACACAAGGTTAGACAGAATTAAAAATGAAGACATCTGTAGAAGAGGTGATTCGTGTCAAGTTGATGGAGTAAAAAGAGGTAGGGGCAGACCGAAAACAACTTGGGTTGAAACAGTGAGGAAAGACTTGATAGCTAGGAACATAACAGATACCATGACCTTGGATAGGATAGAATGGAAGAAAATGATCCACGTAGAAGAACCCAACTAGAGCAAGGATTAGAGTCGGGTAGATTCTTTTCACCATCTTCATGAATTTTTTCTAAAGGATTCATTTAGCCGACCCCAACTAGTTTGGGACAAAGGCTTTGTTGAGTTGAGTTGAGTATTCTCAAAGATAGTAGAAATCTTCACATCTTCTTTATTGTTTTTGTGATTTTATTTGAATTTTCTTCGCAATTTTTTTATATTTTATTAGTTCTGTGGGACATTTTTTTCAAAAGTTTTCCCTTTTTTTTCTTTACATGCAACTTAAGGAAGGATGCCACACAGTATAATTAATACATATATTATACATTCATAACCATGAAAGGAAACATAGGGAGCAAGCTTACCCCATCGAGAATCATCCTTCTATCTATGGGCAGGCTTCTCAACTTCCCCTTTCTGTAATTCACTATAAATATATCGAAGGTTCTGCAGTTACCCAAAGTACATAAAGTATGATTATAAAGGGTATTATGCATAAATATCAAAATTTTCTTGATTTCTCTACAACCACTTTCCAGTGCTGAATGTAATTGCAGTTAGAAGTGAAGAATGGCCAGCCTGTTGTAAAGACGTTCTCAAACAGACCGTCGTTCACCAACAACGTTATGAATGCGCCAGCGCCCAGAGGGTTCAAAATGCCGATCGTTCCGCAATATGACGGAACCAGCGACCCTATAGACCACCTGGAGACGTTCAGGACTATGATGCTGCTCCACGGCACCTCTGACGGGTTCCTCTGCAGAGCATTCCCGACCACACTGACCGGTGCAGCCCAGGACTGGTACTCAAGGATTAAGCCGAACTCCATCAGCAATTTTGAGGACTTTGGGGACGATCTGGTCCGCCATTTTATGAGCAGCCGGAGGCCAAGGAAAACAACAGCATCCATAATGGCCTTGCGGCAGGAGGATAATGAACATCTGAAAACATTCGTCAGCCGATTCAACAGGGAGGCCCTCCAAGTGCCAAATTTGGATCCTTCAGCCGCCATGAATGCACTCCTCACCGGTGCCAAATCCAATGATTTTCGTCGATCAGTAGCTCGCCAAAACCCGCACTCACTGGCGGATCTAATGGCTGGAGCCGAGGAGTACATAGTCGTGGAGGAGACTCTGGCAGCCTTAGATTCAAACCAAAGGAGGACCTCTGAAGAAAACAACCCCTACCAAGCAGCGTATGGATGATAAGGTCTCCAGAAGAGAAAGGCCACCCCCAGAGGAGAGAAGAGAATTGTACCTCTCTCAACACCTCCCGGAGACACATACTGGCCGCGATCAAAGGAGAAGAATTCGTGAGATGGCCGACCAGGATGATCTCCAAAGGAAACAAGAGAGATAAGTCGAAGTATTGTCGGTTCCACAAGGACCACGGGTACGACACAGACGAGTGCTGGCAGCTCAAGGAAAAGATCGAGCTGCTGATCAATCGGGGATACTTGAAAAAATATGTCAAAGATGACGGCCACAGGGGAGAGCGCAGGGAGAAGAGCCTTCAGGGCCAGACCCCTCGACTGTCACAGCCGCCCCCTGCGTGGAATCAATCTCCCCCACCATCAAGCTCACAGCCGGAGATGCGCCGATCCCAGCCTAATGGGGTCATCAACGCAATTATGGGGGGACCGGCCGCCAGAGGTACATCATCTGCTGCTCGAAAGGCCTATGCACACCGAGTCAATGTCGTGCACACATTCAGCAAAAAGATGAAGACAGAGAATGAGATCTCCTTCTCAGGCGCGAATCTTGCAACTTGATACTCCCCCATGATGACGCCATTGTCATAACCATGCTAGTTGCGAACTGGGAGTTGAAGAAAATCCTCGTCGACAACGGGAGTTCGGCCGAAATCCTCTACTATCATGCATTCAAACAGATGATGATAGGAGACGACCGCTTGAAGCCGGCGAACTCTGATTTGTTCAGTTTCTTGGGAGAAATTGTTAAAGTGGAAGGACAGATCGAACTCCCAGTCCTCGTCTGGGAACCGCCCTGTCAAGCTTTCGCAATGGTCAACTTCCTGGTAGTGAGCCACACCCTTCTCAAAGGAACCGTACGTGACACTCTCACGTCATACGGCTCCATCCCGAAATCTGGACCTCCCCTTTCCTTTGACCAACAGGTCCTCGAACCCCTCACATGGAGGTTCCTTTTCATTCATTCATTGATTGATGAAAGGTAGCTTTAGCTTGCCATTGATTGAAGTGGTAGAAGTTAGTCACCAGAAGCGAAGCGATCTCCCGGGCCGGAGAGAAAGATCCACTCACACCTTTAAGCTAGGGCTGAAGGGCGGGCGAACCCACATCTATCTCAATTGGGAAGTCGCGATCAATTGCAGTTTCAACATAAAGACTACATTGGTTCAGACAAAGGAACGTCTGCACCTCGGGTGGGCTTTCTGTCTCTGTATGAGTTGCTTCGAGGGCCGTCTTTCCCTATCAAGTTCATATGGCCTAGCAGTTTTCTAGTTATTATACTTCTTAAAATTATAGGGCGAGGAGCCGGATGCGCTACAGGAAGAAGATGAAATGAATGCTTCGTTTTCGCCTTGGATTGAGTGAGAACTGATAGTTAGAGCTTGCTCTCAATGAATGGCGAGCAGGGCACCAGACTTTTCATATTTAACGTAGGAGAGCCTATACCGGAAACTCAAATGTGATAATTCAGGTTTGATTAGACTATTTAGGACGCGGCCCCCAAGTACGCAAGCACGCGAGCGCGCAAGGTATTGATGCATTAAGGGGACCTTCCTTCACTAGTACAACTACAGCAAATGGCTTTTCTCATGTCCGCAGCCCTCTAGTTAGTACAACTCTATTGAATAATATAGGTGGTGCATGTGAACTAATCACCACCGACTCATGGAGTTTTTTAATTTTAGGACTGTGATTTCTAGAAAATTTATTTTTACTCTTTACTTGAACGGTTTGGATATGCCTTGTTAGATACCTACTAAAGACTTTTGGTTCTATAGGACTTGTGGTAGATGAGGTTGAAATATTTTATTTTACGTAGGACGCTAGAGATAGCAAGTAGTAGATATGTGGTCAAAGTCCTTTCATCATTCAAATTACCGAGATCTATATATACTGTTCTTGAAGTGAACAAAATTTAGAGTGTCATTTACGTTCTTTTGCAGAGAGAGAGTTTTAACGTTTTTTTATTTTTGAGAGTGCTTGCAAGCTTTGTATTTCAAGGCTTATTCATCTCTCCCTTATTAAATCCAATAGTGAATGTCTTCTTAGAATACCAAAAAAAGTCTACAGGTGGGAGTTCCAACCCCAAGCCAGCGGACAAGATAGAGACTTTTAATGGGGAGAGTACTGCTGCATTCAAGAGGAGAGGAAAGGGACTATAGGAATAGGGGTGGCAAAATTGGCCGAACCGAACCGGAACCGAGCTGAAACCGAACCAAAAATTCGGTTTCAGTTTGCTTAAACCAAACCGATTCAAATTTCGGTTCGGTTCGGGGATCAAACCGAACCGAAACCGAATATTTCAATGATTATGAGTAAGGGGTGGCAAAATTGGCGGAACTGAACCGAAACCGAACCGAAAATTCGGTTTCGGTTCGGTAAAACCAAACCGATTCAAATTTCGGTTCGGTTTGGTTTGAGGTCGAACTGAACCGAAACCGAACCATTGCCACCCCTATATAGGAACTTCCCTATATATATATATATATATATATATATATATATATATATATATATATATATATATACTAGTAAAAAACCCCATACGATGCACGGGCCGACAAAGAGCTGTACGGACCACATCATAGATCGATCCAAACCGTCCATGTGATGGAACACAACATAAATAGGTTGTGCCCCAAAAATCATTTTCATAGGCTGATCCTAGCCCTCCAATCTAATATATATATATATATATATATATATATATATATATATATATATATATATATATATATATATATATAAACGGTTCCTACACATATGTGTAGATAAGTTATGTACACACTAGCTTAAAATACAGTGGGGGCCACATTATTTGGGTAATCCAAACCATTCATTTTTAAAGCCCTCACATAGATAGGTGTCCATAAAAAATCAGATCCATAGGATCATCCTAACCATTCGAACTGTGGAGGCAAAAAATGGACTAATTTGTGAAGGTTTAAAGACATCCATTTTACCTCCACAAATCGTAGGGTTGGGATGATCCTATGGATCTGATTTTTTGTAGACACCCTATCTATGTGAGGGCCTTTAAAATGGATGGCTTGGATCACCCAAACAATGTGGGCCCCCACTGTATTTTAAGCTAGTGTGTAGAGAACTCTCTACACATATGTGTAGGAACCGTTTTCTCATATATATATATATATATACCCCGACAAAGAACTGTACGGACCACATCATAGGTTGATCCAAACCGTCCATGTGATGGAACACAACATAAACAGGTTGTGCCCCAAAAATCATTTCCATAGGCTGATCCTAGCCTTCCAATCTATAGAGGTTTCCATAATATGTTGTTCCTCTTAAATCGGATGGTTAAGATCACCCTATAGATTTTTTATTAAAAAAGCATAAAATAGGGGGGTAAGATTGAAATTATGTGGCTTTATAGGTTGATCCAAACTGTCCATGTGATGGAACACAACATCAATTGGTTGTACCCATAAAATAATTTCCATAGGTTGATCCTAGCTCTCCAATCGAGAGAGGTTTCAGTAATTGTTGTTCCTCTTTAGGTGCTCAAAATTCGTCAATATTTTGCAAGTGTCCGGCATGAGTAATATAAAGTAGTTATTTCGTCTTTGTCATATGTCTCTACCTCTTCTCGGAAGTTTTTTTCCGTAATTGTCATAGACAGGAACCTTGTGTTGGTACTTTTTGTATGTAGATTATGATTTTACCCTCAAATAATTTCTCATAGAGTTAGATGTTAGATATCAGCAAAGGGTTAATGGTAAAAGAATAATGATGACTGCTATATTTCGGGTGAATTAAATGTCTATTTTATCCTCATAGATATTATGTACAGATAAGTGGGGAGGGCAAAAAAGGGTAAAAATCATGTACACTAACGTGTTAAATGGACAATAATTCTCCAATTTCTCTTCTACTATATATATATATATACACACACACACTCTCAGACACCGTGTAGCTGCAGGTTGTACCTAGCCAGTCCAACTTGCCCTCAATCAACCTGAACCCAATCCGAGTTCAACCCGACCCAGCTCGTGTTTTTAAGCATAGTAGAAAAAAATATGATTAAAAATGTAGGGTTTTACTCAGGTCGGATTGCCCAAGCCCTCAACCTGAGCCCGATCCGAACTCAACCTGGGTTTGAAAAACTCAACCCGAACCTGAACCCGACCCGAACTCAACCAAACCCAACCCTGCACCCCTAGCTACTAAAAGTGTACTCTATGTCGCACGCACACATAGGCCCTGTTTGGGTGTAGATCTCACCGTTTACCTGAAATAGTTACAAATTACACTAGACAAGATCTTCAATGTGAATAACATATGAGTCCCGTCACCCAACAACTATAGAGGGGCATTTCTTTACTAAGTCTCCTGCTGAATCCGCCAAACCCGAAGGCTTTTCCTTAAAACCATGGCCTTCGCTTTCCTCGTGAATGGTTTCAAGCCTCTTTTCCAAACTCAGCCTTCTTTCAATTGTAATGATACGCGGTGGTGCCGTCTCTAGAGTCTGCCTAGTTGTGCTTAAGGATTTGGAGGACATCTGGTCTTGATATATGAGCTTTTGTTTATAGTAATTCTCTTGTTGTTGTAGTGCAAAGAGAAGGAGAGAGGAGATTTATAAGGAAGACAAGAAATGTTGTATTGCTAGAGGGGATGCTTGTAGCCTAGGACAGTAGCCCACTTGGTCTCGTTTATCTCTCTTTGAATCGTATCTTTGATTTGATTCTCTTCTTTGCTTAAGCATTTAGCTATAAACAAAGCCACACCTCTATGGTAAAAAAAACATGACAAAAATGCCCTGCCATGTTTTCTTAAAAGGGATAGAGTCTTGGTTGAAGGATTAGATATAAATATTTCTTACCTTCCCCTCAATTTGATCAAGTAATCGTTATGTTTTATATTGGAGAATTTGAATGAGCATCTAAAAGGCATGGAAGCCACATGACACTATCCTTTACCCATATTTTGATAGAAGGAATCCTTCTTTTGTTAAGTTGGATGATAATGGAGAATTTTGATTCTTCTACTCACAAAGGACTAAGTTGATAAGACTCTGACCTTACACAACATGCGCGGTTTCTCTCGCTGTTGAAGCAGCGTCATCAGTCATATGAGGCCTGTTGTAGATGTGTCACTTTAAAAAAGTTTCTCACTAATGGCCTATGGCCTCAAAATTTCTCAAGGGGATGATAGTTCGAATCCACTGAGATCCTCAACTTTGCAATCTATTTTTTTGCAACACAAATGGCGAGTATAAAAAGATTTAGCAGAACGGGAGTTTACATATGAATTTATATGTAGCACACAGAAAGAAGTGTTCACGTATTTGCATGATCTAATGAAGATTGTAGGGGTACGTGTTGATGCCAAGCGTCAGGACATGCAAAAGGGAGGATTAGAGATAGTTAGGGTATATATCTCCCAATTGAATCTCAGTGTTCTCTCGGGAGGGTGTGGATTTTCAGTCTTCATAACTTATTGTCCTCAATGCACATGCCATGAGATTGATAAAGATACCCATTTGAAAAGTAACTACTTTTATATAAAATAATATTTACATAATAATTTAGAAAACGATACATATCTGGGGATTGTCATGTGATGATCTTCACAAATGGTCACAATCAGAGCATCACGGATCTCTGATCGAGGGCTAACGACCACATGATCTAACATCTAAACAATTCATTTATTGGTACCCATCGTATGTAGGTCATGGCCCAAACGTCTCAAGAAGATGATCAAATCCAGCCAATCCAAGTCATTAATTTTTGTGTTCCCACCTTGGTAGGCCATTGGCCAAAAATTTTATCAAGAAAATGACCCGAACCCCAACCGTACCGGTCGTAGATAGGACGTGGCCGAAAAGTTTCTTAAGAAGATTATCCTAGCCCTATAATATATTTGGTGTAAAAGGACTGGCCCAGAGAGGTTCAAAACATTACTAAACACCTCAAACGGTCTGGAATATTACTATGAAATGGATCATAGAGTGGCCTCACTTATTTTGATGATCCAATCTATCACAAAGTATTGAAAGGGTTCCCCTTAGTTTACGTTATAACAATTGAAATTAATTCGAGGGTAAATCAATTTGGAGTCATTACACTACTCTAAAATGATTTGCCCCAAAATGTTTTGCCCCTCCCATTTACCAAAACCTAAGGATAAATATAGAGAAGATACTTAGGATTAAAAAGTAATAAAAATGATTCTTAGAAGTATGTGCCTAGCCATTTTGATCATATAATTGTTACAATAGAGGAATCAAAAGTTCTATCCACTTTATCTTTACGCTCTATTCAATTTTGTTCTCCAGGTCGTACAAATTGAGGGAATGATGTGTCAAAAAAGAAGAAGAGAAGAATATGTTTAGTTGTTTGAGGAAAAGGAAAGGAAAAGAAATCCTTATTCTTCTACACCTTGAGGAATTTTCTCACTTGGGGAGGTTTCATTAGGACCAAGGATTGGTGAGTCAAATGTAATGCACTCTTGGGTTTTGAAAGTTGGGTTTCTAGTTGGAGGTTTTGGCAAATTTTCCATTTCTCTAGCCGAGCTTAAGATTTGATCAACTTTCTCATAATCACTAGGGTCTTCCATCTCAAATATGGTAAGGGTGGGGCTTAGATTGGGTCAACTTGCACATAATCACTAGTCTTCCATCTTGTTTATGGTGAGGGTCCTAGCTCGAGACTAGTAATTGGAAAATTTGCAAATGGGGGACACCAAAATACGAGAAATGCCAATAGGGGACATTGTTTTGAAAAATTATAAATGAAAGTCGAAAATGGAATTTGCGAGAAAACCTGACCAAAATGCCCCTATAGGTTATCAAGTCTAAAAAGGGGTTCTCAAGTTCAAAAAGGAGTTATCAACTAGTTAACAGGTCTAAATATAATTTAACAACTCTAATCTAAACAGGTTTATTAAAATCTCATCCGGAGATATCAAGTTCTCAGCAGGGTTATTGAGTCTCCTAAGGGGTTATCAAGTCTAAACAGGGCTTATCAAGTCTTTATGAACTTGTTAATCCTTGTTTACGTACTTGATGGCCCCCTAGGGGCATTTTGGTCAGTTTTCACTGTTTACGTACTTGATAACCCTTTTTTAGAATTGATATCTCAGTTTTCGACCCCCATTATAATTTTTGAAAGGAAAAATTGCAAATGGGGGACACCAAAATACGAGAATTGCCAATGGGGGACTCTCTTTTGAAAAATTATAAATGGGGTCGAAAACAGAATTTGCAAGAAAATCTAACCAAAATGCCCCTAGGGGTTATCAAGTCTAAAAAGAGGTTATCAACTGGTTAACAAGTCTAAATATGATTTAACAACTCTAACCTAAACCGGGTTATTAAATCTCCCCTGGGGATATCAAGTTCTCAACAGGGTTATTGAGTCTCACAAGGGGTTATCAAGTCTAAACAGGGGTTATCAATTCTTTATGAACTTGACAATCCCTGTTTACATACTTGTTAACCTCTAGAGACATTTTGGACAGGTTTTCACTGTTTACATACTTGATAACCCCTTTTAGACTTGATAACCCCGTTTTCGATCTCCCTTTATAATTTTTGAAATGAGTGTTCCCCGTTGGCAATTCTCGTATTTTGGTATCCCCCATTGGCAATTTTTCCCTAGTAATTAAATAAGGAGGAATGAGTCGTGTCCCTAGAGAGAGGTAGCTTCCCTGTGGACTATATATGTACCAACCTTCGTAGACAGGTTCTTTCAGAGGATGAGATATGCTGTTTGATGATGCTTTTTTTTTTTTTCAATCCTTCGGAATAGTTGGAGAGTCTCTGAAAAGTTGGAGGGATATATGATCTACTCTTCCTTATTAGTCTATATAAAGTTGGAGGAATATATGATTTGCCCTTCTCAAGTAGTTTATCAGTTTATGCAAAGTTGGAGGAATTCAATTGGTCGGGGTGTCTACACAAAGTTCGAGGAATGTTACTTTTGACCCACCCACCCACGCACCCACCCATCCACGCACCCACATATACACTAGTGGGACCAACCGTGCGATGCACGGTTTAGAAGTTAAATTAAGAATGATAAAAATTCAATTGTATTTTTGGTTGCATTAGGAGTTTAATTGGACAAAGTGGAGCTTTCATAGCATAGAGGAAATGCAGGGTATAAAGCTACATATCTAATCAAAGAATCCTAGACTTAGTTTTGCCAATTTCGTGGACATGAGAGTATAACCTAACAAATCCCCAAATAACCTAACAAATTGAGAGTGGACATGAGAGTAATTTTGCCAATTTCGTGGAGAAAATGCCAAAAATCAAGAGAAAGACTTCTAGTGTGTTAAGAGGCTATTTGTTCAGTTACACTCTTGGTCCCCAACTCCATTATTCTACATGGGGACCCTTCTTTATGAAATATACTCTTCATGATCGAAAGATATCTTTTCGGGTGCCCTAAACATGAATCGGCCATGTGTACAAACATACCTTTTTGGGGTGAGTTTCCGAAAACAAAGGAAGATAGAAAGATACATAATATTTTAGGGTTTGACGAAATTTTTTAGCTGAGAATTTTCCTTGGATTCTTGTCATTGTCATTGTGTTTCACTTTTAAACACAAACTTCCTACGGTTTTACTTGTGAAGATGAAAAGTATTAACGGAGGTGTTGTCATGTGAAAGAATTATTTAACGGACGGTTTCACTGTCCGCTTGTTCAACTGTAGTCAAATTGCCTAGATGACTTCCATCTAGCCAATAATGGTTGGTTGGGCTCATTGTTTCTCCCTCAAGAACTAAGCAAGATTGCTAGCACAATAGGAAGACGCTTGTATATGGATTCTCCCACTGCAAAAACTAGACTCAACTACACCCGTGTATGTGCTGAAATCCGTCCGTTAAATTTGGCTGATAATAACCTAGTTTTGAAGATTCGCTAAATTACAAAATCTATCCGTGGAAAGCATAATGATCTACTGGAGAAGAACCTTTCCATATTCTCAAATTACACTTCTTTTTATTTTTATTCACCGATGTGTAGATTCTATGATCACTCCACTTTCATAATATTCCTTATCTCATGTAGAAAAGACACACAATTTCTAATAAGAGAAATGATATATTCGCACAAGTAGTAGTCGACAAGGAGGTGACAAGGGTGGGATATGTGTAGACTTGTCAAGAGTAGATTAGAGGGAATTTTGGGGCTAAACGTTTAGGGAAAAAAAATCTTTATAGGATTCTTCTTTCTCATATGAGACAAAGTTGGAAGTCCATATCAACCCCCTGATAAAACCGAAGTAGATTGCCCATCTTAAGTGGGTCCCACATGGAAATGATGCCAAGCGGACAATCCTGACCAATCTCTCCCTGACGAATCAAATGTCTAAGAAAACTTATTAGGCTATTTGTCACGCCCCGAACCCAGAATTTGAGGTAAGGCGCACGTGACAGCCGCCGCATGCCCATAGGGTCGCCCCCACAAGCATGCAAGGCTCCTTTCTATAGATACGATAACCCAAAATGTCCCCCATAGGAACTGTCCAAAACGATGAGGCTCACATGCCTTTTCTTTTGTTATGCAAGCAATATTTCTAACAAGGAATTATTGACCTGTCATTTTCCTTTTGAATAAATAGAAGCTACCTTATTTTCTACTAGTTGAAAAACTATAGGAGGAAACCTACGAAGCTTGAATCTTGAAATGATAGAGCTTCCAAAAATATCCTACCTACTAAAGAGATATTCTATTCAGAGCCAACTATAATTTAAATTGAGGACAATGAAAATCAACATCGGCTCTGATACCACTTTTCTGTCACGCCCCGAACCCAGAATTCGAGGTAAGGCGCACGTGACAGCCGCCGCATGCCCATAGGGTCGCCCCTACAAGCATGCAAGGCTCCTTTACAATCAACTATTCTCAACATTCAGAGCAACTAATAAATGCGGAAATTTTAGTCTCAATTAAAGCTCAAATGAAATACATATATAGATTAGGTCCATAAGTCTAAATCCAAACAATTCTTATTAGACGATCACCTTAATAAAATAACAAAAGTCTCTAACTCGAATAATGAAAGAAAGCAAGAAATCTCCTAGGCTCCAATCCAAGTGCCTGATCTCAGCAAGTCTACTGCCGCTCCTCTGTATCTGAAAATTGTTAAACCACATAATGAGCTAATAGCCCAGCCGGTTTTCCAAATCCAAGCCAGCTAATAGGAAAATGAAAACAATGCTGGTGCGGAAAAGAAGTAACATGCCATAAAATTTAGCCAATGCATAAATTGATAAGAATCAAGAAAATCATTTCTACATAAGCTATATAAGAAAAATACATGTTTTTACAAAAACAGTTCCAACCACTCGGTTATGCAGTTTTCTGCTTTGAAATCAATGACAATGAATATATATTTCCAAACACTTGGTTTTGCAGTTTTTCCACTTAGAAATTAAATACTTAACAGTCTTCTCTGTGGCCAATTTCCAACCTTATTGGCAAGTAGCGTAACCCAAGGCGAACACTCGTTCGCAGGACTCACAGGTCCAAAAGCGCGCAATGTAATATTATCAATAGCCAGAGGACTCCCTACTGGCCGCCCGAGATCAACCTTACGAGCAGATAAAATTTGACCGGTCAACGTGATCACGTCCAGTGTACTCACCCACTGGCAGGTTGGGCACTAGATCCCCACCAGAGATCAACCTTACTGGCGGAATCCATTCCATACCAAGACTGTATACAAATATAGAGAAAAGCAATTTAATGTTTTCAATACCGTGCCATAAATTTTGAAGACGTTTCAAACCATTGGAACCATATCATATATAGATTGCTTTTCAATAGTGTTTCATGAATTTGAGTTTCCAAAAACATGTTAGTCACAAAACTCTCTTTTTTTGTATAAATAAGGAAGCATGTTAAGACAAAAAAAACATTTCATGGATAATGACAATTCAACCATTTAGTATGACATGCTAAAAGATATCAGTGAGAAACCTTTTCAAAACAAATTCCATAAAATGAACTGTAATAAAAGCTTGCAACAAATCTAAATATATGCAAATATACGTAATACACTGACATAGGGTAGGATCACCTACCTTAAGCGCTACTCTAAGAATTTCCTTTAGCGAAGCACCCAGTTGAAACTTGTGGCTGTTATTTTGGTATCAACACAATCAAAGATTTGTCCAAATTCTGTCTTAATAGTCTTAACTGCTGGTTTGTTTAGAATCTTGAATTGTCTCACCACCTCCATGTATTCTTCTTTAGATAGACTACTTGTTGCTCCTTCAAATCCATAGCTAATAAGAACAAGAGACAGAAGAAAAAACAAGAAGCAAATTTTCTTCCTTCAAACCCATACCTCTTCTCACAAACAAAATACCTTTCTTTTCTTCCTCTAATAAGAATGGAATCCCATCTAACTATGGAAGCAAGGACCTCCCATAAGCCTATGAAGCAGCTCCTTTCTATAGTTGGCTCTGAATATAAGTCTTCAACTTTTCATTGAAACAACTCACATAACCATGGTCGGTAGCTACTTGATTCACCCAGTGTCAATTTAAATTTTTTTTTTTTTTTTTTTTACATCTTCAATACCGTAAGATTTGCCGATAATTGTTTATCTTCTATTCCGACTACTCGAGATTTTCACACAATTAATCTGTCTTCAATTAATCAATAAATGTTAAATAATTCCTATGTAGATTGAAAGACTCATCTAAATATCGTATTTTATCTAGTTTCCCAAAATTCAACCATTCAAAGACTCGTCTCAAAATCATATTTTATTCTCTCATTTCCTAAAAGTCATCCATTGTATTTTCATAGCCTACAGGATCATAAGCCTAAGCTCCGAGAGTTCGTAAAATCATAAGTAGTACCTTAATAATTCTCAAAGTCATTATTAAGTTCTCCAAAAATTTCTCGAGGGTCTAAATTAGATTCCTATAGTCTACAACACAATAAATTAAGCTCTCACACCAGGCAAGTAATGACTAACATTCCACTACTTTCTAAGTCATATTCCAAAATCCACAATATCACAAGCCGAGCTCTAAGAGACCTATGAAAAACTTGAATGGCGCTAACATCTTAATTTCAAACTTTCAAACTTCCTAAGGATTTAAAGCCTAAGCTCTGATACCACTTTTCTGTCACGCCCCGAACCCAGAATTCGAGGTAAGGCGCACGTGACAGCCGCCGCATGCCCATAGGGTCGCCCCCACAAGCATGCAAGGCTCCTTTCTATAGATACGATAACCCAAAATGTCCCCCATAGGAACTGTCCAAAACGATGAGGCTCACATGCCTTTTCTTTTGTTATGCAAGCAATATTTCTAACAAGGAATTATTGACCTGTCATTTTCCTTTTGAATAAATAGAAGCTACCTTATTTTCTACTAGTTGAAAAACTATAGGAGGAAACCTACGAAGCTTGAATCTTGAAATGATAGAGCTTCCAAAAATATCCTACCTACTAAAGAGATATTCTATTCAAAGCCAATTTTAACTTTAGTGGAGGTGTTATTTTCGGTCAATCTTATGGTGCTTTCCAAAATGAGCAGCCTTTTAAAAAGAAGGTTTAAATGGACTTTACTCCATTGATGATAATAGCACCCTTTACCATTTTCAATGTCTCTTGCCTAAACATTATGCTTCAATTTGAGAAAAAGACACCCACTTCCAAGTAATTATTCCTAAACTCAACTTGGTAACGACACTCATTTCTAAGCAATTAATCCCGAGCTTGATTTTTGGTCATGACACCCATTTCAAGAAGTTAAAATGAGTTCAAGCATTGGGGCTGGGTGTTACACTATTAGCAATCTATAATGGGCCCCACTTGATGAGATGAAAGATTAACGGCCCCACAAGCCCCCCTTGACCACCTAAGACGTTTCCACCATTGTTTTTGACTGCATACTAGTGCATATACCCTGCTATCTTGGAAAAGTATAAGCCACATGAGTCATCTAGGATCACATTTTCTTGGGGATGGAGGTGTTGTCATGTGAAAAATAATTCCAAAGGAGAAAAAAAGTGACTACTCCATTTCACTCCCAAAAGTTGGTCAAAATGCGCTTATGGAATGCAAAAATTGACCTCATTCTTTTTTATACCAAAACCCAATTTTCAAATATTCTTTTATTTAAAACTCCAGAATTAGATAATCACTCTAGAAATTTTTTAGCAAACATACCTTTTAATAATATCTTAATTATTGACATATGCAAGAGGGAGTAGACATACCTTCCTTTGAAAAAGAAGTACGCTTTGTATATATCTATCTGACGCATGATGGAGTTGTACTTTCCACTAAGATCGCTATATAGATGATGGAAAATCTGGCAAAATATTGCATTCACTAATCCCAAGGCCTAAATAGAAGAATCCACAAAAAAATAGAGGTTAAGTGACCATTAGCATGGAGATTATTATTATTATTATTATTATTTGAATGGCAAAGAATTTCATTAAATGAAGAAAAGAAAAGAGAAAAACCTAGCGACCGGGATGGTCAATACAAAGGATGAGAAACCAAATAGAATGGAAGAATGGTACCCCTCAAGGGGGGAGAGAATCATAAATCACTGGAGCTTCCTTAATTATCACAATTTCCCTGACTAGTCTATTTGCCTTATTATTAGTCGATCTTTTAACATGGTGGAAGACTATTGAAGATCTCACCACTCAGTCCATAATCTCATCTATCTAACGAGCATCTATCTAACGGGCGGACCACCAAGGATGGGAGAGGCTCCCCTTCAACTATTTAATGACATTTTTGGGACTCTCCTTCTTCTATGACTTTATCACAGATGTTTGGCTCAATTAATCTAATGCCTTGATGAACTACTCTAACCTCTGCCTCATTGGAGATTGCGGTCCTAATAAGGCCTGAGAAAGCCCATTTCGTTATTCTACGTTCATCTCTTAGGAGACCTACTCCAGACGGCCCTAGATTCCCCAAACTTGATCAGCCAAAATTCAGCTTTAGATAGCTATGGCTAGGAGGGTCCCAAGCTTGGAGATTATTAATTTTATTACTATTATCATCACTTCTCACTCAATTTTTCAATTATACACATGAGCCGAGTACAATAGAAGAGATTGTAAAGGGGCACCAGATGAAATTCAAATAAGAAATATAAGACCACTCCATATTGTTGGTCACTTCATTTTCGACAATATACATGTGAATGTGATAGAAACTGCTCAAAGGGTCGGGGCCCTACCGAATGTGAGCCATGAGCCAAAACATGCACTAAGTGGACATCCTAGCATTCACTTGATTGTTAAAATAATGTCATTTACTCATTTTCGTGTACCAAAATCCATTATGGATTGTCCTATCAATGGGTTTTTATTTGACCTAATGGCTAATCAATATTGAGCTCACCTCCTAACATATTCCAAGAAGTGTATGGTGATGATAAACAAAAGCCACTAACTTCGATGATCTTGCAAGTGAAAAAATAGTGTGAGAGAGAGAGAGAGAGCTTTTTCTTAATGAAAAACAAAACCAGAGGAAGGCATTGAAGCAAAGCTCTTACAACTCTTACATTTGTTTCTAATATTATGTTTAAGTTGGTTTTTTTGCCGATAAATCCCTTTTGAGAAAAATATTTTGGAATTATTCAATAAAAATATAGAATGGACAGAACGTTCTTTTTGAAAAATGTTTCTTAAAAATAGTCCTAAATACAATACCCGAATTTTTCTTTTGACAAAAATGCCTTTCAATCACTTCTGTAATTATGTTTCTTCCGAAGTGTTTCTCAATATATTAAAACTCATTATGGTAATAAAAAACAAAATAAAAAATCATGCTTTAATAGGCCATTTGTATACATGTATTTCACAACTATGAATTATCAAAACCATGTTTTAGCTTAATGTTTGATAGCTAAAATCATGGATTTTATAATCCAACAACTTGGAATTTGAGTAGAAAATACGGTTTTACAAATATTTGTCCCATCCAAAGATTTCTAAAACCTGGATGTGTGTGTGTGTGTTTTGGCAAGTTTCATTCCTAGCTACAATTTGTTTACTATGGAAGGAACAAAATGCTAGGGTTTTTAAGGGATTCAGTAAGGGAGCCCAGTTCGTGTTCAATATGGTGATTGCTTTAAGTACATCCTGGGTGAAAACATTAGAATGCTTCATATTTGTATCGGCCTATGATCTATGGCATGGTTGGAAAGAGATATGTTGCGCATCTAGTAATGAACCCAAAGTAATCCAAGCTTGGTCCCTTCCTACCTAAGGGATTCTTAAATTGAATTTTGTAGCTTGAGCATGGGGAACCCGCGGGGCCTTCAGGTGATGGAGGACTGTTGAGAAACGAAGAAGGGAGAGTGATATGGGCATTTAGTGGTCCAATAGGGGCGGCATACACTAATGAGTTGGAAGTTCGTGCCACTCACCAAGGAATTAGGATGCTACAAAACGAAGAAAGTGGAAATTTCCTCCTTAAATGTAGAATTTAATAGTGCTAGTAACAGGAATTTGATTGGTGGTTAAAGAATTTCTACAGAAATGACATCAGATGGTCTTATTCTTTGAAATTATCACACAAGGAGAAGCCATTTCATTGACTTTTACCACACATCTTGGACAGAATTTGTGTTTGGCAACTGTCCAGTGTTGAATTGTTCATAGTCCCCATAGAGTTTATTTCATTGTTAACTGTTGGTGGCTTACCTGTGCTTGAAATGAAAGTTGACTTCATATTTTTTAATGTTTTCAAGAATATATTCATTGCAGTCTATTCATGAACAAATTCAAGATGTGAGTGTTGACTGTTAATAACATAGTCGAGCGAATTCAAGTGGATTTCTAGTATTGAAACTCACAAAAGCAGAGTTCTGCCACAGCCTTCATGCTGTTGTTAGAGTCATGTGGTTATGAAGCTACTCAATGATCAGTTCTACCTGGTTCAGCATTTTAGTTTCAAAGCCTGTGGCTGCCTACTGGTTTGCAAAATCGTTTGTTTGTTTGTGCTTTTTTTTTTTTTTTTACTTTTTTTTCTCTTTGTTAGGCTAGATCTGTTGGTGGGTTAGCCCATGTGTGGGCCCACATCACTCACCCACGTAAGAAGGGAAACAAATTGGGTTTCCTTATTGTAATAGGAAACAAGTTCCGATTGAAAAAAAGGGGCCGTTTGTGTTTGCCGTTTTTAGTAAAAACGGAAAGAATAAAAGGAAAACCCAAATAGTGGGTGTGTGTGTTAGAAAGATAAAAAAAGGGGAAGAGAGAAATAGAGAGAAAGCAAGGGTTTTTTCTTGGTGGCTCTTTTAGAAGGTTTTGTGCGGGATCAAAACTAAGGATTTGGAGCAATTCTTCTTGGAGATTTTCACCACGCCGTTGAATCCTCTCGTTGAGCGGAGACTTCGTGAGGATTTGGGTTTCTTCGACTTGAAGATTGAAGTGGGTATTTTTGGTGAGAAGTGGATTTTGTTGTTCGAAACGAGGTAACCTTTTTAAGTCTCTTGTTTCTTGTAGTTTCTCAAGTTCTGGGTGAAAAACTTGAGAAAGAGACGTCGTATTACTCATTTGATTAGTTGATATTTCGTCGGATTCGCCCCGTGGTTTTTCCCTCTTCGTTGGAGGGTTTTCCACGTAAATCTTTGTGTTCTCTTTTGTGATTGCTCTCTTGATTGTTTGATTATTAAATCCACATATTTATTTGCTTCTTAATTAAAGTGGGTTTTCTTCGGCAAAAAACCTAACAAGTAGTATCAAAGCCTGTTTGGAAGCATAGTTGTTTGTGTGGATTGAGATTGAGAGTTCTACGGGAACCATGATCAAATTGACTGGATCAAAATTGGATGGTTTGGAAACCAAGGATGGAGGATATTATTTATTGTAGGGATTTGTATGAACCCATTGAAGGTGAAAAAGCCAAGCCTACTAGCATGTCTGATACTGATCGGCAAAAATTAAATAGAAAGGTTATCAGACATATTAGGCAATGGTTGGATGACAGTGTGTTCCACCATGTGTCTAATGAAACATCTGCACATTCTCTTTGGAAGAAGTTGGAGGGGCTTTATGAAAGAAAGACTGTTGGGAATAAAGCTTTCCTGATTAGAAAGCTTGTGAACCTGAAGTTCAAAGAAGGTGGTTCCATTGCAAAGCATTTGAATGAAGTTCAGAGCATAGTGAACCAGTTGTCTTCAATGAAGATGGTGCTAGATGATGAGTTGTAGGCTTTGTTACTTTTGAGGTCGTCACCTGACAGTTGAAAAACTTTGGTGGTTTCACTTAGTAACTCTGCTTTAGATGGTGTACTTAGTATGAGCCAAGTTACTAGTAGCTTGCTCAATAGAGAGACTAAAAGGAAATCAACGGGTACAAACCATGCACATGCTCTTGCCATAGAGAACAGGGGTAGAAGTAAAAGCAGTTGGTCAAAATATTATGACAAATCCAGAGAAATGTCGAATTCAAGAGAGAATAAAAAATTCTTCCATTGTGGCAAAGAGGGCCATATAAGGAATAATTGTTATGGATAGGGAAGGTTATGAAAGTTACTTTGGTAAGGGAACTTGGAAGCTCACCAAAGGTTCACTCATTGTTGCAAAGGAGAAGGTTTGTTGCACATTATACAAGACTTATGCAAACGTGTCCAAGGATAAGGTAAATGTTACTGAAGACAGTTCTCCTAGCTTGTGGCACAAGAGGCTTGCTCACATGAGTGATAAGGAGTTGCAGATTTTGGCAAAGAAGGCACTTATTCCATTCATCAAAGGTACGCGTCTTGACCCATGTGATCATTGTTTATTTGGTAAACAACATAGGGTCTCTTTTGTTACGTCATCAGAAAGAAAATTTGATATTTTAGACATGGTTTATTCTGATGTGTGTGGTCCCTTTGAGGTGGAATCTCTTGGTGGCAATTGTTATTTTATCACTTTTATTGATGATGCATAGAGGAAAATGTGGGTTTATTTTTTGAAAACAATAGACCAGGTGTTCCAATGTTTTCAGAGATTTCATGTCATGGTAGAAAGAGAGACAGAAAAACCTTTGAAGTGCCTCTTTACTGATAACGGGGGAGAGTATATATCAAACGAGTTTAAAGGTTATTATTCTAAACATGGAATAAGACATGAAAAGATCGTTCTTGGTAATGGGGTGGCAGAGAAAATGAACCGCATTATTAGTGAGATAGTCAAATGCATGGTGAAGATGGCTAAGTTGCCAAAGTCATTTTGGGGTGAAGCACTTCACACTACTTGCTACTTAATTAACAGATCTCCCTTGGCTGCGTTGGATTTTGATATTCCAGAAAGAGTGTGGATAGGAAAAGATGTTCCCTACTCTCATTTGAGGGTGTTTGGGTGTTTGAGTGTAAAGCTTTTGCTCATGTGCCCAAAGAGCAAAGGTTGAAGCTTGATGATAAAGCTACTCCGTTAATATTTGTGGGCTATGGAAATGGGGAATTTGACTACAGAATATGGGATCTTGAAAAGAAGAAGATAGTTAGAAGCAGAGATGTAGTGTTCCATGAGGACCAGACCTTTGCAGATTTTGAGAGGGTTGAAAAACCTAAGAGTGTGGTTGATGGTATTATTGATCTTACATCTATTCGTTCTCCATTCAAGTATGTTACATATGAAGGAGAAGTACAAGAAGATGGTAGTGATCATGGATCAGATGTAGGTGGTCATGATACTGTGATAGATCATGAGTAGGGGGAGCAGCCCCCACAGAAAGAGATAGTGGAATCTCAGGTTAGAAGATCTATTAGAGAGCATCGGCCATCAACGAGATATTCTACCTCATATTATATATTGGTTACTAGTGAGGGGGAGCCAAAGAGGTTTCAGGAGACACAATCTCATAAAGGCAAAGAACACTAGGCAGTTGTGGAATTGATTTTCAGGAACCGATAGATCCGTGATGTGATCGAAATGCAGTTGGTGCAGTTGAAGAACATTCATACTGATAGAAACCTGTCATATATGATGGCTAAGGTTGTTTCCGAAGGAAAGCTTGAGCTATGCCTAGACATAGCTCGCATGGACTCCAAGTGAGAGTCAAGGTTGGTATCTCCTCTTCATGGGCCTGTAAGGGGAGGTTGTTGGTGGGTCCAGCCCATGTGTGGGCCCACATCACTCACCCACGTAAGAAGGGAAACGAATTGGGTTTCCTTATTATAATAGGAAACAAGTTCCAATTGAAAAAAAAGGGGCCGTGTGTGTTGCCGTTTTTCGTAAAAATGGAAAGAATAAAAGGAAAACCCAAATCATGGGTGTGTGTGTGTGTGAGAGAAAGGAGAAAAAAGGGGACGAGAGAAATAGAGAGAAAAAGAGGGAAGAGAAGAAGAAGAAGAAGAAGAAGAAGAAGAAGAAGAAGAAGAGGAAGAAAGGCAAGGGTTTTTTCTTGGTGGCTCTTCTAGAGGGTTTTGTGTGGGATCAAAACCAAGGATAGGGATTCTTCTTGGAGATTTTCACCACGCCGTGGGATCCTCTCGTTGCACGGAGACTTCGCGAGGATTTAGGTTTCTTCAACTTGAAGATCGAAGTGGGTATTTTTGGTGAGAAAGTGAGTTTTGCTGTTCGCAACGAGGTAACCCTTTTAATTCTCTTGTTTCTTGTAGTTTCTTAAGTTTTGGGTGGAAAACGTGAGAAAGAGACGTTGTATTACTTATTTGATTAGTGGATATTTCGTCGGATTCGCCCCATGGTTTTTCCCTCTTCGTTGGAGGGTTTTCCACATAGGTGTTTGTGTTCTCTTTTGCGATTGCTCTTTTGATTGTTTGATTATTAAATCCACATATTTATTTGCTTCTTAATTAAAGTGGGTTTCCCCAACAAGATCTACTCTCTATTCCTGTGCTAAAATGCCCTCCTTAGTTTTTTTAGGATCTATATTTTTACATGATTTTCCAAGATGTGTTTATAGATAGATCTTTTGAAGGGAGAGCAATTATATTTTATTTGTTCTAGAGTTGTTCTAGGATCTACTTATATCAAGATATATATGTTTGCTATTTTTTCTTATCTTAAATGGTATATCCTTTGCAGTTGGGCTTTTTTTTTTTTATTTATTTTTGTTCTATGTTTATACATAGATCTAAAGTTAAAATGCATTAGTAGTCATTAGAATGTCCAACTAATTTTAGTAACCGATAATATTTAAAAAATTAAACATTAAAAACCAAAACCGGTCTGACTTCAACGATGCATCCAAACAGCATAATAAAAATCCTTGGAAAATATAGGATTTTATCTAACACGATATTTTAAAATTGAGGTTTAAATCAGGATTTCTTCAATCCTACAATTTGAAGAAACGTAGGATTTTAAAATGTGCTATCTAAACGTGCCCTTAGAGTTATTCATAGGGAATTCTTCCAAAAAACATTTAATATATTAACATAAGTAGCATTTAGGGACTTACTGAAAATAATTTTTGAGAAGTGAAATTTTTGGGAAAAATACAGATACACCCCCTCAACTATGGCCAAATTTTCCACTTCTAACCCAGTGGTATCAAAGGTGTAATTCCACTTCGAACCCCGTGGTATTGAAGGTACCAAAGACACTTCTTTAGTTTTCAATATAACTTGTTACGTGACGGGGTGGGTGGGAATGAAGAAATTGTCAGGGGGTGTCTTTGATGAATTTTGAACTATAGGGTAAAAAGTCAAGAGGTCTACTTAAAAATGTCAGAAAGTTGAGGGGGTGTCTTTGGCACCTTCGATACCACGGGTTTAGAAGTGGAATTTGGCCATAGTTGAGGGAGTGTATCTGTATTTTTCCCTAAATTGTTTTGACTGAATCATGATTGTTATGCCTAATCTGTGTGTGTGTGTATATATATATACACACACACACACACACACACACATTAGGGACTTATGGGTAAACATGCCTTATTTTACGAAAAACAAACCTTGAGTGGTAGCATGTACCGTAGAGTCATGTATCTGTAAAAGCTAGCCATGGTGCTGAAGACTGTTAACATAGAAACCTTGATAGGCTTTCCATCTCCAGTGATGCATGGGTACTTAGAGAAGTAGTGGTAGCAACTATCTACAAGCATGGAGATATAGAAGGGATTTTGCACAGATGAACCAATGTGGTAGATGAATATGGAGGGTTGATTTAAATGAGCCACCATGCTCACCATCATAGCATTTACCACCATGTCGCCTGGAATCTGTATCAGATTGCAAGACTAGTGTCAAAATCCATAAGCTTAATCCATTTTTTTGGTTACATTCATTCACAAAACACACGCGCGCGGCCACACACAAATATCTCATCTATTTTTTTTTTTTTTTGAATGGCACGACTATCTTATCTATTTCTTATACTATTTGTGACTTTAGAAGTATAAATGATTAAATAACACCAACTCTTATCAGTTTAAGCTTTTGGAGTAATTGGTTGTTTCACATGATATACGAGCTATTGCCTCACGGCAATCGTAGGTTCTAAACTCAACACTTCTTGATATTAAAAATATACTTGAAGGCTGACCCAACAGAGGGGCCACATGTGCCACATGTTTGGCAAACCCAAAAGTATAAATGAGTAAATAACACCAACTCTAACAGCTTAAGCTTTTGGAGTAATTGGTTGTCTCGCAGCAACATTTCCTTTTAATATTTTCTAATAAGATGCAAATGAACATTATCCATTAACTTATTGTGATAGACATCTTATATTCTATTGGTATTTGGTCATGTGATTTGCGTTACTCTTTATCATGTTATTAAGGGTAAATTTGATAAGGGAGATGATATCCCCCCGGGTTTTCTTGAGAATGGTTCACTGCCTGAGGATAAATTCACCCCCTTAAACATTTTTCTTTGCCTTTAAAACTTAGCGAAGAACGTTAGGGAGGATTTTATCCGTCGCGCGGGGGGAGAGCGGAGGCATATCATTTCCCTTTTGATAATTGTAATGAGTATTTATATTCTATTAAGGGTCACATGGAACAATTTCACTTTCAAGGTTCTGAAGTAGAGAAAAGCTTCTAACCTTAACATCAAAGATAGTAAAATTACTTTCATCTTCTTAGTGGAAGTATGCACAATGTCAAACCATGTAAATGTTGCCACATTATGTGTTTATATTTTATTTTATTTTATTTCCGTTACTGCTTTTGTGATTTGATCTAGTGGAAGTATGCACAATGTCAAACCATATAAATGTTGCCACATTATGTGTTTATATTTTATTTTATTTTATTTTCGTTACTGCTTTTGTGATTTGATCTAGATTTACGTTCACAATTTTTTCTATTTTTGCCAAAAAATTTTTTCGCATGCAACTTAGTTAAGAAATCACAAACTACACTTACCTATATTATACATTTGTAACTATAAATGAAAACATATGCAACAAGCTTACCACATCGATAATCTGCCTATGATCGAACGGCAAGCATCTCTACTTCCCCTTACCAAAACGCACGATAAAGATATCAAAGGTTCTGGAGTTACACAAAGTACATAATGTATGATTAGCAAGGGAATCATGAAGGTTACAAGAACATAAGTAAATAATTTACATTTTGTAAAAATAAGATAGATTATGAGCAATAATCTGTCTATGAATCCCTTAATTAAGTTACCTAATGCCTTCAATCCAGCCAGGGAAAGGCTCCTTGTAAGTGCTTGTTATGATGGTTGGGCGTATGATGACTAGAGGTACATTTTCTCTCAGTCGTCCAAGAAGCATTTCCCCCATTGCCTTCGTAAAAACATAAGTGTTTGGCCATCCAAAGAATCGAGCCCTGAAAGATATAAAGTAGTAGAAATGGATAAATAAATGGAATAGATATGGTCTATTTGGGGTGACTTCCTTTCAAGAACATGCCAATCCGTGGATTCAAAGACTTCTATAGCCATCCCATAGACATTTTGGAGTTGAATGATAAAAAAATCCATCCATCTTGGTAGCGGGATAAACATATATTTGGCAATGATGAATTTTTTTTTATGACATCTTCATATGTATGTAGTTGTGAGTAAGGATAAGAAAGGATAGGGCGGAGGAATTTGGGAGATTAAGGAAGGCATGGGAGTAAGCTGAGAAATTAGGGAAAAATTCATAATCTAAACAATATATTTTGGGAAATAACCTCCCCCCCCCTACCCACCACACACACACACACACAACAGAAATCGTTAACTTTCAATGCACTTGGAGAGAGAGAGAGAGGAGTTGGGGGGGGGGGGGGGGTGGGTGGGGGGGTGTCAGTCACTGCCCTATATTTTTCTTTATTTTTAGGGACTTCTTATGCTCCCCTAACACCCCATCTCAATTCATCCCTCTCCTCTTTCTCTCACAATTGGTCCCACAAATTCTATTGAATTTTTTTTAGGGAAGTGTTATATTCGGCCCCTTTTCTTCCCCAGGCCCCACCCAGCTAGTGTATTTATGACTCATTTTACTCTCTTTTTTTATGGTTTCCAAAGATGATGTAAGAGGGTTGTTCATGATGACTAACAAGCCCCTTGAAATTTATTAAATAATAAAAAAGGTATGTGCAGTGCCAGTATTAAAAAGTAAAGAAATTGATTATTAATTTAATTGAAATGAAAAAAATTCATAGAATAATGAAAAAAGATGGAAAGACTTTTGTATTTAAATTATTTAGAAAATTATAAGCAAACATTAAAAAAAAAATCTTAAATCCAATTTTAGGATCATGATATATTTTGGGTGGTGATATTTTCACCCCCCTGCATTACGCATGCGCCTCCTTATAACGTGATTTGACATGAAAAGTGGGCAAATCACGTTATAAGGGGGGCGCATGCGTAATGCAGGGGGAGTGAAAATATCATCTCCCTATATTTTTAATGTTATATATATATGAGGAAAGTGTTGGTGAGCTTAAGCTCACAAAACTTATGGTGAGCTAGCTTGCTCAATCACATGGGTCCCACATTTTGGGGAGTGATCCAAACCATTCATTTGCAAGGCCTTATCATAGATAGGGGGTGTACCAAAAATCAGCTCCATAGGATCATCCTAACCCCTCCATTTGTGGAGGACAAAAATGGGGCAGATTTGTGTCTGTCCATTTTTGTCCTCCACAAATGGAGGGGTTAGGATGATCCTATGGTACACCCTCCATCTATGTAAGGGACTTTCAAATGAATGGTTTGGATCATCCTAACAAAGTGGGCCCCCATGTGATTGGGCAAGCTAGCTCACCATAAGTTTGGTGAGCTTAAGCTCACCAACAGTTTCCTCATATATATATATATATATATATATATATATATATATATATATATATATATATATATACACATTTGATACCGACATTAACAATGGAGGGATGGGATCATCGATCCAATGGATAATATATTCTGAGCACACAGTATATATGTCAGGGCCCAACAAATTATAACGTGATTTTACGTCAAAAAGCGTCAAAGTTGCCCACTTTTCATGTCAAATCATGTTATAAGGGGGCGCATGCGTAATGAGGGGGAGTGAAAATATCATCTCCCTATATTTTTAATGTAATATAAATATATATATATATATATATATATATATATATATATTTACATTTGATACCGACGTTAACAATGGAGGAATGGGATCATCGATCCAATGGAGAATATATTCTGAGCACATAGTATATATGTCAGCGCCCAACAAATTATAGCGTGGCTTTACGTCAAAAATCGAAAGAGTTGCCCACTTTTCATGTCAATTCACATTATAAGGGGGCCCATGCGTAATGCAGGGGAGTGAAAATATTATCTCCCTATATTTTTAATGTAATATATATATATATATACATACACACATTTGATACTGAAGTTAACAATGGAGGGATGGGATCAGCGATCCAGTAGAGAATATATTTTGAGCACAGTGTATATGTCAGCGCCCAACAAATGAATGGTTTGGATCACCCAAACAATGTGCTTCCCATTGTATTTTTGGGCTGCACACTTTCACGGTCGTCCAGAATTTCTCATGGGATTTCTAGGGACCGTCGCGGAGTGGCTGTTGCATGGGAGAGCGGCCACGTCAGATGAATTAAATGAATAAGACAAAATTTGTTGAAAAGTGAGCATTGTTGCATGGGAGAGCGGGCAACATCAGATGAATTAAATGAATAAGACAAAATTTGTTGAAAAGTGAGCATATATATGTGGCCGCTCTCCCATGCAACAGCCACTCCGCGAAATACCTTTTGCAATGCTCCCTAGCCTAAGTTGTAAATTTCATTTTGTTCGCAGTTTTGTTTTGGTGACCGGAACGGAACATTGCGGTCATTTCAGTCATTTTGTTCGGATTTCTTTCGAAACTTTTCGTTCCCTTATGACTAGGGGTGCAACTTGGGTCGGGTTTTACAGTTTTACCCGACCCGCATCGACCCGACCCGAAAATAGCATTGGTTGGGTTTAGAAATCATGGGTCTTGGGTAGGGTCAGGTTTTAGTTTATAAACCCGGCTCAATCTTGGGTAGGGTCGGGTTTAAACAAAAAAAAACCCGAAACCCGAAACCCGACCCGACTTATGTAGGTGTACTATGACATTTTTAATTATCTCTTGAATAACATAGCAAATTATTTTTCAATATATTGATATAATTGTTTTCATTGAGTTGATCATGTTTGTGATGTGGAAACATAGTTTCCTTCTTAAATTTATACACTTGATTACATAAATTTAGAGATTTTTGGTGTGAAGTTTTGTTTTTCAATCAACGTGAAAAAACCTGACCCGACTCAACCCGACCGAGTTGCACCCCTACTTACGACGGAGGGATTTTTTTTAATAGTTAAAAATATGAATAAAATTAAAATTGTTAGAAAAATCTAAGAAACATTTAAATGAACCAAATATGTAAAAGAGCCCACATTTACTTAAAAGAAAATCCCTATCAACTGAAACGATGAAAAATGGCTGTGTTGACCAGTGCGTTGACCAGTGCCTGATGCAATGAAAAAATTTTAGAGACCAAATTATGGGATTTTTTTACCTGACTTTTGGGATTTGATAATGTTTGGACATGATAAAATTTATGAATTTTTAAAATTGAAAAAATACCCCATCGTTTGGATGTTAAAATTTTGACCCGATTTTTGGGATTTAAAAATGTTTGAACACGTCAATACGATTTTGTCCTAATCCTTTGTGGGATTTCTTGGTCTTTCAAGGTCACATGTCAAACCTTCTGGATAGTTGGAGTTTTGTGCCATGGCCAAGAAACGGCAAAACCTTATGGAACCTGGCCTTGATGGCTTCCATATGGGTGTTATGGGAAAAGAGGAATGCTCACACTTTTAAGAATGTGGTTAAAAATGCCTCTATCTCTTTCTCCAGGATCATCACCTTAGTAATTTCTTCGGCTAAAGTTCTCCCTAATTTTTCACTTTATACAGCCTTAGTTCTAAAATGACGATAGAAAGAAACTGGCATGAGTAAAGAAGATATAGTTGCACCTAGATGGACCACACCTGACCCTGGGAGATTGAAGTTAAACTTTGATGGCTAAGTTTGGGAAGCACAGGCCGTCAGGTATTGGAGGTACTCTTTGAGATGAGAATAGTACCACAAAGTGGGCCTTTTCAGGTCCTATAGGAACTACAGACTCCGATGAAACGGAAGTGAGGGTAATCCTTCAAGGAATAAGGAAATAAGGTTGTTGTCAGAGAGAGACATGGACAATCTTATTGTGGAAGGGGATTCCCTAAATGTGATCAGTTGACTGGAAGGTCAATCATAAATCCTCACCCTAAGAGATTTTAAGAGCTCGTTGATGAGATCTTGGATCGGGTCGATGGTCATTCGGTCCAATTTCATCACATAAGGAGGTCGTCGAATGAAGAAGCGGATCATCTTGCTTGAGGAGTGGCTAGAACGGAACTAGAGATTTTCGATTCACTCCTCTCGTGAGGTTTTTTCATTGGTTGTGCTTTGTCTGCTTTCATTGTAATGTTACTGTTGGTCTCCATGATCGCCTACATCATGCCTTTTTCAATGTAATTAAGATTCACCATTTTAAAAAAAAAACATACTTGTTTTCTCGGCGTACCCGGAAGCGCGAAGAACGAGTTGGGGTTGAACGAAGTAGACACCGATAAGGTAAAACCTTCGAAATCACGAAGGGCATTCTACGAATCCGTGAAAAATAGAGCCAAACAAGAAGAAACTTCTTCTTTTCTTTTAAATCAATAAAACAAAGAAAACCATGCAACAACCCTTGCACGTAGGCCTTTATAGGAAGACAATAACTTCAACCCTAACTAGGACTAATTGATTTAATCTAACTGTTATTAATAACTCTCGAACCTACGACTCAAATCCATCCCAAAATAAAAAAGACGCGAGGAGCTTTCCTCTTTGGATTGGTTAAGCATGGAAAGAGATATGTTTCCTTCTTTATTCTCTTAATTTTAGAAAGAGGCGTGCAATTTGGGCAGCTTTTCAACTCCTTGCAACGACAGCTTTTCAATGCCTTGAAGCCCACTTCATTCTCCTCCAGTTGAGGAGAACTCGACCTCGAGTTCATTGGTAATGTCGCCATAGCACCTCCAACTTCAAAGACTTTCACACGCCAATGCTTTGGTTTTTCCGTGTTGTACTTAACTTTAGGAGGAGTAGGCTTCTTTTGCTTCTCTTTGACGCCATCACGTATCTCTTTCTTCTCAGATTTGGCAAGTGATTCCTTTACCGCAAAACACGATTGCCCCTCCACTTGAAAAGCTTTGGAGTTCTTCTCATCCGCCATAGGTTGAAGTGCATAACTCTTGTTGTTTTGGCGAACAACAAAGACATTCTCTCTTCTCTTATGAGTGGAATCCCTGTCAAATTGCCAAGGTCTCCTACTAGGGGTACAAGTTTGGCCCTGTCAGCCCTGACCCGCCCTGAGCCCGAACAGGGTCTAGGTTGGATTTTCCAACCCTGAGGGCGGGTCAGGGTCGGGTCAGGGTTCATTTTTTAGGCCCTGACTCAGGGTCGGGTCGGGTTTAGGGTTAATACCTCGGGTCTGCCAGACCCGGTCCGACCCTAAGTTTTCTATTATAGAATTGAACCATCTGTGCATGTTTCTTTTGATAATGTTGTCTATTATCTTGGATTGATGTTTCTTTAGATTATTATCATTAATTGTCTATGTTGTCCGTCATGTTGTTAAGGAATTGATGCGTCAAGTCCAAACTCTCACCGAGAGGTTAGCTCTTCAAGAGCCTCAAGATGAGGAGGAAAACAATGGATCGGAGTCGGATGTCAACCCTTTCGCTCGGCCACACCAACGCCAAGGAGAGAGTGACGGTTCTTCTTCGAGACATCCCCCTTTACGTCAACGCTTCACCAATTTTAAGAAGGAGGTTTCCGAGTTTGAAGGAAAGATACGATCAGATATCTTTATTGAATGCCCTACTTTTGTTGTATTGAATGTTCTTGATGAACAACCACATTTTGATGACTACAATGATGAGGAGAGTGATGAGATCATTTGGAACGATCGTGGCGAGGCATTAGTTATTCGGCATGCTATGAATACGGCCAAAGTAGAAGAAAATCCTCACGGGTTGTCGCATAATGTTTTTCATAAAGGATATATGTCAAATGAAGAGTTGTACAATCTTATCATTGATAAGGGGCGTTGTGAGAATGTGGTGGCACAAGAGATGGTCGGCAATGTCAATCTTGAGACCAAGATGAAGCCTATGAATTTTGAACTTGCATGGTTCAAGAAAGTGAAGGAGAGTAACTATCTTCTTTACGAGAACAAATTTGATCAAGAGACCATGGGTAATGGCAGATCTTATGCTCTACTTGATGTTGAAGCTAATGAGGAGCACAAGGAACTTCCTCGACAATTTAATGAATTCATCACCAAAGGAAATGGATTGGACAACATATTAAGTGAACCGATGGATATTGAAGAGATGGGTAAATGGAAAAGAATTACATCGATTTTTTCATCCAATTACATTGATCCATTTTATTCGATCTGACATCGAAGGCTATAGCATTTTTTCATGAATTCAAGCATATTCAAGATGGAGACATATTCTATTTTCGCCTTTGGAATTATGTAGTAGGATTTGTTCATCAAGAGTTTAAGATTCTTCGACACATCAAAACTCGAGGACAAGTCTTCTTGAACAAGGGAAGTTTTGCGAACTTCAAGATCATGCAGATGGTTCGTTTCGAGTTCAATCACCCGAAGATTATGGCGTTTCAGCTACTCTCAATATTTTTTATCTTATTCCATATCATGAAAATGGCCCGGTCAACTCAGGGACGAGTTGACGTTCAACCGGGGGAGAATGATGCAGTGGCATATCCAAGTGGCACTGTAGGATAATGCATTTGTCACCCATGTGGCACATCCATGTGGTTTGAATTGGTCTTGGGTTTTGCATGGGAATTTAGATAAGCAATTACTATGTCTAGTTTTTAGTATGTGTTAGTTAAGTCTTTCTTTAGTGATTTATAGCTATGTTTAGTTTTTAGTATGTGTTAGTTACGGTGTTTCAGCTACTTTCAATGTTTCTGATCTTATCCCATACCATGAAAATAACTCGGTCAACTCAGAGACGAGTCGACGTTCAACCGGGGGAGAATGATGCAGTGGCATATCCAAGTGGCACTGTAGGATAATGCCATTTGTCATCCATGTGGCAAATTCATGTGGTTTGACTTGGTCTTGGGTTTTGCATGGGAATTTAGATAAGCAATTACTATGTCTAGTTTTTAGTATGTGTTAGTTAAGTCTTTCTTTAATGATTTATAGGGACTTTGTTAAGACTTATTGGGTTTGTACTTTGACTACTTAGGAAATAGTATTGTCATGAAAATTGTCCTAGAAGTTATTATAGGGTATTGAGAATAGGTAAAGAAGTTATTGGTAAGTCATTTTCCATGTATCTCATTTACTTCTTGTATCTCCAAATATATCAATGAGAATGAGCAAAGAGGGGATAATAGTTTTTGGTTAAAAAAAGAAAGCTTTTCTAAGCATTTAGCAAGAGTTCTACTTCTTGTGTTTTTTCCACAACCCTAAGGATTGCGATCGTCGATCCGAACGGTATCAAAGTGGGTCTCTACACTCCCCTTCCCATTCTTCAAGCTCCTTGGGAAGATGTGAGTTTAGACTTCATTTTGGGCCTTCCCCGAACGCAAAGGAAGAAAGATTCGGTCATGGTGGTTGTTGATCGTTTCTCCAAGATGACACATTTTGTGGCATGTGAAAAGACTTATGATGCATCCAAAGTGGCCGATCTCTACTTCTGAGAAATTGTTAAGTTGCATGGTATTCGAAAAACTTTCACATCGGATAGGGATCCAAAATTTGTTTGTCATTTTTGGAGAACATTATGGGCGAAGATGGGGATTAAACTCCAATTTAGTTCTTCTCACCATCCTCAAACCGATGGTCAAACGGAGGTGATCAATCGAATTCTTGGCAACCTCATTCGGAGTTATGTAGGAGGAAATAAGAAGCAATGGGATCTTGTTCTTCCACAAGCCGAATTTGCATATAATCGCTCCACTAGCCACACCACCGGTGCTAGTCCTTCTGAAGTAGTGTATGGGTGTAATCCTCAAGGTCCTCTTGATTTAGTTCCTCTTCCTATTACTACTAAGTTGAGCGGCGATGCAGAGGCAAGAGCAAAGGAGATTAAAAAAATTCATGAAAGAGTTCGATCTAATATTGAAAAGAACACCCAAAAGTATAAGGCACGGCCAGACAAGCATAGGAGAAAGATTGATATCAATGAAGGAGATCTTGTATGGGTTCATCTTCGCAAAGAGCGTTTTCCACCCGGGAATTTTGGCAAGCTTTAAGATCGTGCGGATGGTCATTTTCGAGTGCTAAAGAAAATTGGAGATAATGCGTTCAAGATTGAATTACCTGGTGATTACGGTGTTTCAGCTACTTTCAATGTTTCTGATCTTATCCCATACCATGAAAATAACTCGGTCAACTCAGAAACGAGTTGACGTTCAACCGGGGGAGAATGATACAGTGGCATATCCAAGTGGCACCGTAGGATAATGCCATTTGTCATCCATGTGGCACATCCATGTGGTTTGACTTGGTCTTGGGTTTTGCATGGGAATTTAGATAAGCAATTACTATGTCTAGTTTTTAGTATGTGTTAGTTAAATCTTTCTTTAATGATTTATAGGGACTTTGTTAAGACTTATTGGGTTTGTACTTTGACTACTTAGGAAATGGTATTGTCATGAAAATTGTCCTAGAAGTTATTATAGGGTATTGAGAATAGGTAGAGAAGTTATTGGTATGTCATTTTCCATGTATCTCATTTACTTCTTGTATCTCCAAATATATCAATGAGAATGAGCAAAGAGGGGATAATAGTTTTTGGTTAAAAAAAGAAAGCTTTTCTAAGCATTTAGCAAGAGTTCTACTTCTTGTGTTTTTTCCACAACCCTAAGGATTGCGATCGACGATCCGAATGGTATCAGCAGGGCTTCTTGGTAAGATTATGGATGCAATTTTTTAATGAGTCTATTCTATGCTTCATATTTTCGAGGATTTTCCCTCAAAGTACTGTTTTTATATTTCCTAGGATTTTGGACACAATTAAGTAATACATGTTAATCACTTCCCAATTTCATTGTCCTAGTATTGGTATATTCTGCACACAACTCATTGCAGCCTCTTTCTTGCATCGCTGCACCTTTTACAAACCTGCTTTGTTTGGTTAAATGATTAACTCTACCTCAAATTTCCTGGCACATATATAGAAATACATATATGTGAAGTGTGTAGGTGTCGTCGATGGATTATGCCGCTGAGCTATTTTTCAGATATCCAGTTTCTTATTCCATATTTATATGTTTTTTCCCATTATGTTAATGTGAAATGAATTGAATTCTTTACGTGACAGGAAGGAGGTTATCTGGAAATACATATCATCCTGGGTTATTACAGCCACAAATACGTGTGTTTGGATTCAAATAAGGTTTCACTACTTTTCTCTAGGACTGAAACATTGTTGATTTTTTATGATTGTTATATGTTTTAGGATAGGAGCATGCTATGTTACAGGCTTATGATTTTGTTGGTTTGGATTCTGTTCTCAATGAAGGTTTGGATTCTCTTTATTAGAATTATCTCATTTCTTCTGAGTTTATGTGCTGTTCTGTCCAAGGGAACCGACTGATATTTCAAAGGAAATTCAGTCTGAACATGCTTTATTGATACATTAATCAGTTACTTATTTTCTTCATGAAAAATGAAGCAAATGGATCCCGCTAGCCATCACCATTTGATCTTGATCCAACGATGATATAATTGGCCTATAGTGAACTACTCTATGGAGTATTTGTGTGGCACATCTATACAATGTTTAGAGTCCACCAATCTCTACTATTTATATTTTTTTCTTAACATAAATTGGGATTACTAGTCTACATGATTTATCGTTGATTGCCAATCAGGTTTCAGCTGTTGATTTGCCATTGTAATTAAATTGTTGGGAGTGCATAAGAAGGGGGTTTGATTGGAGTGAGAATTCTTTATGCAGTTACCTTTTTGACATCTTTTGATCAACTTAAGTGACTGTATTTCCTTCAATAATCGTGAAAATGTAGGCTTGGACAATGCTACTTTTTGACACCACCTTTACATCTTATTGACATTTTTTATGCAGTTACACTTTTGACATCTTTTTGCACTTTTAGCGTATTTCAAATCCGGACTCAATCTGTTTAGCAGTGTGATGGGAGTTGGTTGATCCTCCGGCAGAAAAGAAGATAGTTGGGCTGAAGTGGATCTTGAAACCAAGTTGAATGTGGATGGATCTTTGCAAAAGCGTAAGGTAACCAAGTACAGATTTTCAAAAAACTTTTCCTCCGCTTCCTCGCCATCCTACAGCTACAAATTGTAGAAGAGATGAAAAGATACATGCCAAGGTTATTAGGCTTCGACAAGTCGTCTTGGGATCACGCGTAGTCTCTTATTGTTTTAAGTCTTATTTCAAGGCTTTGGAAACTACTCTTAATCTCCTAAAATCAATTTTATAGTCTAAGGTTCAGATTCAATTTTATAGGCTTGGTGATACTGTTCCCGCAAGTAATTTTAAACTTTTTTAGCTTTCAATTTATTGACTGCTTTATGGCATCAATTGTTGTTGTTTGAACTTTTTTATTTATGAAATGATCCCATAAAACACTGCGGTTACAGTTGTTGTCATCAAAACAATATTAAAAATGGTATACGAATTTGGTTTTTCAGGTTAAAAATCACCAATCAGTTGTTTTCCTTTATGGGAAATGTTAAATGGTTTAGAACCAATATGAGTGTGTGAATGCATCATTTCATTTCTTTAGATGGCATTTTATTCCTTATGGCCTTCATTTCTCATATGTTTCTCTTATTTATTCGTATGCGCATTATTCTCAATTCGCATTATTCTCCTTTTAAACAGCTGATAAGTTAGAACCAAATTACGCTTAGGGCAATCAAATTTGGCAATCGTGTTCTTATTCTTTCGCCCCGTGCGTGCATCACGGGACTGCAACTAGTGAAAACATATGAGTACATGTTTTACCTTATTACACATTTAGTAGAATGGCATAATCATAAGCTGAGGAGAGTTCGATCAATGCATGACCTCACAACTATTTTACTAATTTTCATTCGAGTAGATATTTTACAACACCTGGGATGTGAATTTTCATGAGATATTCTTCCCAATCGATGCACTTGGGGTCGAAACAAAACATCCCATCTACCATGCCATCATCTTTCATCGCTGCCCTAAACTTCTCTGAGTTGAAGTCGTCGAATCTGCGCAACATACTTGGGATCGTTAAACACTAAACAATTTTGAGAGCATGTGATCCAATCATTTTAGATTATATATATCTAACTTAGAAGAATACTACGGGTTTCTTTGGTTATCTTTAAAATAATTTACATGTAATCTTATATTCAAATGCCTTTGAACTTAATCATGATTACTTGAAAATAACGGTTGTAATAGTCATAGAAATTATATAGTTAATAGCAATTAAATGAAAAGGACAAAAAGTGAGCCTATGTGGCTGCAATCTCATGCAACATGTCCACGAAATGCCTTCTGCGATGGTCCCTAGCAAATCCCTCTCAACATTATGCCTCATTTATTTTCCCTATTTTTAAAAAAAAAAACTATTACCCTAAAATTTGAGTTTTAAAGGCTACTGATATTTGCACTACCATATTTTGATAATGAGACTAACTCACCTTGTCTTTTCTTTTTAAATTGGCAGGTGAGAGGTTTTTTGTAATTGTAATTGCCTTTGACAACTGGTTAAAGAATAAAAGGAGTGTTTAGTCTCATTATCAAAACATGGTGGTGTAAATATCAGTAGCTTTTTTAAATTTTCCTTTACTTTTACAGTGAAAACATATACTTTTGAGTTTGGTAACTTGGCAGTGGGAATGTATTCATGTGAAAAAGCATTCAGAGGAACACATAAGTGACTCCATTTCCCTCCACGAAGTTAGTTAAAATGCCCACATAGAACACAAAAATTAATCTTATCCTTTTTTTAGAAAAAAACTAAATTGTTCTATTCTTTAGAACCCCAGAGTTCGGAAATCCTCTAACACATGCAGCTTTTAATAACATTTTTTTTGATGGGTCAGCTTGTACTAACATCTTATAATTTCCATACACAAGAGGGAGTACACATACCTTCCTTTGAAAAAAAAGAAATGTTCATATAGACCCATCAAACGATTGATGAAGTTGTACTTTCGACTTGAATCTCGGTATAAACGATTGAAATGCTGGAAAAATACGACATTTGCTAATCCCAAGCCCTAAAAAGATAAGAATCCACAAGAAAATAGTTGTTAATGACCATTAGTATATATTTATAGATTCGGGATGGCTACTGATATTTGGACCACCATGTCATGATAATGACACTAACTTGCCATGTCTTTTCCTTTTCAATTGGCTGCTAAGAGCTTTTCTGGAATTGTAATAGCTTTTGACAACTGATTAATTAGATAATAAAAACTCTTAGCAACCAATTAAATAGGAAAATACAAGGCGAGTTTGTGTCATTATCAAGACATGGTAGGGCAAATATCAGTAGCCGTAGGTTTTTAAAAGTATCTTTACTACACCAAAAAAACCAACCTTGAGGGGTATCTTGTAACGTAGAGTCATGTATCTGCGAAAGCTAGCCATGGTGTTGAAGATTGTTAACGTTGAAACCCTAATGGGCTTTCCATCGTTTGTGATGCATGGGTTCTTAGAAAAGTAGTGGTACGCACTATCTATAAGCATGGAGATACACAAAGGATTTCGCACAGATGAACCAATTTGGTAGATGAATAGTGAGGGTTGATTTGAATGAGCCACCATGCTCACCATCATAGCATTTACGACCATGTCTCCTGGGATCTGTATAAGCTTACAAGCCTCATGTCAAAATCCATAAGCTTGATCCAGTTTTAAGATACATTCACTAATTAACCATAAACACACACATTTGGGATTTTCTAGGTAATTTCACAGAAAGCCATTAGGCAAATTTTGTCACTGAGAGAACAACTAACTAGCAACAGATTTTGTCTTATTCATTTAATTCATCTAAGGTGGTTGTTCTCTCTTGAAAAAGATAGCCGCCGAATGGCCTTATGCCAAATTGCTTAGCAAATCCCATATATATATATATATATATATATATATATATATATATATATATATATATATATATATATATATATATATGAGTTAAGTGAAGCTACACATACGTGTAGCTAACTTAGCTACACCGACGGCTTAAAATACAGTGGGCCCACATTATTTGGGTGATCCAAACCATTCATTTGCTAGGCCCTCACATTGATAGGGTGTGCCCAAAAAATCAGTTCCATTGGATGATCCCAACTCTTCAAACTGTAGAGGCAAAAATGGACAGATTTGTGAAGGTTTTTACATGTCCATTTTTGCCTCAACAAATCATAGGGTTGGGATGATCCTATCGAGTTGATTTTTTGGGCACACCCTATCTATGTGAGGGCCCATCAAATGAATGCTTTGCATCACCCAAACAATGCGGGCCCACTGTATTTTATGCCGTTAGTGTAGCTAAGTTAGCTACACGAGTGTGTAGCTACACTTTTCTCTATATATGATTTTTTGGCACACCCTATCAATGTGAGGGCCTACCAAAAGGATGGTTTCGATCACCCAAACAATGTGGGCCCACTGTATTTTAAGCCGTCGGTGTAGCTAAGTTAGCTACACGTATGTGCAGCTTCACTTAACTCATATATATATATATATATATATCAAATGAACGGTTTCTACACACATGTGTAGATAAGTTATCTACACACTACCTTAAAATACAGTGGAGGCCCACATTGTTTGGGTGATCCAAACCATTCATTTGATTGGCTCTCACATAGATAGGGTGTCTACAAAAAATCAACTCCATAGGATCATCCAAACCCTTCAAACCGTGGAGGCAAAAAATGGACAGATTTGTGAAGGTTTATACACGTCCATTTTACCTCTACAAATCGCAGGGTTGGGATGATCCTATGTAGCTGATTTTTTATGTACACCCTATCTATGTGAGGGCCAATCAAATGAATGGTTTGGATCACACAAACAATATGCCCTCCATTGTATTTTAAGGTAGTGTGTAAAAACCGTTTTCTCTCTCTCTCTCTCTCTCTCTCTCTCTCTCTCTCCATATATATATATATATATATATATATATATATATATATATATATATATATATAAGGAAACTGTTGGTGCGCTTAAGCTTACCAAATTTATGGTGAGCTTAAGCGCCCAATCACATGGGGGCCCACTTTGTTAGGATGATCCAAAGCATTCATTTGAAAGACCCTTACATAGATGGGGTGTGTACCAAAAATCAGCTCCATAGGATCACCCTAACCCATCCATTTGTGGAGGTCAAAATGGACAGACTTTGTTTGTCCCCAAATCTGCCCATTTTTGTCCTCCACAAAAGGAGGGGTTAGGATGATCCTATGGAGCTGATTTTTGGTACACACCCTATCTATGATAGAGCCTTGCAAATGAATGGTTTGGATCACCACAAAAAATGTGGGACCCATGTGATCGGGCGCTTAAGCGCACCATAAGTTTGGTGAGCTTAAGCGCACCAACAGTTTCCTCTCTCTCTCTCTCTCTCTCTCTATATATATATATATATATATATATATATATATATATATATATGTGTGTGTGTGTGTGTGTGTGTGTGTGTGAGAAAAGTGTTTCTGTACACGTGCGCGCGTGTACAGGGAGCGGCTTAAAAGGCCACCAGTTGGTTGGTATGGCGGGTCCACCTTTGCAGGGTCCACAAAACGCGACCAACCGATGGCTTCTTAAGCCACTTGTGCGCAGGGAGCTCCCTGCGCACGTGCGCATAAACACTTTCCTCTATATATGTGTGTGTGTAAATATATACATATTAACATGTGTGTGTGTGTGTGTCTATATATATATATATATATATATAGAGAGAGAGAGAGAGAGAGAGAGAGAGAGAGAGAGAGGTTCCTGAGGTGGCACTAACGCTACCTTATATGAGGTGGCGCTAACAAAACATAGGGGGCCCACTTTGTTTGGATGATCCAAAGCATTCATTTGATAACCCCTCGCATAGATAGGGTGCCCACAAAAAATCAGGTCCATAGGGTCATCCTAACCCTTCATTTGTGGAGCTTAAAATGGATGGGTATAAAGCTCCATATATCTAAACCTCCACAAATGGAAGGGTTAGGATGATCCTATGGACCTGATTTTTTGTGGGCACCCTATTTATGTGAGGGCCTATCAAATGAATGCTTTGGATCATCCAAACAAAGTGGCCCCTCTATGTTTTGCCACCTCATATAAGGTAGCGCTAGCGCTACCTCAGGAACTATTTACTTATATATATATAGGGGAAAGTGATTGTGAGCGGCACCTCATATTAGCTCGTGGGCCCACATTTTTGGGGTGATCCGAGCCGGTCATTTGATAGGCCCTGACGTAGATAAGGGGTGCCCAAAAAAATCAGCTCCATAGAATCATCCCAACTCTTCGTACTGTGGAGGTGAAAGAGGGGGAAAATGGACAGGTAAGTGGGCAAATTTATACCCGCCCATTTAATAAGACAAATTTATACTCGCCCGTTTTTTCGTAATTGTCATTATTATTGCTAGCTTCTTTCTTTACTTATTATTGCTAGCAACCTTTCAAGAAATAGTACTTCGGTGTAGTTTTTCATCAATCTAATAAGACAAATCTCTGAATACATACAATTGCAAAGGATGGGCGAGACGTAGCGTTTGGAGAAGGTGGCTAGCAAATCAAGATACAAAATTACCAGCGACGTGTTAATGCCACAGAGTTTGCAAATAAGACAGATATGTGGGGAGGGCAAAAAACGGTAAAAATCATCCACATTGACGTGTTAAATGGACATTTTTTCAACAGTTTCCCTTTTTTTTTTATATATGCAACTTCAGGAAGGATGCCACACACTATACTTAATACGTACATGTATTATACATTCATAACTATGAAAGGAACCATAGGGAGCAAGCTTACCACATCGAGAATCATCCTTCTATCTATCGGCACGCATCTCAACTTCCCCTTACCATAATTCATTATAAAGACATCGAAGGTTCTACAGTTACCCAAAGTACATAAAGTAAGATTAGAAAGGGTATTATGCATAAATACCAAAATTTTCTTGATTTCTCTAAAACCTCTTTCCAGTGCTGAATGTCATTGAATGAATCAAATTGCAGTTTGAAGTGAAGGATATCCAAGACATGAAGGTTATGAAGAAGATCCCAAAGAAAATTATTTACAGTTAGTGTGTGTGTGTGTGTGTGTGTGTGTGTGTGTGTGTGTGTGTGAGAGAGAGAGAGAGAGAGAGAGAGAGAGAGAGAGAGAGAGAGAGAGAGAGATTACAGGAGCATTAACATGTTTTAAAATTTCTTGTTAGGTAAATTTGGGGTATGTAACCCGTACGGGTGTGGCTCTTTTGCTTAGAGTCATAGGTATGGTCCCCATTGACGCAAGTTCAAATCCCCTGGGCTTACCCGATGCGCGCGGTTAACAGGTGGTTGTGCGCATCCGTAGGGAATAATCCCGCCCTAAAAATTGGGGTGTGGATACCCCATGTCAATAAATGTTTTTTTTTGTATGTCAACAAACTAGGTCATAAATCAAGTAACTAATTTGAAGAATATGAAATTCTCGACGATAGTAGTGTATGTAATCTGCAAATCCATGGGTTCTTGTCTTTTAAGCCAGGATTTTTTTCATGATAAATTAGTGTCTCCATGTCGTGTAATTGGTGGGAGAAGGAGGAATTTGAGAGGGCAGGAATGAGTCGAGGGTGAGCAGTGGCTAAAAAGTTAGCAAAAGTCCATCACATTTGGAGTAGAGTTTTTTGTTTCGTGATTTTTCAGGCTTCTCTTATCCTCTCGTCACCGACTCTCCCCTGTATTCCGGGAAAAAAAATCCCTCGCCCAGCCTCGTCACCACATGGAGAAGCTAATTTATCATGAAATAAATTCATGGTAGCGAAGCGTGCCTGCCTTGAAACTCAAACCCAAGACCATGCTTGTTGTGAGGGTGTGTTTGAAAGCCAATCGAAGGCATTTAATCCCATATTGAAAAGTGGAAGAAACATTTTCCTCCTTATAAGAGGCGGTGCACAGGAAAAGGCTTGGGCCTTTCAAGGAGCATTAAAATTGTTTGGGTGAGCCAAGTTTTACATGAACTAAAATAAACACACACACTCGCCGCGCTCGGTCGTGGCCATGGTCTGAGGTCTAGGTCTTGGTCATCAATAAAAAAATCTTTTATTTTACATCCTAAATGACTTGTTTATCGTTCAAAATCTACAATTAAGTTTCAAATAGTTTTTATTTCTGAACAGACTCCATTAGGGCATCCATTTATATCTAACATCTTTATTACCGTTTTCTAAATGTTATGGTCTGTCTTCTCTGACTTCTCTGAAGAGGCATCCTTCCTTTCGTATTGGGGGTGGTATTCTCTATAAAGAAGGAAGAACACCAGCACCCAGAATACAGATACATAAAAAACAATATAGACATAGACAAAAAATGATTTTCTCCTTAAGGTTTTTCCGCACTATGTTCCTCCATATCCATTCTATGTTTGAGCAGTTCTTAAGTGATTATATGAAGATCAATAAGCTAGTTCATGTCTATTGGAGCCTAAGAGAAGTTTTATCTTGGAGGTTGGTCCAAGGATCCTGGATTGTACAGTAGGGGGCGGATACGATACTTAAGGAGAGTGATCAAGTGGAAAGACTCAGCTTTCTTCTTCATTCAATAAACAATTTTTTTTTTCAAGCAAGGGTTATGTCGTCAAAATCGATTAGTGCATCTGCCTCTCCACTTTCATTAGTAATTTGTTTTTTCAACAATCTTCAAACTCAGTTTCGCCATATATATTATTGAGCATCCATCATACATCTATTGTTCCAACAATATATATCAATTAAGAATCATATTTTGATATTATGGCTACTGAGGCCCCCAAGTCCTCCTCTATTTCCACCACTGTTACTAACATCAGTGTAACCAATGTTCTTGATGTTTCAAAAATCGAATAGTTCAATGGTTCAAATTACAAGTGGTGGAAACAACATATTCTATTTTCATTACAGCAAATTAGGGTGGCTGTTGCACTTACCCAACCATCACCAGTTGAAAACGCAATGTGATTTAATGGATGGAATCAAGCTGATTATGTTTGCAGTTATCATAACTTGAATGGATTGTTAAATGAATTATACAATGTATACTATTATGATACACATTCTTTGAATATTTACCATGCACTACATAGAAAATGTGCACTTAAAAAATCTTAAAAATAAGAAATATTTTATACGAAAATTTTTGGATTTTGTCACGAAAGATAGTAAAAATGTGTTTAGAAAAATTGATGAGTATCAATTCTTAGTTAGAGAATTGGCTAAGGAAGGTATGAAATTACCTGATGCATTCATGTCTGGTTCTCTTATAGAGAAATTGACATTATCTTGGAAAGACTTCAAAACTGGAATGAAGCAAGACTAAGGAATGAACCATAGATCAAGTAGTAGTTCAGATTAATTAGATAGAGGAAAAGAACAGAGTCAAAGAAAAAGAAGAAAAAGCCAAAGAGTTTATCTCCAAGGCAAATATAGTAAAAACAAAAAATGAGAGGTTTAATAATATGAAAATGAAAAGAGAAAACAAGTTCAAGAAAACTACACCAAAAAAGAAAAGGAACTGTTTTGAATGCTGAAAACCAGAATTCTATAGGAAGGATTGTCGACGACGAAAGAAGTTTGGTTCGAACAATGCTAAAGTTAATTTAATTGAAGCTGATATGATTGACATCAGTGAACTTAGTGTAAAATCTAAATGAGGGGGCGCTAGACACAGGTGCTTCTAAGAACATTTGTGGAGCTAGATAGAAACTCTTTCTGCAACTATTTAACAGTTGAAGGAGGAGATGAAGTCTACATGGGCAACTCACAGACATCAAAATTCATTGGAAAATGCAAGGCTCTACTGATGTTAACTTTTGAAAAAATACTTGGTCTTCAAGAGGTGTTGCATGTGCTGGACATACATGGAACTTGGTGTCAGGGGTTTTTCTCAACAAGAATGAATTGAAACTCAATTTTGAAGCGAACAAGGCTATTTTAAGAAAAAATAATGCATTTATAGGAAAAGGCTAGAATATTGTGGACCCAGATCCGAGAGAGGCGGGGGGACCGGTCCCACGGAGAGTCTCAGGATCATCCACGTGAATGGAGAGCTCTACCAAGGAACTCTTGAAAGAAGTGCCCCTCACAGCATGAGTGGCGATAAAAAGTGAGATACCTCTCGATTCGGGGACTAGCCCAGATTCGAGGCGTACCTTAAACAAAGGAGAGTCGCCATCCAAGGAAATGGGCCAAGGATCCCATACTATGCTCTGTTGCAGCAGATAACCAGAGATATAAAATAAGGTTCGTGCCTGGTTACGAATTTGGAAGGTCCGAAAAGCACCTCATCCGCCCAAGTGCAAACACCTGGTCTCTTATGCCATTTATTTAATAATTTTGAAGAGTTTTGGGCAAAAATCATATGAAATGGGAACGACTATCTCCGAGAAGACGTCTATCTAATCATGCATGTCTCGGAGATGAATAATAAACACACATAAAATAAATGAAAGAAATGTCACCTGAGAATATCTAGGTTATGAGTGTCATACCTAATTGGTGTATGAGTTCTGGTGTGCAAACACATGCATACTACAGCTAAAAGTATAGGATATGTACATGAAAGTAAGAAAACACAACAAAACACACAACACAAATTAACTCTATACACATGACTGGACAAGACAAATCCTAAAACTCTAATGCAGGACTTGACTCGGACCAAGATGACCGTCCATCCCAGCTGCTCTACGTATCCCGGCCTCGGAAAGAATCGGAGTCAACGTAGTTCGATGCCCTATTCTAAACTACTATGCCTAACCATCTAGAACCGCTATCCTAGACTCGATCCACTAGACTCGACTGATTTTTAAAGCTTTTTTGTACAATTGCTTAAGTTCATGTGATTTGTAATTTTTGGGACTCTATATGCCCTAACTAAAGCAAGTTGATTAGCCTTAAGCTAATGCAGGTGGGTCCTAAATCCTATGTGTAATTAGGCTGTGCATCCTAAAGAAAACCACGGGCTGACTATATGCTTCCTAGTCTAGCCATCGGTTCGACTAAATGTCTAACCGATCAACTCGAGGCCTCCTAACTCTAGGGACAGTCACACAACAGGACACACCATATCAATACAAATCAAGACAGACTCCTAACTCTAAAACACCCTAAACAGCTAAGACAGACTCCTAACTCTAGGGGAAGATCTTTTGAAAAGGTTTTGAAGAATTTTTGTATTTTTTGAGAATTTGAAATGTTTATTTTTAAAGGTTTGGCTGGACCTGGGATGTGGATCCCAAGCTGCACTACGTACCCTATAGAAAGGGATCAAGCCAACGTAGTTCGGAACAGATTTTCCTAACTACTACTAAAGACTCAATACTTTTGAGACTTTTGGTTTTTGAAATGTTTTTTGAATTTTCAAGTGTTTTTGACTCAAGAGGACAAAATTCTATCATCATAAGGGCAGGATGGACTCCTGATATCCCGCAAAGGTTGGACAGCATCCTATGCTTTGCGGGAAAAAAAAAGATAAAAACACGACTCTACAAGGGTTGGACAGCATCCTATGCCTCGCAAGAGCTGGATAAAATCATATGACTTGACGAGAGGTTGGATGGAATCCTAACCCCTAAGATGATAGGACTGACTCCTGAAACTGAGACTCTCTAGCTAAGGATAGACTCTTATGCTAATGACTCTGAGAAGGGCTCTAATGAGACATGACATGTCTTCTAAAACAAAAGGATAAGTAGGGCCAATGAGACAAAGCCTGTCTCCAAAAGGTTTGAATTTTCCCACATGAAACATAGCCTGTCTCCTCAAAGGGGGGCAACTTTGTGAGACTTGAATAGTCTCCTGTGGATTGACTTACTGATGAGACAAAGCCTGTCTCTAAAGGATATAATTTCTTTGCATGAGACATAGCCTGTCTCCCTGAGGGTAAGACTCTCTGCTGAGACGTAGCTTGTCTCCCTAAAAGGTGGGCTCAAGATATCTCTTTCATTGCCCTTGCAATGAATGGGTTTATAATGTTTAAGGGTACCTAAAAGACTAAGCCAGTCTTAAAAGTAAATGAGGGAAGTGTTACTTGGACTAAGCGAGTCCCCTATGGATGGGCTTGGGCTAACGCCTTCATCGCCCTAATGAATAGGGGCTAAGGTCTCAGAGTATCTAAAACACTGGAAAAGTCTAAAATTGAAGAGGGGAGCACTATTCAGACTATGCAAGTCCCCTAAGGATGGGCTTGGGCTAACGCCTTCATCGCCCTTGCTAACATTTTCCATTTGCAAATCGTTAACACATATATCATATGACAGCACAAGCATTCATAAACAGGTTATATAAAGAGCAATAACATAATAACATTAAACAGAATAAAATTCCTATATGTAATGCACGGCTCAATCCATTATGCTCCTCAGAAAATAAACAGAATAAAATTTTCTGCACACACTCTTATACCTAAGCATAAGAATGCTAAAGACACAAAATACACTGACTAGTGTAAACATTTAAACAAGATAATTGAGAAACTTATCCTAATAACAAATAACACAAACATGGCAGTTCTAGGCTAGAATACACAACAAGAAGTATCTAAACAGACTTTAATGTCTACAATTTCTTTTAAACTCTTGATTAGATAAAGAGATATCATGCTTACCTGAAACACGGTTAGGGATATGAATTTAGCCTCTTCACGCCAATTACTTCAATTGTGAATCAGATGAAGTGACATCGACAATGGGTAGAAGTTTCTTCATCTCATTCTTCGACAAGCCAAGTTCCTTGCACTTTAAAAGACCTTCTCGTGCTTTCATCCAATTTACATTTCCACGTAGTGTGTTGATCTCACCATTGTGGCCCAAAACTCTCATAGGTTGAGCACGGTCCCACCTAGGGAAAGTAATTGTTGAAAACCAGGGCCATGAAGCTCGTAAACCTACTATGGCCAAGATCTGCATAATAGTAGTCTCTCAGTTGATCAGGCTTTAGTTGACCTTTGTAAACAACAGTGCTTGAAGAAAGAGAGCATATATAGAAGTCCTTCACTCCACCATGTTGTAGATTTAGAGCAGCTCGAATAGCCACCATCGAAACCCTCCGTAATATGTACATCTGCTGCTCAAAATCAGCGTTTGACCTTGGAGTTGGAGTAAGGAACAGTTGTTCAATAACAAGTTCTGTCTGAAGAGCAAACTTGCCCAAGCCTGTATTATCAGTTGGGACAGATCGCCACGCAAGTACAACATGCCCCGGTGACTCCGCAACCTTGGTAAATACTGTTTTGCTTTCTTCACGGCGAACTTCTGATGTTGGTAAGAAGAACATCCCTACTGCATACTCACCTAGTGGTGGCAGCTCAAATCCAACATCTTTAGCAACCTCAGTGAAGAAGTCATGGGGAAGCGCCACGAGAATGCCAGCCCTATCACCGGTGTTTGTTTCGCAGCCACAAGCACCTCTGTGGGACATTCGCACCAACATCTCTATAGCACCTCCCACAGTTTTCCTACTGTATTCACCAAATAACTCTGCAACAAATCCAACTCCACAAGAATCCTTATCGAACAATGGATCATACAGACCCAGTGGCTTGTCTGGCACCTGTAACGCCATAGATGGTACCATAACTCTGAGCTTTGGAGAATATCCAGGACCATCAGACCTCCATAAATGCTGCCGTTTTGAATCTGAAAAACGCAATTTTGTCCTGAAAAAATATTCTCCACCGTGACTGCGCCAGTTCACGTCAAAACAGAGCAGCATGTAGCTCTTTTTCTGCACTGGCCCAAAGCAAGGAAGCTCTTTTGATGATTAAGGGAAGGAAGAATGATTGAATCAGTTGGGAATTGAAGGGCTGAACCTGAAATCGTGGTCATTTTTGAAGTCTCTGTTTAAAGGAAGGGAAAAGGCAGGATCTTTCGACTACTTTAATTCCTAACCAATCTCCCTCAAAAGACACTTTTTTGCCCAATTCAACTGATATGACTCGATTTCATTTTGAAAAACAAAATCGTTTCAGAAGAAAGATAAAGCACTCCTCTGCCTCCAAACGCAGATCATCGACAGAATCCGAGAAAAGCTTGATACCAGTCAATGTCGCAAAAGGCCCCTACCTGGTAAACACTCAAAGCTTTCAATAGAAACATATGGTAGGTCTTTCCCCACACTGTGGTCTACAACAGCCCTGCCAATAGGGTGTGAGAACCTTTTTCTATGGCAGCAGCTACAGCAAGGGTTTCCTTCTCACAGTTAGGAACACAACAAGGAACAACTTCCAATTTGTTTGTTACAACCGATGTCCATGAATGGGCTCAATTGCTTTGCACATAAGCTCCCCTGTGGTCAATGTCCCTGTTTTATCAAATGCAATGGTGTGACAGGATGCTAGAGCATCCAATACATGCCCACCTTTGAGAAGTATTCCCTTACTTGCACAGGAACTTATTGCAGTAGCATATGCCAAAGGAGCAACTGCCAATGCACAGGGTGATGCTGCCACCATTAGCCCCAAAGCCCAGTAAATTGATCCTCTGCAGACTGGTGTGCCAATAAAGGACCACTTAAAAATACATGGCCCAATGAGAGCAACCGCAAGCGATAGAGCCACAACAACCTGGCTATAAAACTCTCCAAATTCATCTAGCCACCGTTGCAGCTTTGGCTTATTTAGCTGTGCTTCTTCGGTTAACTGAAAAATTCTGCTCAATGTAGAATATTTCCATGTCTTGGTTGCTTTCACTCTCATCATTCCATCCAAGTTCCTTGCACCCCCTGGAATTTTATCCCCCACTATCCTCTCTATTGGTTTGGCTTCTCCAGTCATGTGCTCAACAGTAACTGTAGAACTACCTTTAAAAACTTCTCCATCTACCGGCACAGCCTCACCAGCTTTGACCAAGATGTAAGAACCCACTTCCAGGTCATGCACAGGAACCTTTTTATATGCCAGGGAAGAGATATCAGGTGATCTGTTGCCATTCACTTCCAGCACAAGGGCAAAATCGGGATGATTCTCTTTCAAGTCCTTAACATCAACCATTGCCCGGGCTGTGAAATACTCTTCAGCAATGTGGGCCAGATTAAATATTGCAAGAAGCAAGCCTCCTTCAAGGGCGTTTCCATTGAGTACAGATGCAAATGCTGCAAGAGCCCTTAGAACATGGATATTTACTTTTCCACCAGCAATATCCATAGCAGCATCAAGTGCTACTGAAACTCCGACGAGTGGGAATGCAGCAACAATGAAGGCGCGCTGGAAAGGCTTTGCAACCAACTTGGGAAGCACAAAAGGGCACGCAGCCACGACCAGAAGCAGAGCCGTTGAACAACAACAAAGCTGCAAATGCTCCCGAAGGAAATCCGCCAATTCAGCCCATCAAATTGCTCTTGCGAAGCCGAGAATCGCTTCCTGATATCGGTTCAAGTTCGTGTCTTGCTCGTGATGGTGGTGGTGGTGGTGATTCTGATTGTGATTATGATCATGATTGTGATTATGATTGTGATTATGATCATGATTGTGATAATGATTGTGGCTGTGATGATCTTCATGATGATGATGAGAGTTTTGGGAGGTAGAACGACAATGGATCGACCTATTGTAAGGAAAGAGTCGGGGATTTACAGAAAGAGAAACGGACCTAGGAATTGAAAGGGAGAACTGAGGTATAGAATAGATGGAAACAAAGGGAGAGGGGACCTTTCTTCTTTTGGAATTCGGTATAAGGAATCTGGTGCTTCCGATTGCGTAAGGCAGAGAATCCATCGTTCTTCAGCACTGGTTTCTTAACACAAAAATTCAGTATCAGAACATCACTGCGCGGGAGATCAAGAGAAGAGGAGGTTCCTTTTTAACTCTCTCTCTCTCTTCCTCTGCAGATTTGCAGACCTCAAATCTTGGATCTATATAAGAAATGGCTGAAAAAATTGCTCCTCGCCGGAGAAGATGATCGGATCTTGCCTAGAAATGAGCAAATCTCACTGGAATTTAAGAAACTGATGGATCTAGTTGCAGATAGCTAGAATCTATGGATATTCTCTGAAGAAGATGACCGGTGGGTTAGGGTTTGGGTTCTAGATCTGAGGTTTTACAGCTTGAAAAGAACAAAATTAAAGGAGGAACATAAGATGATTCAAGGAAGAACTAATTGGCTGGAGCTCCGGTAATCTTACCGGAGAAGAAGATCGGGGAAGATATGCTTTGATCGGAAATTGCAAGGTTTGGGTCAGGGTTTCAGCTCTTCTCCCCTTCTCTCTCTGAGATTTTTCCCCGAAATTTTCAGACGAAAATGAACTCCCCTCTGCCCTTGCCCGATGGATTCTTTTTATAAGAGAGTGATAAATTCGACCTCTTTTTTCTTATTTGGACAACCACCTTTCGGATAATCCACTCTCCTTTCTAGTTTACACTACGGTCTTCTCGCGGTTCGTTCGCTAGGCAAACGCACTCCGATTTCGACGAAATTTTACAGGGAGCTAGATGGGTTCCTACCCTAGCTTAAGGTGAAGTTTGGGACCCTAGCTGATTGATTTGGTTGGGTTATTCATTTTCACAGAGAGGTTTAGGGCCCGGTCAAAATGAGGTGTCTACAGATGCCCCTCTTTGGCAAAGCGTGCTTGTCGCGCAAATGTCAAAGCTGAACAGACAGCACATTTTGACTGGCCCAAAATTGATTGGAAAGAAAGAAGAATGAAGAAAATGATTTTACAAAGACTGAACTCTTTGGAGGGGACGGATGCCTCAGGGGTCTCACTCGGATTGGATGTCTCAAGGGTCTTTATACGGAATGGATGCCTCAGGGGGTCTTAAATGGAATGGATGCCTCAAGGATCTTAAATGAAAGGGATGCCTCAGGGTTCTTTAAATGGAAGGGATGCCTCAGGGGTCTTCATTTGGAAAGGTTTTGGTATTTCTCAGATTTCTACGCTCAGGGCGGATGCTCTCAAAGAGAAAAAATGAATTTACGCTTGGAACGAAAACTTTCAAGAAGAATTTGACTTTACGCTTGGAGCGAATGCTCTCAGGGAGAATTTTGATTCTACGCTTGGAGCGAATGCTTTCAATGAAAAATTGGTTCTACGCTTGGAGCGGATGCTTTCAAGAAAATTTTTGGCTTTACACTCGGGGTGAATGCTCTTCAAGAAAATAGTTCCTACGCTCGGGGCGAATGCTCCCAAAGAAGAAACTTTGGTTCTACGCTCAGGGCAAATGCTTTTCAAAGAGAAAAATGATTTTACGCTTGGAGCGAATGCTTTCAGGAAGAATTTAGGTTCTACGCTTTGAGCGAATGCTTTCAAAGAGACAAATTGATTTGACGCTTGGAGCGAATGCTTTCAAAGAGAATTTGGGTTCGACGCTTAGAGCGAATGATTTCGGGATAATTCGGTTTCTTCACTCGAGGTGAATACTCTCAGGGAGAAAATTTGGTATTTTCACTCGGGGTGGATACTCTTAGGGAGAAAATTTGGTATTTTCACTCGGGGTGGATACTCTCAGGAGAAAATTTGGTTTCTTCACTCGGGGTGGATACTGGTTTGGTTGCGATTGAACCAGAAGATCGGATAATGGACCTGACTGCGAATGAGTTGGAAGGTAAAAAATTTGCTTAGTTGCAAACGAACCAAAAAAACAAAGGGGTGACTTGACTGCGAGGGAGCCAGAGTCAAGGATATTGGCTTAGTTGCGAATGAACCATAAGACCATAATAATGACTTGGTTGGAATGAACAAGAAAGCAAGGGATTGACTCGACTGCGAATGAGTTAGAGTCATGGAGATTAGCTTGATTGCGAATGAATCAAGAAATCAGCGAGAAACTTGGCAGCGAATGAGCCGAATAATCTAAGATTTTAGCTTGGTTGCGAATGAACCAAATGGGTGGAATTTGATTTTAGCTGCGAATGAGCTAAGAAATGGAAGATTGACTCGACTGCGAGTGAGTCGAAGTCGGGGAGATTAGCTTGATTGCGAATGAATCAAGAAATCAGCGAGAAACTTGGCAGCGAATGTGCCGAAGAGTTTAAGATTTTGACCCGGTTGCAAATGAACCAAAAAGGCCGGAATGATGACTTAGTTGCGAACGAACTGAAGTCAAAGAGATTAACTTGACTGCGAATGAGTCAAGAAATTAGAAAATAGACCTGACTGCGAATGAGTCGGAAGCCTAAGATTTTGGTTTGGTTGCGAACCAGAAAGGTAATAACCTGACAAAATCAGAAGTTAAAGAATTAGCTCGGTTACAGATTAACCGAAAAGCTTGACTGCGAAAGAGTCCAAAGCTCAGAGATCGACTCGGTTGCGAATGAACCAGAAAGTCGAGGATTGACCCGGTAGCGAATGAACCGAAAAGGTCGAAACGATGACTTGGTTGCGAATGAACCAAAAATGTAATAACCTGACAGAATCAGAAGATGAAGGATTGACTTGGTTACAGATTAACCGAAAAGTCGGGGATAGAAGCTTGACTGCGAATGAGTCAAATACTAAAGGATTGACTTGGTTACAGACTAACCAAAAAGTTGAGGATAAAAGCTTGACTGCGAATGAGTCAAAAGCTCAAAAGATTGACCTGGTTGCCGTGTGAAAACGGACTTGAATGCCATGTGAAAATGGACTTAAATGACTTGAATGCCGTGTGAAAACGGACTTGGAATGCCATGTGAGAATGGACTTGAATGCCATGTGAAAATGGGCTTAAATGACTTGAATGCCGTATGAAAACGGACTTAGAATGCCATGTGAAAATGGACTTAAATGACTTGAATGCCATGTGAAAACGGACTTAGAATGCCATGTGAAAATGGATTTAAATGACTTGAATACCGTGTGAAAACGGACTTAGAGTGTCATGTGAAAATGGACTTGAATGCCATGTGAAAATGGACTTGAAATGACTTTGAATGCCGTGTGAAAACGGACTTAGAGTGCCATGTGAAAATGGACTCGGAATGCCGTGTGAAAACGGACTTAGAGTGCCATGTGAAAATGGACTTGAATGCCATGTGAAAATGGGCTTAAAATGACTTTGAATGCCGTGTGAAAACAGACTTAGAGTGCCATGTGAAAATGAACTTGAATGCCATGTGAAAATGGACTTAAAATGACATAAATGCCGTGTGAAAACGGACTTAGAGTGCCATGTGAAAATGGACTTGGAATGCCGTGTGAAAACGGACTTAGAGTACCATGTGAAAATGGACTTGAATGCCATGTGAAAATGGACTTAAAATGACTTTGAATGCCGTGTGAAAACGGACTTAGAGTGCCATGTGAAAATGGACTTGGAATGCTGTGTGAAAACGGACTTTGAATGCCGTGTGAAAACGGACTTGAATGACTTAACTAGGGATTGATTGATCATCTCTTGCCGAGAAAAATAAAGAGTACGTGTTCCTTGCTGAGGATGAAAAACAAGTAACTTGACAGGGGTTTTCGGGTTTTGACCCTTTTTTTAACAGGTAAAAAGTATTATGCTGAGGTTTGAAAATTGTGGGAGCAAATTCTAGACTCCAATGGGGAAATTGATGTTCTTTGAAAATTAACTCTTTTGAAGAGTGGACTCATATGAGGAGTTTAGAGATTTGGCTCAAGACGTGCTCATATCTCGCTTATCTCAACTTGTTATAAACATTGGCACTGATTGCCTTTATGTGCTTGATATCTTTTATGACGCAAGTCATAAAAGATGCCACTAGTGTATTGTACTTCCATGACAAGAGTCCCAAGAAAAGTAAAACAGGGATAGGTAAGAAAATTTGAGTTTGTATGGGTTCTTTCTTTGAAATAGGAAGAAAAATCTTTACAATGGCTAGGTCTGAGAATTCCTTCTGTCGCTGCTCACTGTTTGAGGCTTTGATGTCTCTGGTAGGTCCGAACAGGATATTTCTCATTTTTCTTTGGTACCTAAGCCAGGGTCTATTCTGAGAATTTTTTTTTTCAATTTGGAAAGTATACACCCATTCTCCCAGTGCCAGACAACTTTGGATCTTGAAAGAAACGAATAAGAATGAGGAACAGACGTCGAAGGACTCGATGAAAGAAAATTTATACGATTCAAGGGACGACTCACTTTTGATTCACCCTTAGATCCAATGTATTATTTTTTTAGGGTAAGGCTAGCCGCTCTCAGAGTAATTTCGAAAATCATGTCAAGATGCACTAATTTCCTCCATCGGTATTTCCGTCATGGTTACTACCCCTCTTCGGATTGCTCAGTTTTAATGCCCCTAGTTTAGAAGGGTATCAAAGTAAGTCTCGCAGACACTACTCAGATTCCAGGATCCTGCCCTGTTTGAAGACTGCTTCTCCATCTCCTTGATTCTCCTTCTTTCTAGGAAGTCAAACTGATGTCTTCCAGGTTTACAGTCTTGCAGACCGCTTGTCTTGATTCTTGCTTTGAGTTCTCACTCTTAACTCAATTTCTGAAATTCTCCATAACTGAGAACTTCCTTTTGTATCTCACCAACTTTCTGTCTATGGGAAGTCTTTGCTGCTGACTAGATTGCCTTCTTGAATTTTTCAATCTAGTAGACCGATACCCTTACTTTGCATAAGCTAACCTCTTTAGTTGTTGACTTAGCAAAAAAAATGATTCTCACTTTTCTCTAGGCCGCCCTTTCAGGTTTTCAACCTAGCAGGTCTTCAGACTCTCGTCCTTTTCATTTCTTTCTGTTTTTGTTTTCAATTGCCTTGAACCTATGCTCGTTTCACCAGAAGAACTTTATAGGTAGGCTCGGGTTCAAAAGGGTTAGATATCAAAAGTTCAAACGATTTGGACCGAATCTGGTCTTGCCAGACTACCTACGTACCCCAAAAATGGAGGATCAGATCCGCGTAGTTCGCTTTGGGGTTTAACAAAGAATGGTTTAGCTCTTTAGCTTCAAAATTTTGAAAGGGGGATGATTTAACTTTTATCCCAAAGGTTTGACCGAACCTGAGTTGATCAGGTTGCCTACGTACCCCCGAATAGTTGGGGATCAGGTCATGACGTAGTTCAGGTGCATAAAATGCCCCTGGTTTATAACGTGGTTGAAAGAATTGTTTGGTTTTAAAGTGTTGGCTCAAAGGGCTCACAAAAGGATTTTTTAAGCGTTGGGATTATGGCTATAAAGGCTCAAACGTCCAATGATGGCCTCCTGGTGTTTTGATGTACAAGCTTTTGAGGAAAAATGTTCAACAGCTTTGAATATTGTTGTCGAGGAGTCTGGCGGTATTTGCAAGCACGACTTCAACCATAGTGCTCCACTTGAACTTATGCGATTCTTGAATATCTTGAATTTATGCTCAAGGTTATACAGCTCTCGATAGTTTCCAAATGTTGGAGACAATTCTAATATTCAATCTATCTCATAGACTCCATCACTTGGGTCTTTGATTTTTTTTTAAGTTGTCTTAGGGACACATTCCTTTCTCCTTCTTATCTTTTCATGCTCTTGTTTCTTTTGGACATAAGAATTGTCCGTAATCATGAAATATTCCAACTTGGAATCTCGTTAGAGATGTGCAACCCAAGTGTTCTTTTGAGGCTCATTCTATGACTTCATTTTCTGGAAAGTCTTCTCTCAATTTTTCATCAGCTCCACTGGATGTCTGATGTTCATCTCTCTCAAATTCTTACTTTTCGACTGGGTGTCTAAAGCGGAAGGAGTCTTGGTTTTCACAACAACATGGCGTTCACCCTGTTTATCCTTATAGGATCAAGCAAGACTACCTCGAACCCCCTCTAAATAGGTTTATCAATTCTTTGCGCTCCTCGGGAGATAAAGTTTTGCCAATCCATCTTTCCCGAGTTTCAGATTTCGATACCACTATCAATAGCTTCGTTTCTTCTTTGAGTGGCTATGCTCAACGCTCTTCCTCTCGTTTGACCATCTTTCAGATCTCGAGGGGAATTTCGTCTGCATTCTCATCCGAGAAGGGTGTCTTTAGTTATTTAAACATCAAATCTAGAAGTGAATCATAGAACATCAAAAATACAGAATGAACAACTTTATTGAATTGAGGACTCTTAAGTACATCACTAATTCTTTTTTTTTCGACGCGCCTCAATGGGCTCTACATTGAACTTGACAAAGGATGGAAACAACAGACTCTGAATTATCATGACTAACAAATATGACACACATTTTTTTTTTGACATTGACACAATAAGACTTACCAACTTTGAGAGAAGAAAGTTGGTGTACACTCAACGAAAGACAAACCTAACAAAACAGGACACTTCTTCGTCAGTAATGCACTGGCACTGAAAGTTTATGGGTAGCAGCCCTTCCTCTATGATGTATGACTGGGGAGTCCAATCCTGGTATAGGTTCTGTTGACTTGGCTGGGTGAAATGAAAGGAAACTGGTTCAACAAATGGGTGAAGTCAATTAGGTCTGACTCCTGTCATGGAAATGACAAACACTAACTTTAGTATGAGGCAATCTCGTTGAATGTTATACACAAGTTGAAACAAGAGATAATACAAACACATCTCTCCCTCGGGTAAGAACCAACAGCATAACAATTGTAAGAAGGGTTATGGTAAGATAAACACATGATTTATCAATATCGCTAAAGGATAGCAATCACACTGAAAATGTGTTGGGTAAAATTCGGCAACATGACGGCCATATAAAGAGATCCCACAAGTCATCATAAGGGTATATGGATAAACTCGGTAGTATAAGACTCCCAGCAAGGATACTTGCACTCAAATGATGGTGGCAAGATAGGCTCATGAGTGAAAAACAGAATATGGTCATCAGAGGGATGTGAGGGGCTGACCATGAATGACGACATTTAGAGATGGGTTGGATTTGCAACCAAAAGATCGAAGGATGGATCGTGACCATAGGAATGATGATTAGAAGTCATCGATCTGATCATAATCTAAAAGAATGAATAGATGATATAATTGATTAGATTAGGAAGGAAAACCTAACTAAGAGGTAAACTCTAATCTAACAATGAAAAACACGGATCAATTTTAAGACCCAATAGATCAAGGAATAGATTATGGATAAAGAACCAATAATCTAATGATAATCCACAGAATGGATAAATAGAATCCACAAAATGGATAAATAGAAAAAATTGATTAGATTACACAGGAGAACCTAACTAAGAGATAGGCCCTAATCTAAATATCAATGTATAGGATATAGATCAATGATACAAGATACGAGTCAAATGTATAGTAAAAGGAGTCAAAGGATAGACTATAGCCATAATGATGGCGAGTAAGAGCTATAGACCAGATTTATATCGGAAAGATGAATTGATATAATTGATTGGATTAGATAGGGAATCTCCACTAAATAAGAATGCCCTAATCTAATAATAAATAAATAGGTATATATACATATATACACCCTAACCAGGGGCACCACCCTAATTCTAATCTAGTGGAGTCGAGAGAGTCTCGACTCATGACAGACATGTTAGTGTACTAGGACCGCGTTGTAGCCACATAAGGTGAACTACAATAATCTATGGATAGGACATGGTTCCCAAATCTATGCTTCAACATGTGTCAGCAACACATGTTCGTCCTTATATGAATGCAATATATATATATATATATATAAGCACATGCAGATCCTAATTGGGTTTTACTAAATCAACAAATATATCAATGTACATAATATATGTAAAAATGAAAGTAGAGCTCCAGACTCAATATATCGGGTACTATGCATATGATCCATACTTTAAATATATAACACAAGTACACCGAGTGTTATATACAGTATGCTTCATTACTCACTGGCTGCTGTAAACACAAGTACACTGAGTGTTTACGACTGCATCACTGGCGCAGAGCTTGGAAATAAATACAACAGGACCAACAGGGTAATGACATCCCATGTGGCACCCATTGTATCTATCCCGTGGAGCCAATAATGGTAAAATCAATAAAAGAAAATAAAAGACAAAATGATGTATGCTGTGTAGTGTGTGAATCCCTTATTTTAAACACCTATTTGGTGCCCTTGGATTCTAAGCGATTAAATTCCCATTTATAATGATTTTAGCCCAAATTTCTTCAAAATTAGTAACAAATGGCATTTTAACAGAGTTAGGCAATAACTCGAGAGATCCCCAGCAGAGTCGTCAGCCTGCGGACCCGATCCGAGAGAGGCGAGGGGACGGGTCCCACGGAGAGTCTCAGGATCATCCACGTGAATGGAGAGCTCTACCAAGGAACTCTTGAAAGAAGTGCCCCTCACAGCATGAGTGGCGATAAAAAGTGAGATACCTCTCGATTCGGGGACTAGCCCAGATTCGAGGCGTACCTTAAACAAAGGAGAGTCGCCATCCAAGGAAATGGGCCAAGGATCCCATACTATGCTCTGTTGCAACAGATAACCAGAGATATAAAATAAGGTTCGTGCCTGGTTACGAATTTGGAAGGTCCGAAGAGCACCTCATCAGCCCAAGTGCAAACACCTGGTCTCTTATGCCATTTATTTAATAATTTTGAAGAGTTTTGGGCGAAAATCATATGAAATGGGAACAAATATCTCCGAGAAGACGTCTATCTAATCATGCATGTCTCGGAGATGAATAATAAACACACATAAAATAAATGAAAGAAATGTCACCTGAGAATATCTAGGTTATGAATGTTATACCTAATTGGTGTCTGAGTTCTGGTGTGCAAACACATGCATGCTACAGCTAAAAGTATAGGATCTGTACTTGAAAGTAAGAAAACACAACAAAACACACAACACAAATTAACTCTATACACATGACTGGACAAGACAAATCCTAAAACTCTAATGCAGGACTTGACTCGGACCAAGATGACCGTCCATCCCAGCTGCTCTACGTATCCCGGCCTCGGGAAGAATCGGAGTCAACGTAGTGCGATGCCCTATTCTAAACTTCTATGCCTAACCATCTAGAACCGTTATCCTAGACCCGATTCACTAGACTCGACTGATTTTTAAAGCTTTTTTGTACAATTGCTTAAGTTCATATGATTTGTAATTTTTGGGATTCTATATGCCCTAACTAAAGCAAGTTGATTAGCCTTAAGCTAATGCAGGTGGGCCCTAAATCTTATGTGTAATTAGGCTGTGCATCCTAAAGAAAACCACGGGCTGACTATATGCTTCCAAGCCTAGCCATCGGTTCGACTAAATGTCTAACCGATCAACTCGAGGCCTCCTAACTCTAGGGACAGTCACACGGCAGGACACACCATATCAATACAAATCAAGACAGACTCCTAATTCTAAAACACCCCAAACAGCTAGGACAGACTCCTAACTCTAGGAGAAGATCTTTTGAAAAGGTTTTGAAGAATTTTTGTATTTTTTGAGAATTTGAAATGTTTATTTTTAAAGGTTTGGCTGGACCTGGGATGTGGATCCCAAGCTGCACTACGTACCCTATGGAAAGGGTTCAAGCCAACGTAGTTCGGAATAGATTTTCCTAACTACTACTAAAGACTCAATACTTTTGAGATTTTTGCTTTTTTGAAATGTTTTTTGAATTTTCAAGTGTTTTTTACTCAAGAGGACAAAATCCTATCGTCATAAGGGCAGGATAGACTCCTGATATCCCGCAAAGGTTGGACAGCATCCTATGCTTTGGGGGGAAAAAAAGACAGAAACACGACTCTACAAGGGTTGGACAGCATCCTATGCCTCGCAAGAGCTGGATAAAATCATATGACTTGACGAAAGGTTGGATGGAATCCTAACCCCTAAGATGATAGGACTGACTCCTGAAACTGAGACTCTCTAGGTAAGGACAGACTCTTATGCTAATGACTCTGAGAATGGCTCTAATGAGACATTACATGTCTTCTAAAACAAAAGGATATATAGGGCCAATGAGACAAAGTCTGTCTCCAAAAGGTTTGAATTTTCCCACATGAGACATAGCTTGTCTCCTCAAAGGGGGGCAACTTTGTGAGACTTGAATAGTCTCCTGTGGATTGACTTACTGATGAGACAAAGCCTGTCTCTAAAGGATATAATTTCTTTGCATGAGACATAGCCTGTCTCCCTGAGGGTAAGACTCTCTGCTGAGACGTAGCTTGTCTCCCTAAAAGGTGGGCTCAAGATATCTCTTTCATTGCCCTTGCAATGAATGGGTTTATAATGTTTAAGGGTACCTAAAAGACTAAGCCAGTCTTAAAAGTAAATGAGGGGAGTGTTACTTGGACTAAGCGAGTCCCCTATGGATGGGCTTGGGCTAACGCCTTCATCGCCCTAATGAATAGGGGCTAAGGTCTCAGAGTATCTAAAACACTGGAAAAGTCTAAAATTGAAGAGGGGAGCACTATTCAGACTATGCAAGTCCCCTAAGATGGGCTTGGGCTAACGCCTTCATCGCCCTTGCTAACATTTTCCATTTGCAAATCGTTAACACATATATCATATGACAGCACAAGCATTCATAAACAGGTTATATAAAGAGCAATAACATAATAACATTAAACAGAATAAAATTCCTATATGTAATGCACGGCTCAATCCATTATGCTCCTCAGAAAATAAACAGAATAAAATTTTCTGCACACACTCTTATACCTAAGCATAAGAATGCTAAAGACACAAAATACACTGACTAGTGTAAACATTTAAACAAGATAATTGAGAAACTTATCCTAATAACAAATAACACAAACATGGCAGTTCTAGGCTAGAATACACAACAAGAAGTATCTAAACAGACTTTAATGTCTACAATTTCTTTTAAACTCTTGATTAGATAAAGAGATATCATGCTTACCTGAAACACGGTTAGGGATATGAATTTAGCCTCTTCACGCCAATTACTTCAATTGTGAATCAGATGAAGTGACATCGACAATGGGTAGAAGTTTCTTCATCTCATTCTTCGACAAGCCAAGTTCCTTGCACTTTAAAAGACCTTCTCGTGCTTTCATCCAATTTACATTTCCACGTAGTGTGTTGATCTCACCATTGTGGCCCAAAACTCTCATAGGTTGAGCACGGTCCCACCTAGGGAAAGTAATTGTTGAAAACCAGGGCCATGAAGCTCGTAAACCTACTATGGCCAAGATCTGCATAATAGTAGTCTCTCAGTTGATCAGGCTTTAGTTGACCTTTGTAAACAACAGTGCTTGAAGAAAGAGAGCATATATAGAAGTCCTTCACTCCACCATGTTGTAGATTTAGAGCAGCTCGAATAGCCACCATCGAAACCCTCCGTAATATGTACATCTGCTGCTCAAAATCAGCGTTTGACCTTGGAGTTGGAGTAAGGAACAGTTGTTCAATAACAAGTTCTGTCTGAAGAGCAAACTTGCCCAAGCCTGTATTATCAGTTGGGACAGATCGCCACGCAAGTACAACATGCCCCGGTGACTCCGCAACCTTGGTAAATACTGTTTTGCTTTCTTCACGGCGAACTTCTGATGTTGGTAAGAAGAACATCCCTACTGCATACTCACCTAGTGGTGGCAGCTCAAATCCAACATCTTTAGCAACCTCAGTGAAGAAGTCATGGGGAAGCGCCACGAGAATGCCAGCCCTATCACCGGTGTTTGTTTCGCAGCCACAAGCACCTCTGTGGGACATTCGCACCAACATCTCTATTGCACCTCCCACAGTTTTCCTACTGTATTCACCAAATAACTCTGCAACAAATCCAACTCCACAAGAATCCTTATCGAACAATGGATCATACAGACCCAGTGGCTTGTCTGGCACCTGTAACGCCATAGATGGTACCATAACTCTGAGCTTTGGAGAATATCCAGGACCATCAGACCTCCATAAATGCTGCCGTTTTGAATCTGAAAAACGCAATTTTGTCCTGAAAAAATATTCTCCACCGTGACTGCGCCAGTTCACGTCAAAACAGAGCAGCATGTAGCTCTTTTTCTGCACTGGCCCAAAGCAAGGAAGCTCTTTTGATGATTAAGGGAAGGAAGAATGATTGAATCAGTTGGGAATTGAAGGGCTGAACCTGAAATCGTGGTCATTTTTGAAGTCTCTGTTTAAAGGAAGGGAAAAGGCAGGATCTTTCGACTACTTTAATTCCTAACCAATCTCCCTCAAAAGACACTTTTTTGCCCAATTCAACTGATATGACTCGATTTCATTTTGAAAAACAAAATCGTTTCAGAAGAAAGATAAAGCACTCCTCTGCCTCCAAACGCAGATCATCGACAGAATCCGAGAAAAGCTTGATACCAGTCAATGTCGCAAAAGGCCCCTACCAGGTAAACACTCAAAGCTTTCAATAGAAACATATGGTAGGTCTTTCCCCACACTGTGGTCTACAACAGCCCTGCCAATAGGGTATGTAGAACCTTTTTCTATGGCAGCAGCTACAGCAAGGGTTTCCTTCTCACAGTTAGTAACACAACAAGGAGCAACTTCCAATTTGTTTGTTACAACCCGATGTCCATGAATGGGCTCAATTGCTTTGCACATAAGCTCCCCTGTGGTCAATGTCCCTGTTTTATCAAACGCAATGGTGTGACAGGATGGTAGAGCATCCAATACATGCCCACCTTTGAGAAGTATTCCCTTACTTGCACAGGAACTTATTGCAGTAGCATATGCCAAAGGAGCAACTGCCAATGCACAGGGTGATGCTGCCACCATTAGCCCCAAAGCCCGGTAAATTGATCCTCTGCAGACTGGTGTGCCAATAAAGGACCACTTAAAAATACATGGCCCAATGAGAGCAACCGCAAGCGATAGAGCCACAACAACCTGGCTATAAAACTCCCCAAATTCATCTAGCCACCGTTGCAGCTTTGGCTTATTTAGCTGTGCTTCTTCGGTTAACTGAAAAATTCTGCTCAATGTAGAATCTTTCCATGTCTTGGTTGCTTTCACTATCATCATTCCATCCAAGTTCCTTGCACCCCCTGGAATTTTATCCCCCACTATCCTCTCTATTGGTTTGGCTTCTCCAGTCAGGTGCTCATAACTGTAGAACTACCTTGAAAAACTTCTCCATCTACCGGCACAGCCTTACCAGCTTTGACCAAGATGTAAGAACCCACTTCCAGGTCATGCACAGGAACCTTTTTATATGCCAGGGAAGAGATATCAGGTGATCTGTTGCCATTCACTTCCAGCACAAGGGCAAAATCGGGATTATTCTCTTTCAAGTCCTTAACATCAACCATTGCCCGGGCTGTGAAATACTCTTCAGCAATGTGGGCCAGATTAAACATTGCAAGAAGCAAGCCTCCTTCAAGGGCATTTCCATTGAGTACAGATGCAAATGCTGCAAGAGCCCTTAGAACATGGATATTTACTTTTCCACCAGCAATATCCATAGCAGCATCAAGTGCTGCTGAAACTCCGACGAGTGGGAATGCAGCAACAATGAAGGCGCGCTGGAAAGGCTTTGCAACCAACTTGGGAAGCACAAAAGGGCACGCAGCTGCGACCAGAAGCAGAGCCGTTGAACAACAACAAAGCTGCAAATGCTCCCGAAGGAAATCTGCCAATTCAGCCCATCAAATTACTCTTGCGAAGCCGAGAATCGCTTCCTGATATCGGTTCAAGTTCGTGTCTTGCTCGTGATGGTGGTGGTGGTGGTGATTATGATTGTGATTATGATCATGATTGTGATAATGATTGTGGCTGTGATGATCTTCATGATGATGATGAGAGTTTTGGGAGGTAGAACGACAATGGATCGACCTATTGTAGGGAAAGAGTCGGGGATTTACAGAAAGAGAAACGGACCTAGGAATTGAAAGGGAGAACTGAGGTATAGAATAGATGGAAACAAAGGGAGAGGGGACCTTTCTTCTTTTGGAATTCGGTATAAGGAATCTGATGCTTCCGATTGCGTAAGGCAGAGAATCCATCGTTCTACAGCACTGGGTTTTTAACTAGAAAATTCAGTATCAGAACATCACTGCGCGGGAGATCAAGAGAAGAGGAGGTTCTTTTTTAACTCTCTCTCTCTCTCTCTCTTCCTCTGCAGATTTGCAGACATCAGATCTTCGATCTATATAAGAAATGGCTGGAAAAATTGCTCCTCGCCGGAGAAGATGATCGGATCTTGCCTAGAAATGAGCAAATCTCACTGGAATTTAAGAAACTGACGGATCTAGTTGCAGATAGCTAGAATCTATGGATATTCTCTGAAGAAGATGACCGGTGGGTTAGGGTTTGGGTTCTAGATCTGAGGTTTTACCGCTTGAAAAGATCAAAATTAAAGGAGGAACATAAGATGATTCAAGGAAGAACTAATTGGCCGGAGATCCGGTAATCCTACCGGAGAAGAAGATCGGGGAAGATAAGCTTTGATCGGAAATTGCAAGGTTTGGGTTAGGGTTTCAGCTCTTCTCCCCTTTTCTCTTTGAGATTTTTCCCCGAAATTTTCAGACGAAAATGAACTCCCCTCTGCCCTTGCCCGATGGATTCTTTTTATAAGAGAGTGATAAATTCGACCTCTTTTTCTTATTTGGACAACCACCTTTCGGATAATCCACTCCCCTTTCTGGTTTACACTACGGTCTTCTCGCAGTTCGTTTGCTAGGCAAACGCACTCCGATTTCGACGAAATTTTACAGGGAGCTAGATGGGATCCTACCCTAGCTTAGGGTGAAGTTTGGGACCCTAGCTGATTGATTTGGTTGGATTATTCATTTTCACAGAGAGGTTTAGGGCCCGGTCAAAATGGGGTGTCTACAAATATCAATGGTTTATTCATTTTGAATGTACTAGAATATATGAATGAAAAACCATCACCTTCATATGCTTAATAGGTCTTGCGAGTTTGGTTTAATAAATGGAAATGTTGAACCTAGTAGTAAAAAAAATTTGAAATATGTTGAAGCAAAGCTTTTCAAAGAAACCACTTCATAGTGTTGCAAAGTCGTACCATACCCTGAGGATAAGCTTAGGGGGCTGAGCCCTTGACAGATAGAATGGAGAATGTATCTGCTGAATGCTAGCACCGACAAACCATTTCAAGCCTTCATATGACTGCTTTAACCGAAGGAGAGATGGTGACCGATGTCTATTGGGTTTGGCTGAGAAAAAAGGTGTGAGTGGAGATACTTGTCTCCATATGTAGTGATGACACTTATTCACTTGACTTCTCTCTTAAGCTGGAAGATGAAAGGAGTGGGTTTGGCTGAGAAAAAAGGTGTGAGTGGAGGTACTTGTCTCCATATGTAGTGATGACACTTGTTCACTTGTCTCTTAATCTGGAAGATGAAAGGAGTGGATGTCTATCTCCATATGGATTACCATTATTGTGATTATCCTTATCTTTTATTGTCTTTATCTGTAAGTCCATATCTAAGCACTGATTATTTCTGATAATCGATGATTAATAGAAATAATTTGGTGGAGTTTGATGTTGTACAAAGTTATGGAATATTTAAAGTTTGATTCAAAAAATAATTAAGGCACATTTGGATACCCACAAGATTTAGATTTGGATTTCTCACATTTGCACTGGATCAGATCCTTAGATTTCCAAATCAGCTACAACAGTGAAAAAAAAAATCTGATTTTCAAATCTGTTATGCAAGAAATTATTTGGAACTCAATATTTATGGCAATTGCCCTCATCCTTATTGTTTTTATGACGCAGGGTGTTCTCACCCCGTCAGGAGTAGGACTATTCCTATACGTAGCACGCAGTGGCCCACATACAATGTGCATCAGGGTAAGTCGATCCGGGTGGGATTCGAACACTCGTCTCGGGAGCAAACCCGTGACTTTATTCCGAAGTGGCAATTTCCTTCAGTTTTTTTAACCTTCATCCTCGCTGCTTCTCGACCATGCTGCCGCAGCAGCCAGACGTCCCCCCACCCCTCTCTCTCTCTCTCTCATCCTGAGCATAAGGATGAGGATGATTGATGTATTTTGTATCCAAAACTCAAATCCAATTCTAAATAAAAAAGCATGAAGCATCAAAACGTGGCCTAAATGAAAACACTTTGAAAAAGGGATTCCGTGTGGAAAATAAAAACGAGAGTGACAACACCAACCCTTTTCAAGGTGTATTTATTGCTTTTTTATGGGGATTTGAGCTCCCTTACTCTATCTTTTAGTGGACGTGGCATTAATGGTTGATGCCCATGTTTTTTTTTTCAACAAAACGGGATCCCGTTTTCCTAACAGTGCTCTAAATTAAATGAACATCAATAAAAATCAAGACAGAGCATTACAAGCTTTAACGGTTAAAGCTTATAAGCATTCAACATTTCTACAGTTACCTGGTGCCTTCAATCCAGCCAGGGAAAGGCTCTCTGTAAGTGGTTGATATGATAGTAGGGCGCATGATAACTAGTGGTACATTTTCTCTAAGCTGTCCAAGAAGCATTTCTCCCATTGCCTTTGTAAAAGCATAGGTGTTTGGCCAACCAAAGAATCGAGCCCTGGAAGATATAAAGTAGCAGAATTGTATAAATAAATGGATTAGGGAAGTGATATATTCACTCTTTTTTACTTGGGACAGCCCCCTCTAGTGTACTGACGACTATTCTTTTACACTTTTTTTTATACTATTCTTTTACACTAAAGCGGGCTGTCCCAAGTAAAACAAGGGGAGCGAATATATCAAGGGTGTTGCGCCTTCCAAGAACAGGCCAATTTGTGAATTCAGCTATAACCATCCCATATAAATTTTGAAGTGGAAAGAAAAAAAATCTATTCTCTTGGTCTCACCTATACTCAACTTAGTATTCTAGTTACCATGCCTATTTCTGGGCCATTCTGATTTTAAAAACATTGATCTCAAAATTTGCATTCTGTGGTGGATCCAAGTTGAGTGTTTCAAACCTTTGGATTCCGAGTTCTTTCATGGCAATAGTCTCTGCTTTTCTACTAGCTCCATTATCACGAAGTTCCCTTAATCTTTCATTTGCCAATTTCATCTCTGCTTCAATGTCTAAACGCATGATTCCATTTAGTGTTTCCATGTTAAATGGTTTCTCTAATATAAGTCCGGCCTTTTCCCCAGAAACATATGCTAAAACACAAGATGAAATTTGATTCATTAGAGGGCTAAATTATCAAACAATAAGAAGAAATCAATTCTTAATTACAAACACATAGATCAAATAATAAATGGAGGAGAAAACAGGAGGAGGAAGAAGAAAAGATAGAGAAGAGGAAGAGGAGTAGGAGAAGAGGAGCAGTAGAAAATCAAACTTCAAGAATAAGTTCATAGCCGAGATAAAAATAATGATAATCATCTATCCTTTGGTAACTCACTGTATAGACTCACCAGTTGACACATGGAGAAGTATCTCTAGTTTCACACATTTCTTTGCAAACTCCAAAACATGCTTAGCTCCCATGGTATTAGTAATCAAAGAGACATCATATCTATAGACAATTATTAAAAAAATTAATAATTTGAGATTTCAAAAGAAAAATAAAAAAAGGTTTCGTTCACTGTTTAAAAACTGCACTGAGTCAAATATGGACTCGCACAACTCAACTCGGTTTTGTCTTGGCCAAGTTCTCATTCAAGCCTGAGTTTTGTCATCACAAAGTCAAAACTCCTTTAACTTGCCCGAATCGATAAAATATTGACCTCGCCAATTATGGACTTGCTTATGTCAATTCCTTTTTAACTTAAATTGAGTTCTCGTCCAAGTCTGAGCTTTTAAAAACCTGTTTCATTTTCGTATACTACATGACAGTATTTGCATTACAACATCACCTCTCATCAAAGTTTGTAGTAGCTGCTACATTTACAATGACATTGATTTCTCTCCACATCTCTTCCTTCATACTTTTCTCCTCTATTCCCAAGTTCTCACAAGCGATATCCCCTGCAACAGGAGTGACCTTGTCCCATATAAATGAATAAAAATCCTTACCATGTTTCTCTCTCAAGATCCTAAATACCTCCTTCTCCATAACCTGACAATAAAACAAAGTTAAGATATGATACATAACATCTTGGTTCGATGTTTTAGAAAGACAAAACTAAGTTTTAAGTTTTTTAATGGGTAATTCAGTTAAAGTATAAAAGATTAGATAACGCCATCACCATCAGCTTAAGCTTTTGGAGTTACTGGTAGTTTTCACATGGTATCAGAGCCAAAGGTCCTAAGTTCAAACCTCCCTGATACCAAAAATCCACATGCAATGGCCAAACCCAAAAGATGAGCCACATGTGCCATCTGTAGGCCAACCCTAGAAAGAGGGGCCACACACGTGAAAGGAGTGTTAAGTATAAAAGATTAAATAACACCGTCTCCAAAAGCTTAAGCTTTTGGAATAACTGGTTGTTTCACAGATATGATACCTCCTCCTTAAAGAGGCTTGAGTGATAGAGCAGTTAAAAAATGATATTACAAGAAAGAATGAAGTGTAATGGCATACATCATTTTGCAGGCGCTGCCTAGCAGTTTCATCATTTGTAACCCTTATAAGAAGAAAAAGCCTCTTCATATGAGGTTGAACTCTAAGTAGTTTTTCCACAAAAACTACATTCATTTGAAAGAAAAACTATCATTAAAAACAAATTTACCAGACAATACAAAAGAGCTAGAGGAAAAAGGAGATAAAAAGGGGCGGGGGCGGGGGCGGGAGCTAATACTCTTTGCTAGAAAGCCAGTAGAACCAGTGACTAAGATGCTTTTGTGCTCCAGAGACTGTAAAATACACCCCAAATCCATTTGGAAGTCCATTTCGAAGAAAATAATGAGAAAGAAAATGATTCTGCAATGTGAAGAGAGTTTAAATCTAAAATGATTCTGAAAACGCGTCTCTGGTTGCTTTATATATACAAAATATATTGTTACATGACAATAATGCCCTTATATGAGGGCGATATTACAAGGATATCATAGACAACAATTTACATGCTGTTACAATGTATTTATATGTGGAAGTCGGGTGCCTCTTGGCATAAGAAAAACTTACTGATGTGTCCCAAGTAAAAAACTTACTGATATGTCCCAAGTGATAATTTGTCAAATTGCCTCGTTAAAGCTACTTGTGTGAAAGAGGAGCAAAAAAAATGATACTATAGAGAAGTAAGGGTAGTGGCATACATCATTTTGCAAGCGCTGCTTAGCAGTCTCATCATTTGTAGCTCTTATAAGAAGAAAAAGCCTCTTGACAAGAGGTTGAACTCTAAGTAGTTTCTCCACAAAAACTATAATTTCAGTGAAAGAAAAACTATCATCCACAAAAACTACATTCAATGAAAGAAAAACTATCATAAAAAATCAAATACGCAAGGCAACGAAGAAGGGCGAAATTAAAAGGAAGATATAAAAGATTGTGGGGCTAATACTCTTTGCTAGAAAGCCAGTAGAACCAGTGACTAAGATGCTTTTGTGCTCCAGAGATTGTAAAATACACGCCAATTCCATTTGGAAAGCCATTTCAAAGAAAAGAATTTGCAAATATGAAAGCCCAGAGTGAAGAGAGGTATGTTCTGTCCCTCGAATGTGAGCAATATATTTATAAGAGCAAGTTGGATGTTCTGGCACAAGAACGTGGTTCCTTATGTGAGTGAGTGAGAGAGAGAATGGGGTGGGGGGGTGTGGGTGTGGGTGGGTGTTAAAAACTCGACTGTTCTTGACTTGTTTCCTTTACGCAACATTCACTCACTCATGTTGGTGCGTGTTGATAAACGAACAGATTTAGGCATATAATTAAATCTTGGATTGCACCAATAGAAGCATAGGTATTCACCAGCGTTCTACACTTTTTTTAATCTTCTGTAATTAGTCTAGGGAAATGATATTTTTTTTAAAATGATATGATCTTAATCAGGGAAATAATATCAGCGCACCTACTTCTTGTTATGGGCTCGCTCTAGCATGTATTTCTTTTTTAATTGGTTTGTAAAAAACTTTCGGGAACATAATGACCTTTTGAAAGTTCTTTGATAGGTGAGTGCATATATATCAAAAGATGGTTGTGTTGATATCATTTCCCTTAATCCATTGTCAATGGACTCAATACTTAGTAGAGAGAGAGGTAATTTGAGATTTTGCAAATAGAGCCATCACGTTTGCGTGAATTTTACAAATCAGGTCATGCCATCAATTTGTGACCAAAATACTCAATGTAGTGTTTTTTTTTTTTACTCATTGAAGAAGACCAAAATGTCCTTTTATGTGAAAAGACAAAGGTTACCTTCTAAAAAGACCAAAATACACATGACAATCAAAGATAAGTTTTGCATCAAGGGTGTGGTAATATCATGTCTATGCATACTAGAATTCTTATGCTTGGGTGTAAAAAAATGGGCCCACCCCATCAAAGCAAAACATGACGTGTAAAATTGTGAGCCCCACCATATACTAGGGCTTGGGTGAAGATCGTGGGACCTACGCCATCAAAGAATGAGGCAAATGGTGGGCCCCACCCGGTGCACGTGTTTGAATTGGGTTGGTGGGACCCATCCTATTAAAATGTATCACTGAGCTTCACGGGTATCTTGGTCTTTTTACAGGGTAATTTTCATCTTTTCACAAATAAGGACATTTTGGTCTTTTACAAGTAAAAAAATCTAGGGAAATGATATACCGCCCCTTTTGATTACCAGGAACACCCCCTGTCAATGTATCAATGACTAAAGAGGGGCTGTTGTACTTATGTCAGAAGAATTCAATGCCCCTTGATTGCCACAAACACTGACAGTGGGTGTTCCTGGTGATCAAAAGGGGCAGATATATCACTTCCGAAAATCTATCACGGCCATTTTGATCAGAAATTGATTTTTTTTTCTTTTTTATGAGTATGATCAGATCATAAATCGATGACATGACCTGATTTGCAAAATTCACACAAAGGTGGTGACTCTATTTGCAAATTATCAAACTATAAGATATTTTTCCCAAAGAATAATAATATGAAGAACCGATGGAATAGCCCAACAATTAGCATGTGCCATGCTCACAAAAAAAAAATTACTATTTTTCTTTATTTACCTAAACCTAAGGGCAGCCTTACATCACTCGTGACGTTGTGGTGAGAAGCTATATTTTCATTCGTACTCTCGGTCTCCCTACCATTACTCTTTTGCAAATAAATAGTGGACGTCTTTTGCAAAATCCCATTTATTTTATTCATTCTTAATCCCTTTAATTTTCGCATTGTACTATATTTGTATATTTTATTGGGTTTTTTAAAGATGTTGCAAATTAGAAAAATATACACCTCTACGAATTTACACGAAACCTTCTTCTACATATTTTATTTTATATGCTTTGCACCACATTTTGTCGACCTTAGATATATAAGAAAACCCATGCGTTGCAGGAGGTGTGGAGAAAAATTAAATGAATAATCAAAAGATGCATGTAAATAATTTCAATGCAAAAAATCCTTTCGTAGACTACCTCCAAAAATCAAGGAATGAAGCATCTGTTGATGGGTCAAGGTATCAAATATAAAATTTGGGAATTTCTCATTTAGAGGTACACACTTTTAATTTTATTTTAATTTACCGGTTCTTGCTAAATACATGTCCATGCTGACATTTCTTCGAGTGTACTGGTTGTTGGTACGGCCACTTGAGCAAGGATGGGGCCGTGGAAAAATATTTGGTAGGTCCCAGAAATGATGTGAAGAGTATATGGTTTAGGGTATTTTATGATGATTCCGATGGTGTGACTGTCAAATGCGATTGTGCTAAGTTTGAAAGGGAGGGGATCTTATGCAAACATATCCTTCGTATTATGGATACGAAGCAATTGAAGAAGGTACCCGACCATTATATGTTGAGGAGATGGTCTATTCAGGCAATGTATCAAGTAGAGGGTACGATATCTACAAGGCCACAAGTAGGTAGTAGCGTGAATCCGTTTCAGAGGTGGTGCCTAATCTCAAGATGGTAACGACTGGTTGATGGACCCGGAAGAGATGACAACATTTTCAACAGGATGACTGAATTTTGTGATTGTCTTTTCGCTGAAGAAGAACAAAAGCAGAAAGAAAAGCAAGTTACATTGGATGGTAGTGAGTTACCAATCGTTGGTAGCGAAGTATATTCAAACATTGCCATGAGTCAAATACCTGAAATAACAATTCGAGACCCACCCGTTGCGAAGACCAAGGGACGTCCAAAGAATCCAACACGCTTGAAATCTGGCATAGAGACATCTGTATCCCAACCAAAGAAACGAACGTGCAAATTATGTGGCGAAAAAGGACATTATAAGTCCATATGTAAAAAGAAAGGCGAGGTTTGTTTTCTTCCCTATTTATTCATTTGTATGTGTATATGGAATGATATTTGTTAATGTTTATATATTGATTCTGTTATGGTTAATGCTAATAGAAGTTGCCTAAAAGAAAGCGGCAAGAGGAATGTGACGTAGAGGAAGAGGAAGAGGCATAGGAGGAGTACGTTTATATATTTGAACCACTTTTAGTTTGTTACTTTCATACAGAGGAAGCAGAATATGATAGTGTAATTAGTATCATGAACTTCTGCACTAGTTTTGTGGTCTGTTACTATTCCATGTCTTTTTTTCTTTAAGAGGATTTGCATGTTCCAGAAGTTTTTATTGAGGCAGTAATATATGTATTTTTACTTCAAGGGATTTGTACGTAGATGACAAGTTTGTAACTGTCAAACTCTTCTGTTGCAGGTCATTATGTGACTGTCGAACTGTTGAGGTCATTGCACCCATTGCAGCCACAGTTGAGGATATCATGCTAGTGTAAGCATTTTCTATTTATGAATATATATTTCTATCATATTGTCAACTTAAATTATTTTGTGTAGCATTTTTGTAGTTATAATTATGAAACTAGCATTTTTGTAGTTATAATATCAGTTTACTAAGCTAGCTCGAGGTTGACTACGAAACCCACCTACAGAAAAGTGAAAGTGCACCCATTTTAGAAAAAGACAAACAGAAGTGGGTGTAGATGCAGGAAAACGTGGGGTTGAAATATTTTGCGAGAAAAAGTAAAAATTCTCGAGAACTTCCCATAATATGGACACGAGATATTGACGTACTCGTACCAAGTAAAGCGGCGAAAGGGTTGCCGGGTTTTACTGCTTAAGAAGTCAAGGAAAACAAAACCCTAGTCAAGATGACATCATAAATAGTGAAAGGGAGATGATATTTTCACCCCTCTGTAGTACGCATTCGCCCCCTGTTAACTTGATTTTGACGTAAAAAAAACGTTAAAAGGGAGGCGAATGCGTAATGTAGAGGGGTGAAAATATCATATCCCTAAAAGGGAAAATGACGCTAAGGCTCTTTTTACGATGACTCGATCATAAGTACAGGTTTTGGGGAAAATAAATTAATTACCAGCTTGGAAACATGTCGGAGAATTAAAAGTTCTTGTTCTTGTGTTTTTTCATTTTTTTATTTTTGTTGAACCTGAAATCCAGATTCCATGTAAAATTGTGCATAAGAAAGGAAGTTTACTCTTTGACTGGATAATATATCTTATCAATTTATAGTTTCACGTGTCACGAGAAATCAGAACTTGTTACTGGGTTTATACGAGTCTTCGTCTACTTGTGTAGCATTTTTGTAGTTTTAATTATGAAACTTAAAAATACACCCCGAATCCATTTGGAAGTCCATTTCGAAGAAAATAATGAGAAAGAAAATGATTTTGCAATGTGAAGAGAGTTTGAAGGCAAAATTATCAACAGGACCCATGCTTTTCAAAAATTACCAACGGGGGACAAAAGAGGTCTTGTCAGTAAAAGCTGGACGAAAATACCCTTTGGCATATACAACACCTTTTGACTTTGGAAGGAGGTTTTCAAGTCTCTACGATTGGGGTTTTCAGGTATCAAAATGGGGTTACCAATTTCAGAATGGGCTTATCAAGTCCCTGAAAATTGGCCGAGGGTACTAGAGTTTTGGAAGGGGTTTTTCAAGTATTTGGGATTGGGGTTATCTAGTATCAAAATGGGGTTACCAATTTACGAATGGGCTTATCAAGTCCCTTAAAATTGCCCAAGGGTACTGGAGTTTTGGAAGGGGGTTTTCAAGTCTCTGGGGTTGGGGTTATCCAGTATCAAAATGGGGTTACCAAATTCCGAATGGGCTTATCAAGTCCCTTATGAACACGTTTTTACTTCCTGTTTTTTTTCACTCGTTCATTTTCACGTTTTTTTTCTTTCTACCATACGATTCATCTTCCTCATCCTCCATTGAAAGGGAGAAGGAGAAATACAAAACCCTAAAACAAATGAAAAACAAAACCTAGATATAGAGAGAGATGGGAATGAACTCACATTTCAAGCTTTCGAGCTTTTCCTCCTCCAATGGTGACTAAAATGATGAAGAAGATGACTGGTAGGGCCAAAAAAACAAGTTGAAAATGGAAAAGTGAAAAAAAAAGAGGGAAAGAAGAGAGAAGAGGGAAAAGTGGGAAAGCAAAACGTGTTGCTTAAGAAAATGGCATTTTCGTCCAGCTTTTAATGACAAGACATATTTTGTCCCTCGTTGATAATTTCTGAAAAGCATGGGTCCTGTTGATAATTTCACCTAATTTTTGTCCCTCATTGGTAATTGATCCTTGAATATAAAATGATTCTGAAACCCAGATTCCACACGCGTCTCTAGTTGCTTTATATATACAAAATATATTGTTACATGACAATAATGCCCTTAAATGAGGGCGATATTACAAGGATATCATAGACAACAATTTACATGCTGTTACAATGTATTTATATGTGGAAGTTGGGTGGGCCCAATTATGAATGGTTTAGATCATTGAACGTGGACCCCATAAAATGTATTTTTTTTTATAAAAAAATTCACTTGTGCCTACTTGGTTCAAAGATCCAAACGTACGGTTCATTTGTTGGGCCCAACGTAAAGAGGCCTTGCCCATAAAATCATCTCCTTAAGATGATCCAGACCCTCTGATCAGCCTCTACAGATCGGAGAGTTAGGATCAACACATGGAGATGATTTTTGGGGAAAGGCCTATTGACACTGAGGCCCATCAAATGAACAGTCAATATATTAGAATAATGTGGGCCACAATGAATTATTTAATAAATATGTGTGTCTGTATGTAGGTGCATTTTTTTTTAAAAGAATGGGGCCCACCTTGCTCAAAGATCTAAACAATTTAGTTGTTAGGCTCCAACGTAAATATGTCGTACCACGAAAACCATCTCCATTGGCTGATCCTAACTCTAGGATCTATAGAGATTTTTATATATACAGATTAGGGGGGTTAGGATCATCTAATGGAGATGATTTTTGGGGCACAGTTTAGTAATATTGGGTCCCAACAGGTTTGGATCTTCAAACAAAGTGGGCTTCATTGTATTTTTCAGAATATATACTCACCTAGGAACGAACGCAATATACATTTGGACCCACCAATTATATGGCACCTATGTGCATACATCACATACCACAATTTTTTTAGAAAATTCATTGGGCCACTTTGATCATTGATCCGAACTGTTCATTTGTCAAGAATCAACGTAAATAGACTGTGCCCCAAAAAATGATCTCCATCAGATGATCTAACCCTTCAATCTAATACGATGGCACCATGCGACAGTATCAAAGAGTTATGATCATCCTAGGGAGATGGTTTCTGAGGCCTATTTAAAAAGTGAGCCGAAGTTTTTTTTTTTCAAAAACGACACTTTTTATGGTGTGCACCTTCAAAGATCTAAACAATTTATTGTTGGCCCCCACTAAAGGTTCGTATTAAAAAGGGAAGAAAGACAATATTGGTTATGAGAATAAGTATGGGTGAAGCCATCCCTGTTCAAAGATCTAAACAATTCAGTTGTTAGGCCCCACCAAGGGTTCAAGTTGAGAGAGAGAGAGAGAGAGAGAGAGAGAGAGAGAGAGAGAGAGAGAGAGATAGTTGTACTGGTGTTTGGTTGTCCGATGGTTTGGATCATATATGGAAATTTTATGGTCAAGGCCTCTATACGTTGGGCCCCAAAAATGAACTGTTAGGATCTTTGAACTAGGTAGGCGGAAGTGGTTTTTTAAAAGAGTACACTTTTTACGGGGTCCACCTTCTTCAATGATCTAAACCATTCATTGTTGGGCTCACCAAGGATTTGCATCAAAGAGAGAAGATAGAAGGGAGAGTATTGGTTGTGGTACCCACCAAAAGTTCAAAAGTTCCCGATATATATATATATATATATATATATATATATATATATATATATATATATATATATCGGGAACTTTATTTTATTTTTTTACATGTGCGAGTATTTTACATGTTTTATTTTTGGGAAATGATATTAAAGGCCCCCATAATTAAGGTAACTTAGTACAACCTTGACATTTATGAATCATAAGCAAGGGTAGTTTTTATCTTATAACTCGTAGGGGCTGTTTGATTAGAGGATAGGTTCTCAAGGGTACGTTAGGTTGTTCTTTTCGTAAGTTACATTTATTCTATATAATTTCTATAACTAAAAGACACTATCATTAAATGAATAGTGAAATTAATGTGAGCCCGTCGGCCTAACAAAGATGGCCGAAGTCGTTTTTCTGTGACAATAGCACTTATGGGTAAGTCGATTGGTAGGATGATTGTTGCAGATTTTCAGCCATGTATGCATCAAGGGGCCCACTAGGAGCATCCAAACCAATTAAAGGCCCACGATTCCCGGGCTCGTGGAAATAGCACAATTTCAGGTTATGCGGGTCCCTCACTACTGCCAATGGGAGCTAAAAGACTTATTAGGTCCCATTTGTTTTAGATTATTACTACCGATTGTAGAGTCCCAACAGATTATTGGACTGAGAATTGCACTAAATTTGAGTCCAATAATCGGCCGGGGACTCCACAATCGGTTGTCATAATCTAAAACAGACAGGCCCTTAAAAGTTTGCTCAGACTAGCCCCGGACACAGTTTCTTGTTCAGTCCTTCATGTATAATCCAGTTGCAGTCATCAACTACCCCAGCCCAGTTTCCTATTTGTCGGTGTCATTAATTCAACCAGATTTTTTAATGGGAAAACGAAGGTCACCTGTTTTGGGACTACAAATTAACATGAAAAAAGATCAACCATAAAGACAGGACCACTAGAGACTGTACACCCTCTCACCCACCCCAACCATTCATTTGTCTTCTTCAATCAATTGTAGAGAGACGCACCAGGGAGATGTATACTTACAAGGCGTGTGGGTAAGAGATCAAAGTTTGATAAACCCGATACAGGTTTGGGCGTTCATGCCCTAAATAATCAAAAACAAAACTTGGCTCCAGCCCGGGTTTGGAGGAACTTCCTCCAGCCCCTCTGATAGCAAAGGGTGTGGAAATATCACCCCTTGCTATTAGACTATTAGCAAGGAGTTGGAGGAAAGTTTCTCAGCCCAGGGCTGGAGGCAAGTAAAAAATGACATCGCTTGTGGCCCCGCACATGATCAGTGTGGGTATTACATTTCAGTGACTCAAGGTATCATCAGGATGTTCGGCGCCAGTATACATGCAGTATCCAAAGCTCCCCCAAAAGTATTGTTCTTTCCCTTTACAATTAATGTCATGCATATTGGTTTAAGAAAAAAATGACTGCACTTAAAGTAATGGACATGCATTAAGAAACGAGACTACGTAGTGAAAGTGAGTAACAAATCAAGTAAATGATAAAATGAGTGATAATGTTCATGTGTATGACAAGAAGTGATGTGTTACCCCAATTTAATTATGGGAGAAATTTGAGCAATGCAACTATATGAAATACTTTTGAGAAAAGTAGACTTAAAAGAGTAAAATAGTTTTGTATATCAAGGATTCAAGGTGACACGGTAGTTGAGATGATAATGTAGGCGAATTGCCATCACGTCCCTTTTCTTCACTGTATATCTCGATCTTAGACGAAGACGCTACTGCGTTGTAAGTACAGAGAAGAAGCTCCCACCCCGTCTTGTCTTTTTTGACAAGGCATTTTTTTTAAATTATTCTCTTCATAACCATCCCTTCATAATTGCTATTAAGGGAGATGATATTTTCACCCCCCTGCATTACATGCACACCCCACTTATAACCTGATTTGACGTGAAAAATGGGCAACTTTTTGAAAATGAAGTGTATGGTCCAGACCATAGGATGATCCAAACCATCCATTTTCCTATGGTCTAAACCATCCATTTGATGGGCCACTATGTAAAAAGGTTGCGCCCCAAAATATCATTTCCATAGGATGATCACAACTCTCCAATCTATAGAGGTTTCCATAATATGCAGTTTCTCTTTAGATTGGAGCGTTGTAATCATCCTATGGAAATAATATTTTGGGGCGCAACCTATTTACATTGGGCCCATCAAATGGACGGTTTGGATCATTCTACGTTGTGGTCCACCATACAACTCCGAATTTACAAAACAAATTGGTATATATAAAAACTGGGGACTAGATAACCACTTATTCTCTCTCTCTCTCTCTCTCTCTCTCTCTCTCTCTCTCCCCATCCAGTTTTTTCAAAATAAACTATGGCCCACACCATAGGATGATCCAATCCGTCCATTTGATAGGCCACATCGTAAATAGGTTGTCCCAAAAAACCATTTCCATATCATGATCCTAGCCCTCTGTTATAAAGAGAAACTGCTTATTATGGAAACCTCTATAGATTGGAGGGTTGCGATTATCCTATGCAAATGATATTTTGGGACGCAACCTACTTACATTGTGGCCCATCAAATGGATGGTTTTGATCATCCTATGGTTTGGACCATACACTTCATTTTCAAAAATATGGCTGGAGCCTACAATTGGGCCTTAATGTTACTGTACGAAAAAAACTATAGGATGATCCAAACCATGGACGGCTTAGATCATCCTATGGTGTGGACCGTACACTTCATTTTGAAAAAAATGGGTGGGGCCTACTATTGGGCCTTAATGATACTGTACAACCAACTCTATAGGATGAACCAAACCATCCATTTGATGGGCCGCAATGTAAATAGGTTGTGCCCCAAAAATCATTTCCATAGGATGATCGCAACCCTCCAACCTATAGAGGTTGCACAATATGTAGTTTCTATTTAGATCGGACGGCTAGGATCAGCCTATGGAAATTATATCTTGGGACGCATAGCCTATCAAATGGACGGTTTGGATCATCCTATGGTGTGGCGTTCATTTTGAAAAGTATGGGCAAGGCCTAGGTTGTTCAAAAGATGGACCCACCAACGGTTCTTGTTGGGCCCACCAACTGTTCCTGTCGGGAGAGAGAGAGAGAGAGAGAGAGAGAGAGAGAGAGAGGGTATATGACTTAAAGTGATTAGTCATCATGAATCTTCATTAATTTCACCAAAAAGACACACATTGGGGGTGCTCTACTTGTGCCTCCTTTGTAAGTGATCAGATCTCTGTCAATCCCAACTGTCAAATGCTGTTGAGAATGCTTTGGTCACACGATCCATGGATCCTCCCCTACCGTTGAGCAAAGAAATAAAGCTAAACTATTGATTTTTGTAGTGGTTTATCTTAAGGTTGATCAATGATGTTCTGCAAGATCAGCTGTCTTGATTTCCGATTTACACCCCTTGTGGGAACCAAAAATTTATTGTAACCATTGATCTCCACTGTGTGACTTTCCTGGTATTGCTAGCAAGCCGTAAATTTATGGGAAATGAAATCTGCGGCAAAGTGTTTTGATAAACATGCGCTCCACTTGTCTGTCGTGTAGTATTTAAAGATATGTCAGAGGATATTTCTGTGGAGCCCATGTTTATCAAAACACTTTGGCGCAGATATCTTTTCCCTAAATTTAATGGGACTTTAGCATATCTATTTGATATGTTGTCCTATTTCTTTTACATGCATGGGAGTGCCTAGTAGTTAGGGTGGCCACACTAGACCTCTTCTAAGCAGTTACTCAAGTAGGCAGAATACCAGCTGACTCATCCGTACATCACATGGATGATAACAGCGACGACTCTTCTTTTGCATTTCACCTAAGGCCATTCAAAGACCCAACCCCTACTTAGCTTAATTATGTTAGAAACAATGAAGTTTACACAAACCCACTCTTCATCCCTATATATAAATCCATATCCCAAACCATGCATGAAGAAACAAAGCTCTCAACCTCACCCAACCTAACCAAAAGTTACCACCCCCTTTGTTGTTGGAGTTTTCCCCTCTCCTCTTTGATGGCATCCCCTCTTGTCTTCTCCGTAACAAGGCGTGAACCAGTGTTGGTTCCACCTGCAAAGTCCACACCCCATGAATTCAAGCCTCTTTCAGATATTGATGACCAGGAGGGATTGAGGTTCCAAATTAGGTCCATACATTTCTACCGTAATATTGCGATGAAAGGGAGAGACCCAGTTAGGGTGTTGAAAGATGCGGTGGCGAAGGCCCTGGTTTTCTACTACCCGTTGGCTGGTAGACTTAGGGAAGGTCCGGGTAGGAAGATAATAGTCGAGTGCAATGGGGAGGGTATCATGTTCATAGAGGCTGATGCAGATGTGAGGCTCGAGCAATTCGGTGAATCCTTAAAACCACCATTTCCTTGCTTTGATGAGCTTCTCTATGATGTTCCTGGCTCCGGAGGGATCCTCCATTGCCCCTTGCTCTTGATGCAGGTGATCCTTATTAACCCATCATTTTCTTTAGGAAAAATGTTATCAGCACAACTATAGTTTGATATTTTCAGTAACCCATCTTGTCTTTTAGTATTTAAAGAGATGCCAAAAGGTTATTACATTTCCTAAAAAGGTCTCATGAGCCAAATAAAGTAGAAAGGACAGCTGGGTTTGTGCAAATACCAAAATATGTTTATGCTGATAACATTTCCCTTTTCTTTATCAACTTTATTTTTTTAGTTGTTTCTCAAAAACTCCTCAGAAAATATTTATTAAGCCTAGCTTCTAATTAATTTATTAGAGATAGGGTGTGATTGTGAAGGGATACAAATCATTCAAATTTCAATGAGTGAGACATAAGTTATGGGTCCGTTAGAGTGTCCCAGGTGCGGCATAGGCCCAACTGAAATCTTGTTGGCCCATGTTCAACTCGATAGTGGCAAATTATGGAAAATAGGCTCCATGTTTTCGTATGAATATGCTAAACAATAGGGGCTTTTTTGCTATATTACACAAAAGCAGCCACTTCATGGGGATTTCCAAGGAAAATGGTTGGTATCCATTACTATGCGCTCCACTTGTTTGTCGTGTAGTGTGGACCCCGATCCGGGAGAGAGATGTGAGGGACGGGCCCCCAGCGGCCTCTTGGATCATCCACGCGTAAAGGAGAGCTCTACCAAGGAACTCTCGAAACAGGTGCCACCCTCATAGCATAGCACGAGTGACGATATAAAAGAGATACCTTTCGATTCGGGAACAAGTCCGGATTCAAAACGTACCTAAACAAACTTAGAGTCGCCATCCATGGTATACGACCATGGATCCTTAAACAAATATGCTCTGTCTACTGTAAGCCCAATGGTTCCCACCTTGGCAATTCCCATCTTATTTTGATGATTCCAATACACAAGTGATTTAAGATCACTAATGTGTTTGAATGTCTAAGTTGTAGATCATATTGGTGTTAAGACAAGATTGCTTGGATTGAGGCCAAGAAGCTCTCATTGAACCATATTCGGAAGGCCAAAGACATCGAAGATCCAAGACGAATGAAGACTTGAAGAATCAATTGAAGATCGAAGTCATTGTAGAATGTATACGATCCAATCTTAGTTTAGATTCTAAGAGGCATAAAAAATGTAATCTAACACACCCTAAATGTATAAGAGATTGTCTTTGTGGTGTTCCAACACTTTGGAACCCTCATAACAATCCCAACTTGGTGTAAAGTTGGAAGCCCAGAAACAAGAATTGAAAATCTGCTTGATATAGGCTTCTCGGAACTGCGAGAGAATTCTCGGAGCTCCGAGCTCGGAACTCCGAGAAATCCTCGGAGCTTCGAGAAATGGTCCAGTAGAAATTTTCCAACTTCTGTTTGTATTCCCGGAACTTCGAGATAAATTCTCGGAACTCCGAGAAATATTCTCGGAACTCCGAGAACACTATAACGGGAAGAATTTTGACCGTTGGGAACTTTGCCAGATTTACGACAATGCCCCTCAAACGGTCATATTGGGTTTTCCTATATATATGGGTATTCTAATCTTCCCAATGATCAATCCTAACACTCTAAAACTTCATTTGAACATTCAAAGAGTGATCAAAGCTTGTTTATGCTTCTCATCCTCTAAGATTAGGATTTGGATCATTAGGCTCAATTTGTACATCTTCTACAAAACTTGTAAACCCTTGTGAGGGATTTTTGTTCTTTCTTTCTCATCAAGAACTTGTATTGGGCGAGTGTTCGGAGAAGCCGAGCCCACTCTCCGTGGTAAAGATTGCCACCAAGGTTAAAGGCGATCGGAATTGTAATCGGCATTGATCTTCGCCGAAGTTAAGAAGATCCAATAGTGAAGCCATCAACGGGTTTGGTTGGTGGAGTAGAGTAGGCCTCGCATTTTGAGGACCGAACCACTTTAAATCTCGGGTGCACTCTCTCTTAAACTCTTGCTTTTTAATTGCATTGCACTTAGGATTTAACTCATGCGCTTAATTTCCATTGTTGATCTCTTAATCTTCTAAATTGGATTTGAGTTTTCAAAAGGTTAAAACTTGTTAGCAACCTAATTTTTTACCTCCTCATTAGTTGCCAATTCGGGACCACCCTTGGATTTTCACTTGGTATCAGAGCCTTGGCTCTTAAAAGATTTTCTTTTCTTAAAATCTTTGGTAAATTTTTCTTTAAAATTTTAACAAGGGAAAGATCATAAACTTTCTATTTGTGAAATGGCAAATATAAATAGAACCGGACTTCCGGAAGGCCATTCCACAACTAGACCTCCTTTCTTTAATGGGTCCAACTATGGACATTGGAAGACAAGGATGTGCATCTATCTTCTTTCGATAGATGTGGAACTTTGGCATATTGTTGAAAATGGATACATTTTGCCTTCCAAGCCATTTGAAGAATGGAATGTTGAAGAGAAAATACATGCAAATTTAAATTACAAAGCTATAAACTCTTTGTTTTGCGCCTTATCGACAGAGGAGTTTAATAGAGTAGCTCTTTTTGATTCCGCCAAGCTTATTTGGGATACACTTGCCGTTACCCATGAGGGAACATCACAGGTCAAAGATTCTAAAATAAACTTGTTAAAGAGCAAATATGAATGTTTAGAATGGGTTAAAATGAAAGTATTTTCGATATGTATACCCGATTTTCTAAAATTTCTAATGAATTAGCTAATCTTGATAAATCTTATCCTACTTATGAGCTTGTGAGTAAGTTGCTTAGGTTACTTCCTCCTTATTGGGATCCAAAAGTCACCGCCATACAAGAATCCAAGAATCTCAAGACACTAACTATGGAAGAGCTTGTAGGATCTCTTATCACCCATGAGATGCTCCTCACTAGCCGACAAGAGGAGAAGAAGCCAAAAGAAAAAGAAAAAGAGAGTAGATCCTTAGCACTCAAGGTGAAAGCAGACTCATCATCCTCAAGTGAGGCAGATAGTGATGAAGAAGAAGCTTTAAGAAAATTTAAAAGCTTATGGAGAAAAAAGCATAAAAATGATAAAAAGAAGAAGAAAGAAGAAAATGAAGTTGAAGGAGGATTAAGATGTTACAATTGCAAGAAGATTGGACACAAAAGACCGGATTGTCCACTTCTCAAATCATATTCCTCAAAGTACAAGGGAAAGAAGGATTGGAAGAAGAACAAGGCTCTTGCCGCCGGTTGGGATGCTACTAGCACCTCGGGCAAAAGTTCAAGCGAAGAGGAAGATAAAAAAGATGATCTTTGCCTCATGGCATTCACCCATGAAGAAGAGGTAAATTCTAACCCCTCTTGTAATTCATCAAGTAGTGATAGTGAAAAAATATCTTATGATGAATTGTGCACAACCTTGCATTCTCAAATTTCAAAAAATAAAGTTCAAAAGAAATCTATTTCTAAATTAGAAAATGAACTTGATGTTTTAATAAATGAATCTTCTTCTTCCATATCTCAAGCTAAAGTAAATATTGTAAATTTTAAACTTGAGATTGAAACCCTTAAGGGTATTTTGGATAAGAAAACTTGCCAATTAGCACAAATTCAAAATGTGGTAAGCTCCTCCAAATCTTATGAAGATGAATTTAATAATTCTTTAAATCAATTAACACATCTTCATAATGAAAATGAAAGGTTAAGATTATGTCTCCATGGATTCCTAAATGGCGACAAAATTATTGACATAATCTTGAAGAAGACTAGTCATAGACCTAATCATGCATTTCATGATAGGACTAGTCTATCTAACCCTCATGTTAGATGCCATTATTGTGGAATTAATGGTCATTACCAATTCCAATGTGCATCTAAGATTAGGATTGTGTTGGAACCAAGAAATCTTGAGTTTCCAAAGCCCCCATATGATTCTCTTCATATGTTCTTAGTTTAGGGGCTTTTGCTTTAAATTGAATATCTTTTTATAGTTATTTAAAATCCCCTCTTGTATTGAATTTGTTTTTCAAATAGGGGAGTTCTATGTTTGTCTTTTTCCTTGAAAAATGGGGAGCTTGAAAGTTGAAAATTTTATCCCTTTGTTTTTCTTTTACCCCATCTTTTTGATAGATGCCAAAGGGGGAGAGAAATCTAGTATAAGGACATATATGCATGCTTTTATTGAAAATCTCTTGTGCTTGTCATCATAAAAAAGAGGGAGATTGTAAGCCCAATGGTTCCCACCTTGGCAATTCCCATCTTATTTTGATGATTCCAATACACAAGTGATTTAAGATCACTAATGTGTTTAAATGTCTAAGTTGTAGATCATATTGGTGTTAAGACAAGATTGTTTGGATTGAGGCCAAGAAGCTCTCATTGAACCATATTCGGAAGGCCAAAGACATCGAAGATCCAAGACGAATGAAGACTTGAAGAATCAATTGAAGATCGAAGTCATTATAGAATGTATACGGTCCAATCTTAGTTTAGATTCTAGGAGGCATAAAAAATGTAATCTAACACACCCTAAATGTATAAGAGATGTCTTTGTGGTGTTCCAACACTTTGGAACCCTCATAACAATCCCAACTTGGTATAAAGTTGGAAGCCTAGAAACAAGAATTGAAAATCTGCTTGACATAGGCTTCTCTGAACCCCGAGAGAATTCTCGGAGCTCCGAGCTCGGAACTCCGAGAAATACTCGGAGCTACGAGAAATGGTCCAATAGAAAATTTCCAACTTCTGTTTGTATTCCCGGAACTCCGAGATAAATTCTCGGAACTCCGAGAACACTAAAACGGGAAGAATTTTGACCGTTGGGAACTTTGCCAGATTTACGACAATGCCCTCTCAAACGGTCATATTGGGTTTTCCTATATATATATATATATGGGTATTCTAATCTTCCCAATGATCAATCCTAACACTCTAAAACTTCATTTGAACATCCAAAGAGTGATCAAAGCTTGTTTATGCCTCTCATCCTCTAAGATTAGGATTTGGATCATTAGCCTCAATTTGTACATCTTCTACAAAACTTGTAAACCCTTGTGAGGGATTTTTGTTCTTTCTTTCTCATCAAGAACTTGTATTGGGCGAGTGTTCGGAGAAGCCGAGCCCACTCTTCGTGGTGAAGATTGCCACAAGGTTAAAGGCGATCGGAATTGTAATCGGCATTGATCTTCGCCGAAGTTAAGAAGATCCAATAGTGAAGCCATCAACGGGTTTGGTTGGTGGAGTGGAGTAGGCCTCGCGTTTTGAGGACCGAACCACTTTAAATCTCGGGTGCACTCTCTCTTAAACCCTTGCTTTTTAATTGCATTGCACTTAGGATTTAACTCGTGCGCTTAATTTTCATTGTTGATTTCTTAATCTTCTAAATTGGATTTGAGTTTTCAAAAGGTTAAAACTTGTTAGCAACCTAATTTTTTACCTCCTCATTAGGTGCCAATTCGGGACCACCCTTGGATTTTCATATACCATAGATAACCAGAAATGAATGAGTTCGTGCCTGATTACGAATGGAGAAGGTCCGAAGAGCACCTCCAATTCGTCCGAGTGCAAGCACTTGGTCTCTTATGCCATTTATTATTAGATCCAAAGAATTTTGGGTAAAATCGTATGAAATGAGAACAAATATCCCCGAGTGAACGTCTACCTAATCATGCATGACTCGGGGATGAAATAATAAGCATACATAAAGTAAGATAAAAGATGTGTCACCTAATGACAACTAGGTTGTGAGTGACATGCCTAAATGGTGTCTAAGTTCTAGTGGACATACACATGCAAGCTACAGCTAAAGGTATAGGATCAATACAAGAAAGTAAGAAAACACGTCAAAACATACAATAACAACACAACAAATCCTAAGACTCTAAACGATTTGAGCCGAGTCTTCAGATGATCTGATGTTCATCTAAAGAAGGCTACGTATCCCCGCCTCCACAAGAATTGGAGTCACGTAGTTCTTCGCGCCTATTCTAAACTATGATGCCTAAGACGCCTAGACCTCTATCCTAGACTCGATCTAAAAGACCATACTACTTATTAAAGCTTCTTGAGCGATTATTTAAATTCCAGTGAATTGTAGATTTTAGGACACCCTATATACCCTAACTAAATGCAGATTAGCCCTAAGCTAATACAGGTGGTTCCTACAACCTATGTGTAACTAGGCTGTGTTTCCTAAGGAAAACAAAGGGTGGACTAACGTACCCTATTCTAGTCATCAATCGGCGATATGGATCGCCAACTGACCGGACGAAGGCGTTCCTATAACTTTAGGACAGACCCCTAACTCTAAAACAAGCATACAACAAACAACAATCAAACACCATATCAAAAGGAAACTCCTAACTCTAGAGGAAGATCTTTTGAAAACAAGGTTTTAAAGGTTTTTTGAAGAAGGTTTAAAACATTATTTACAAAAAAGTTTGGCTAGATTTGGGATATGGATCCCAAGCTGCACTACGTACCTCGTGGAAGAGGATCAAGCCAAGATAAAGATGCTAAACAAGTAAACAGATGTGATTCACAAAACAAGTAAACTAGCGTGCTCACAAACAGGTACACCAACGTGGTCACAAACAAGTAAAGTAGCATTAGACACACTCACACACATACACACAGACACGCGCACTAGCCACACACTCATGCACTTATAGTCACACACACACATACAAACACATATTCACACATTCATACGCCCACACACAACTATAACGGGAACAGGTTCGACTTTGTGATACCAAAGCTGACAATTGAAGTGTTTAAAGCAATGATAATTAAATCAGTTTTATACAATCAAAGCAAGCAATTGAATTCAACTAGCTGGAATAAAGAAATAGAAAATGTTACTGAATGAAAGATAATAATGGTAATGGTAGTGAGGGTCAGAAATTCAATGTCAACCTATTTCAATAGCCATAACATCTCCAGTTCAATTTATAGTACCAAATGATCCACAATATTATTACCATTTAGACATGGATGCATAGAGAATTCAAACAAAAGGGTAACACACAGGTTCTGAACCCCTATATGAGTTAAATATTGTTAATAAAAATGGAAAAGAATTATTAACAAGAACAATACTTTTAATTATGGCACAAACTAATTAGCCCTTCTTAGAAGATCCAACCATAGAAGGTCATCACCCCTTCTATAACAATGCACTGATAATGAGAGAAATTCAGCTATAAATGGAACACACCTACTGATGTTAATCCTATTATGATGGCATGGCAAGATATGTAGCAAATTCCATGAATAAACAGACCATAAAAGGGATATAAAAAGAGACACATATTTGAACCAGTAAGACACTGCCATTCTTTATGGTTCAGATATTTCTTGTTTGTGCTCCTTATTGTAAGATGGATTCCTGATGCCTTTACCCAAGTATTTTTCAAAATTAAATGAGGCAAGATACCTAAGAATTTCAATAAATCCATGTCTTACAAGAAAACTCCGTACACAAAATCATGCCTGCCTCCCTAAGAACTTTGGGGAGAAGATCTTGGGGAGATCTTTTTGCCCTTATTCCAAACCCCCCCAATATTTGCAAGACAAACCAAACAATGTTACTTCCACCCTTAATCTCCCCGTTGACTGATCTGTTTTAGATCTCCCCTTTAAACTCCCCTTTGACCGCTGGGATATAAATCTCCCAACGAATTACCGGCATCCAAACAGAGCCATAGTGAATTTCTTCTCAGAATACCAAAAAATGTCTACAGGTGGGAGTTCCAACCCCAAGCCAGCGGAAAAGATTGAGACTTTTAATGGGGAGAGTACTGCTGCATTGAAGAGGAGAGGAAAGGAATAGGGGTGGCAAAATTGGCCGAACCGAAACCGAGCCGAAACCGAACCGAAAATTCGGTTTCGGTTTGGTTAAACCAAACCGATTCAACTAACACGGCATATCCAAACCGTTTAAGTAAAGAGTAAAAATAAACTTTCTAGAAATCACAGTCCTAAAATAAAAAGACTGCATGAGTCGGTGGTGATTAGTTCACACCACCTATATTATTCAATAGAGTCGTACAAACTAGAGGGCTGCTGACATGAGAAAAGCCATTTGCTGTAGGTGTACTAGTGAAGGAAGGTCCCTTTAATGCATCAATACCAGGACCAGCACTACTCATATGCTGTTGTCTACATTTAATGCTCCAACAACAACAGGAAGACCAATTCTTTTCACAAGAGAAGGACTTGGCAGTGGAGAAATGTGATCATTCACTAAGCTGGACAAAACCACTTCACCCAAATTCTAGGTGGTATTGGGGACAAAAGCGGTTTCAGCACCAAGTGAGGAGGCAAGTGGTTTTCATGCAGATCTTTCACTTTAAAGGGCAATTTCAACACCAAGTGAGTTGGGTTTATCTTCTGAAAGGGGTTTTACAATGGTGTTTGCAGCCATGAGATTCCAAACCCGTTCTTCATATCCAATGAAGATCTCCTCTTCATTAGCAATGTGTGCTACGTGTTTGCCAAGAGAGCCACATGTGCGGGGAGTGTTAAAGTATAAAAGATAAAGGACACCTTTCTCTAACAGCTTTCCCAATCTCCATCCCAGTCAATTTCAAGCCAATCAAATGAATCTAGCACCTCTTCCAAAACGAAGAAAAGCAAGAAGAAGGCAAAATCCACTTTTCAAAAGCACATTGCTAATGAAGAGGAGATGCACATATACTGTTCTTGAAGTGAATAAAATTTAGTGTCATTCACGTTCTTTTGCAGAGAGAGATAGCTTTAACGTTTTTTTATTTTTGAGAGTGCTTGCAAGTAAGGGTGTCAATTTTAGCTCGGGCTCGGAAGCTCGCTGGAGCTCGGCTCGAATCCTTAACAAGCCGAGCCGAGCCGGCTTGTCAGGCTCGTTAAGCTTAACGAGCCGAGCCCAATTTAGGCCAGGCTCGGCTCGTTAAGGCTCGTTATGAATTTAATATTTATATATATATATATATATATATATATATATATATATTATATTAATATATACACTAAAAGGGTTATCCAAGGAGTGAAAGGGGGAGGCAAAATATTTCACTTCATTTTTGGAACCCCATTTGTTACTTGGACCACGCCCCATAGTGTAAAAAAAGTAGTCAAATTACACTAGATAGGGCTGTCCAGGGAAGATGAGGGGTGTGAACTTAATATAACCCGAGCTCGGTAAGGCTCGCGAGCCTGGCCGTGCCTGACCGAGCCGAGCCGAGCCTGGTTCGAGCCCGAGCCGAGCTTTTGAGCTTAACGAGCCGAGCCGAGCCTGGCCAAGCTCGGCTCGGCTCGGGTCGTTTACACCCCTACTTGCAAGCTTTGTATTTCAAGGCTTATTCATCTCTCCCTTATTAAATCCAATAGTGAATTTCTTCTTAGAATACCAAAAAAAAGTCTACAGTTGGGAGTTCCAACCCCAAGCCAGCGGACAAGATAGAGACTTTTAATGGGGAGAGTATTGCTGCATTGAAGAGGGAAGGAAAGGAATAGGGGTGTTAAAATTGGCCGAACCGGAACCGAGCCGAAACCGAACCAAAAATTCGGTTTCGGTTTGGTTAAACCAAACCGATTCAAATTTCGGTTCGGTTCGGTTTGGGGATCAAACCGAACCGAAACCGAATATTTCAATGATTTGGCGGAACCAAACCGAAAATTCTGTTTCGGTTCGGTAAAACGGTTCGGTTTGGTTTGGGGGTCGAACTGAACCGAAACCGAACCATTGCAACTACTATATATATATGAGAAATTTGTTGGTGCGCTTAAGCGCACCATTTTTTTGGTGCGCTTAAGTTGTTATAACGCCTCCCATTCGTTTAAATGTTTGGGTCCCGCTAAAGCGCACCAATGGGAGGCGTTATAACAACTTAAGCGCACCAAAAAAATGGTGCGCTTAAGTGCACCAACACTTCTTTCTCTCTCTCTCTCTCTCTCTCTCTCTCTCTCTATATATATATATATATATATATATATATATATATATACGTGAAGCTGCAGGTTGTACCTGGGCACTCCAGCTTACCCTCAATCAACCTGAACCCGATCCGAGTTCAACCCGACCCAACTCAAGTTTTTAAGCATAGTAGAAAAAAAATATGATTAAAAATGTAGTGTTTTACTCAGGTTGGATTGCCCAAGCCCTCAACCTGAGCCCGATACGAACTCAACCTGGGTTTGGAAAACTCAAGCCGAACCTGAACCCGACACGAATTTTACCAAACCCAACCCAACTTTTGTCGGGTTGCACCCGACCCGAGTTGCACCCCTACTAAAAGTGTACTCTATGTCGCACGCACACATAGGCCCTGTTTGGGTACATCTCAACATTTAATCGAGGTACATTAAGCAAGTTGATTAAGTGAGGTAACCTAGTTGGATTAAGCAAGTTGATTAGAAGAGGTAACCCAAAGAGAATAGTAAAGTAAATTGGATTAGGTAATCCAAAGAGATTAGGAAAGTAGATTGGATTAGGATTATTTCCTGTCAAATTTATCTTGATAGAGAGAAATGTGTTTGAAACAAGGTAAAACTGCCCACAGGGGCATATTGGTCTTTTGCACTTGTATGATGACACATTCCAATCAGCTCTATTTTTTATCCACTCTATGGAAATTTCAGAATTTTTAGGTAATTTCTGAGTCCTTTTTCCGATTTTTATTTGTCAATGGCCCCCCTTTTTAGCTTTTCTTTTCTATAGTGAGGAGTTTGTATTGTTGAGCAAAATATATGGAGCAGGAGTGGCGAACGGGTTGGCTCGGTTTCTACAGAAGTTTATCAACTGGGTACCCTGGTTTTAACATACCTATTGGTGGTCCAATTCATGAGACGACCTGCCCAGAGATCATATATAGTGAGCTTGGTACTCACCCTAGAGGCCCACAAATACGTTCTATAATCTATTCAGAACATATTTTTGGCCATTTTCTGTTTATTTGATCATTTTTTACTACATTTTTCTCAATCAATACTACATTTAACCCGAATTTTTTCCTTCAAGTATCGAATACACTTGAGCTTTTTAAACATATCTTATTATCATGTCTTTTTACAAGTTATTACAACAGGCAAACATTTATCAAACATTTATCAGAAATAGTTACAAATTACACTAGACAAGATCTTCAATGTGAATAACATATGAGTCCCTTCACCCAACAAATATAGAGGGGAAGTTCTTTACGAAGTCTCCTGCTGAATCCGCCAAACCCGAAGGCTTTTCCTTAAAACCATGGCCTTCGCTTTCCTCGTGAATGGTTTCAAGCCTCTTTTCCAAACTCAGCCTTCTTTCAATTGTAATGATACGCGGTGGTGCGGTCTCTAGAGTCTGCCTAGTTGTGCTTAAGGATTTGGAGGACATCTGGTCTTGATATATGAGCTTTTGTTTATAGTAATTCTCTTGTTGTTGTAGTGCAAAGAGAAGGAGAGAGGAGATTTATAAGGAAGACAAGAAATGTTGTATTGCTAGAAGGGGATGCTTGTAGCCTAGGATAGTAGCCCACTTGGTCTCGTTTATCTCTCTTTGAATCGTATCTTTGATTTGATTCTCTTCTTTGCTTAAGCATTTAGCTATAAACAAAGCCACACCTCTATGGTAAAAAAAACATGACAAAAATGCCCTGCCATGTTTTCTTAAAAGGGATAGAGTCTTGGTTGAAGGATTAGATATAAATATTTCTTACCTTCCCCTCAATTTGATCAAGTAATCGTTATGTTTTATATTGGAGAATTTGAATGAGCATCTAAAAAGGCATGGGAGCCACATGACACTATCCTTTACCCATATTTTGATAGAAGGAATCCTTCTTTTGTTAAGTTGGATGATAATGGAGAATTTTGATTCTTCTACTCACAAAGGACTAAGTTGATAAGACTCTGACCTTACACAACATGCGCGGTTTCTCTCGCTATTGAAGCAGCGTCATCACAGTCATATGAGGCCTGTTATAGATGTGTCACTTTAAAAAAGTTTGTCACAAATGGCCTAATGGCCTCAAAATTTCTCAAGGGGATGGTAGTTCGAATCCACTAAGATCCTCAACTTTGCAATCTATTTTTTTTCAACACAAATGCGCGAGTACAAAAAGATTTAGGGGTGTTTACATATGAATTTATAAGTAGTACACATAAAGAAGTGTTGGCGTATTTGCATGGTCTAATGAAGATTGTAGGGGTGTTGATGCCAAGCGTCGACATGCAAAAGGGAGGATTAGAGATAGGGTATAGATCTCCCAATTGAATCTCAGTGTTCTCTCGGGAGAGTGTGGATTTTCAGTCTTCATAACTTATTGTCCTCAATGCATATGCCATGAGATTGATAAAGATACCCATTTGAAAAGTAACTATTTTTATATAAAATAATATTTACATAATAATTTAGAAAACGATACATGTCTGGTGATTGTCATGTGATGATCTTCACCAATGGTCACAATCAGAGCATCACGGATCTCTGATCGAGGGCTAACGACCACATGATCTAACATCTAAATGATTCATTTATTGGTACCCATCGTCTGTAGGTCATGGCCCAAACGTCTGAAGAAGATGATCAAATCCAGCCGATCTATTTGGCTTAAACTTGAGGTTGACTTAAACAACACAAAGTATTGAAAATATTATTGCAGGATGTATCATGCAATGAGATCCAAGTCATTAATTTTTGTGTTCCCACCTTGGTAGGCCATTGGCCAAAAATTTTATCAAGAAAATGACCCGAACCCCCAACCGTACCGGTCGTAGATAGGACGTGGCCGAAAAGTTTCTCAAGAAGATTATCCTAGCCTGGTGTAAAAGGACTGGCCCAGAGAGGTTCAAAACATTACTAAACACCTCAAACGGTCTGGAATATTACTATGAAATGGATCATATAGTGGCCTCACTTATTTTGATGATCCAATCTATCCATTTAGTTCTCCCCATTGTAGATATGCCATGACCCAAAAATGTTCTTGAGAAATTAAATGGCCTTAGCACTCTGATCTACATGTTGTAAAATATGCTAGTCAAAAAAGTTATATCCCTTACTATAGGGGTCAATGGAACCCTGGAAATTGAATATTCCCCTTAGTTTACGTTATAACAATTGAAATTAATTCGAGGGTAAATCAATTTGGAGTCATTACACTACTCTAAAATGTTTTGCCCCTACCATTTACCAAAACCTAAGGATAAATATAGAGAAGATTCTTAGGATTAAAAAGTAATAAAAATGATTCTTAGAAGTATGTGCCTAGCCATTTTGATCATATAATTGTTACAATAGAGGAATCCACTTTATCTTTACGCTCTATTCAACTTTTTTTTAGGGGTCGTACAAATTGAGGGAATGATGTGTCAAAAAAGAAGAAGAGAAGAATATGTTTAGTTGTTTGAGGAAAAGGAAAGGAAAAGAAATCCTTATTCTTCTACACCTTGAGGAATTTTCTCACTTTGGGAGGTTTCATTAGGACCAAGGATTGGTGAGTCAAATGTAATGCACTCTTGGGTTTGGAAAGTTGGGTTTCTAGTTGGAGGTTTTGGCAAATTTTCCATTTCTCTAGCCGGGCTTAAGATTTGATCAACTTTCTCATAATCACTAGGGTGTTCCATCTCAAATATGGTAAGGGTGGGGCTTAGATTGGGTCAACTTGCACATAATCACTAGGGTCTTCCATCTCGTTTATGGTGAGGGTCCTAGCTCGAGACTAGTAATTGGAAAAATTGCAAATGGGGGACACCAAAATATGAGAATTGCCAATGGGGGACATTGTTTTGAAAAATTATAGATGGAAGTCGAAAACGGAATTTGCGAGAAAACCTGACCAAAATGCCCCTATTGGTTATCAAGTCTAAAAAGGGGTTATCAAGTTCAAAAAGGGGTTATCAACTGGTTAACAGGTCTAAATATAATTTAACAACTCTAATCTAAACAGGTTTATCAAATCTCATCCGGGGATATCAAGTTCTCAGCAGGGTTATTGAGTCTCCTAAGAGGTTATCAAGTACGAAAACAGGGACTAACAAGTTCATAAGACTTGATAACCCATGTTTAGACTTGATAAAATAATATATCCATATCCATTAAAATCAGCCTTAAAATCTTCACAAAACAAAACGCCATAATCTCTTCCCCTTCACAACATCTTACCTCTTCAAACCCACCAAAAAAGTGGCCACAAGGGGTTTGATTTTTATGCGAGTCTTTCAGGTGCCCAAAGCTAAAACTACCCACATGTACATTCACTTTTCCTTTGTCCTAATTCATCTTATTTTTAATATTTTGCCTCTCTTTTTTTCTTTGTCATTTTATGTGGGATTTGCAAGGGACCGTTGCAAAAGGCATTTTGCCCCAAGCTATTGCATGTGAGAGCAGCCACCTCAGATGAATGAATTGAATAAGACAAAATCTGAGCATGTGTGGCTGCTCGCACATGCAACAGCCCAGGCGTGAAATGTGCGATGGTCCCTAAATATGAAACATACTCTTTTGTTTAACATGGTGGGAGGGGTAATTTTGCCATTTTCATGGAGAAAATGCCAAAAATCAAGAGAAAGACTTCTAGTGTGTTAAGAGGCTAATTGTTCAGTTACACTCTTGGTCCCCAACTCCATTATTCTTTATGGGGACACTTATTTATGAAATATACTCTTTCATGATCGAAAGATATATCTTTTTGGGTGCCATAAACATGATTCGGCCATGTGTACCAAAAATATACCTTTTTGGGGTGAGTTTCCGAAAACAAAGGAAGATAGAAAGATACATAATATTTTAGGATTTGAAGAGATTTTTTAGCTGAGAATTTTCCTTGGATTCTTGTCATTGTCATTGTCATTGTGTTTCACTTTTAAACACAAACTTCCTACGGTTTTACTTGTGAAGATGAAAAGTCTTATAAATGATGTCCCTTTATCATGTAGCAAGAAAATGAATAGCAATGCTGTGACGGTGTGATCTTCACAATGAGATAATGGACTTGATCCTAAAGAGATTAAATCTAAAAGATCACGTCCTTCTAGGTGCAGTTTGTGTCTCGTGGAGATTGTCTGTAGCAGAGAAACGCAAAGTCCCTCTTCTAATGGTCATAGGAAGAACATGGTCGGTGCATGGTTTGGAGTGGTTCTACAGTATTTCTGATGGAAAGGTTTTCAAGTTACATACGTTACATACTCCATGTGCTCGCATCGGAATGTGTAGTGGCTCTTTTGAAGGATGGTTGATAATAGATTTAGATGGTGGAAAATTTCTTTTCAATCCATTCTCAAGAACCCAAATCCCACTTCCGACACTTCACAAGATTCGGTTACTAAAGAACATATCTTTCCAGCAATTATTAACATGACTATTTGTCACGCCCCAAACCCCACCCTGGTCGTAGGACATGACAGCGCCGTACACATCCAAGACGAATCCCACAAATGTACAAGGCTACAAAGCAATAACAGAAATAAAACTGGCATTCATAACTAAAATAGCAAGATCTTAATAACTGCGGACCCATCACAGTCAAATCAATCTCAGCTCTCCCCTGAGTCAAAGTAAAATGAATTAATAAAGTCTTTACATACTATTCAAGTACTCACTTTCTAATAAACTGAAATAACTAAACTAAATCTCTGAGTCCAAATTCAAAGCTAAGCGTCATGTTCCTCGTTATCTTCACGAGGGCCAAGACTTGAAAAATATTAAATAACCACAGTCAGCTGATAAGCTCAGTACATAATAAAGCACTACTCTAAGCATAGTCAAACATGTCAGGATTCAATAGGGTCAGATAGTCAAAGTCAAAACTGAGTTCAAAGGTCTTAACTGATTCATTATGCATAAACAGTTATAAGTGCATGTCAAATATGGTTCTAAATTCCAAATCTTAGTTCGAATCAAAGTCGGAGATTTCAGAGTTCATGTACAGAAGGTTCAGAGTTCAAATACACTTCAGAGTCATTAGCATGGTTCAGAAAACAGGTTATTGCTTATACACCCACAGTCCACAATGTTTGGAATCAGTTCCTGAAGTTCAGATACAACTCGACAGGGCCAAGGTTTTATCCCACTGACGGGCCAGAACTTCCAGCATACTACCCCACGTGGGTCCAGAGTTGCCAACTGTTTTACCCCCATATGGCAGGGTTCAAAAATTATCCAAGCCTCCACATAAGTGTTCAAAATATTCAAGGTTCATATTCAAATGGTTCAGAATATTCAAAGTTCAAACTAATAGTTCACAGGTTCAGAGTTCAAAACAGATGTTCATAACAGTATTTCAGAAAATTTATTTCAAAGGTTCAGAAGAGTAACAGTAGGTGAAACAAAATAGCATAATGGACTCAAAGCTAATTTAGAAGTTCAAAGTATCAATACAAGTTTCTAAAGTCAATACCGATTCAAATGAGAAGGGTTTATAATACCCAAAGTCGTACGTTATTACGTACCTCAAAGAAGTTCTATTCCTTTCTTAATTCGGACTACGATTCAATATCCTGATCTGAACACAACATAAGTGAAGAATAAGGGCCCATTTGAATAAGCTATGAATTTTTGAAGTTTTGAAAAAATTATTGCGTCGGTCGTCCGAGGATCCATCTGTCGCCAAACTTGGTACTCACGGACGTCCGCCCCACGCGCGGACCCAGATTTCTTCTAAACGCGATTTCCACCGTTTTTTGTCACTAAAACGGCTATAACTTCTTCGTTTGGGGTTCAAAACGCACGAGGTCGGATCCGATGGATTCGTATCGACGAGAGGAATACATTAAATCCGATTTCACGCTCCGAATTCATATGCATAATTTAAGAAAGAAATCATCAAAGATTCTACGTCGAATCTCTAAAGTTCTAATTTTTGAATTCAGATTCAAATATATTCATTTTGAGTTCGTTGGAATCGTAATTCAATATCGGATCCAAGAAACTCAAGATCAACCCAAAGATTCTTATTTCTAATTCATATTAATCAAAGATCTTATTTCTTTTCTCTTTTCAAACCCTTGTTTTAGGATTTCTAACTATCCAAATCTTTCATAGTTCATAGATCTTACCTGGACTCGTAGGTTCGACTCCGAAATCGCAATCTCCTCAGTCTTCTCCTTCTCTTTCTCCAATTTCTTTCTCTAGGGATTAAACAAAACGTTTAGGGTTTATTTATCCATAAAAAGATGTATTTATAGGCTTTATTAGGAAGCTCTAATCAAAGTTAATTTCAAACGGACAAAAACGCCCATCTTTTAAAGAGGGGGACGGAAATTTAAGTGGGGGGTATTTTGGGTATTCACATTCTACCCTCCTTACAAAATTTCATCCTCAAAATTTACTTATCACGTACCTGAGTTCTCAAACAGAAATGGATATTTCAATTTCATTTTCTCTTCCAGCTCCCAGGTGGCTTCACGTTCTGAGTGATTCCGCCATTGAACTTTCACATATGAAATAGTACTTCGCCGGGGAACTTGGTCCTTATGATCCACAATATGAATAGGTTGTTCTTCAAATGACAGATCTTCTCTCAGATTCAGAGGTTCTAATTCAATCACATGATTCGGATTCGGTATGCACTTTCGTAACATAGACACATGAAACACATTGTGCACTCCAGACAATGATGGAGGTAAAGCCAATCGATAAGCCACTTTTTCAATCTCTTCTAATATTCCATATGGTCCCACAAATCTTGGGCTGAGTTTTCCTCAAACCCCAAACCCCATCACTCCCTTGGTGAGTGACACTTTCAGAAGTACCTTATCTCCGATCTGAAATTTCAATTCTCTTCGTCTGACATCTGCGAAGCTCTTTTGCCGGCTCTGTGCCGTGCGGAGATGTTCCCTAATCAAATGGATTTTGTCCACTGCTTGCTGAACCAAATCCGGGCCTAAGAGTTTTCTTTCAGCCACATCATCCCAGCATATGGGTGATCTACATCTCCTTCCCTAAAGGGCTTCAAAAGGTGCCATCTTAATACTGGCCTGATAACTTTTATTGTAGAAGAATTCAATCAAGGGAAAATGGTCATCCCAAGATCCTTTCAAATCCATAACACAACCCCTGTGGATATCTTCTAAAATTTGAATAGTTCTTTCAGATTGTCCATCTGTTTCAAGATGGAAAGCTGTACTGAATTTAAGGGAAGATCCCATTGTTGAATGTAAGCTATTCCAAGATTGAGATACAAAACGAGTGTCTCTATCTGATATAATGGTTTTAGGCACATCATGATACTTTATTATCTGATCAACATATAACCGGGCCAACCTTTCAGGTGTCAACCCAGTTTTAATAGTTATGAAATGAGCTGTCTTTATCAATCTGTCCACAATTACCCATGCATAATCATTGCCTGAGGGAGTACGAGGTAGAGCTGACACAAAATCCACTGTAATCTCCTCCCACTTCCATTCTGGGATGGGAAGTGGTTGCAATGTTCCGGGTGGTCTCTGATGTTCTGCCTTAATCACCTGACAAGTCAGGCACTGAGATACATACTGAGCTATTTCTCTTTTCATATTATTCCACCAGAAATTTTCTTTCAAGTCCTTATACATTTTTGTACCTCCAGGGTGTACAAAGTAATGCAAACTGTGCGCTTCCTTCAAAATTTTATTTTTCAAAACAGAGTCATTCGGAACACAAATGCAGTTACCAAACATCAGGGTACCGTCATTGTGAGTTCGGAATTCAGATTCAAATCCTTCTTCTAACTTATTTCTGATTTTACAAAGTTCTGGGTCAGATTCTTAAGCTATTTTGATTCTTCCTTACAATGTGGGCCGTACTTGGAGTGCTGTCATCAGAACCCCAAAGTTTGGACCACGAATTTCTATTTCTGATCTTCGGAGGTCTTCTAAGATATACTTCTGAGAAGTGATCAAAGTTGCCAAATTCACAGACAACTTCTGACTTAGAGCATCAGCTACCAACATTAGCCTTACTAGGGTGATAGCTTATGGTCAAGTCGCAATCCTTCAACAGTTCTAGCCAACGCCTTTGTCTCATGTTCAATTCTTTCTGAGTAAAGATATACTTCAGACTCTTATGATCAGTGAAGATTTCACAAGGTTCTCCATACAGATAATGCCTCCAAATTTTCAAGGCGAACACAACCACTGCCAATTCCAAATCATGACTTGGATAATTTTCTTCATACGGTTTCAACTGGCGTGAAGCATACACAATCACTTTGCCATTCTGCATCAACACACAGCCTAAGCCTTTCTTCGAGGCATCACTGTAAATCACAAATCCCATTCCGCCAACAGGCAAAGTTAGGATGGGAGCAGAAACTAGCCTCTTTTTCAATTCTTGAAAGCTCTTTTCACAGTCTTCAGACCAAACAAATTTTGTCCCTTTCCATGTCAAACAGGTCAACGAGGCAGCCAAACGTGAAAAGTTCTGAACGAAACGGCTGTAGTATCCCGTCAATCCCAGAAAACTACAAATTTCAGGAACATTATTTGGCCTATTCCATAATGTTACTGCCTAATCTTGTTTGGGTCTACTAAGACACCGTCTGTAGAGACCTCATGACCCCAAAAAGAGATTAAGTCAAGCCAGAATTCACATTTCTTCAGTTTTCCATAAAGCTTCTCTTTTCTTAAGGTTTCTAAGACTTCTAGAATATATCAGAATGTCGTCAATGAACACAACCACAAATTGGTCTAATAATGGTTTGAATATCCTATTCATTAGGTCCATAAAAGCTGCCTGGGCATTGGTTAAACCAAATGGCATAACAAGAAACTCATAATGGCTATACCAAGTACGGAAGGCCATTTTTGGAATGTCTTCTGATTTGATTCTCAACTGATGATATTCCGATCGAAAATCGATCTTGGAAAACACACATGCCCCTTACAATTGATCAAACAAATCATCTATCCGTGGAAGCGGATATTTATTCTTTATGGTAACCTTGTTTAACTCCCTGTAATCTATACATAATCTCATACTTTCATCTTTCTTCTTAACAAACAACACTGGTGCTCCCCATGGTGAAACACTGGGTCGCACAAAACCCTTCTCTAAGAGTTCTTCCAACTGATTTTTCAATTCTTTCATTTCTAAAGGTGCCATACGATACGGGGCCTTAGAAATAGGCGCCGTTCCAGGAGCTAGGTCAACAGTAAATTCAACTTCTCTATTCGGAGGTAGACCTGGAAGGTCTTTGGGAAACACATCTGCAAATTTTCTAACTATAGGGACGTTCTCAATCTTCCTATCATTATCATTAACCTCAACTACTGAGGCCAAGAAAGCTTTACAACCTTGTCTAAGGAGTCGACAAACTTGTATAGCAGACAAAACTATAGGAGTCGAGTGAGCTCCACTCCCTTCAAAACAAAACTTCTCTTCTCCCAGAATTTCAAAAGTCACTACTTTCTTATTGCAATCTACTAAAGCATGATGGGTAGATAACCAGTCCATACCCAAAATCACATCGAAATCGGACAACTACAGCAAGATAAGATCTGCTAACAGTTCTCTATTTCCATTTCTGACAGGACACATCTTACTAATTCGGTTAGTCAAAATTTCTTTTCCTACTGGGGTACTAACACACAGATCATAATCAAGAGGTGAAGTAGGTAAACAGTATAGTGTAGCAAAAGCAGATGAAACAAACGAGTGTGTAGCACCAGAGTCAAATAATGCATGACCAAAATAGGATGCTATAGGCAGAGTACCTGATACTATTGTGCCAGCAACCTGAGCGTCTTGATGAGTAAGAGCATAAGCTCGACCCGAAACACGAGGTCTTTCATTTCTTTGTTGCCATTGAGAATTAACAGGTGCAGCTCTACTCTGAATAGTCTGAGTCTGAACTGTCTGAGCTCGAACAGTAGGCGTCCCCTAAACTGATTGGGCATCTCCTGCCAGATGAGGACACTCTGCAATTCTGTAGCCTATTTCGCCACATCGGAAACAAGCCCCAGTATTCCACCTACAAGTCTTAGTATTGTGGTTCATTCCACAACGTTCACATTTAGGGGCAACTGGTCTATTCGATGCTGACTTATTCTGATAGCCCCCACGATTTCCTTGCTTTCCTCTAGGCTCTTTGAAAGAAGGAGGTTTGGGAGCTTGCTGACTCGGGGTTGATCCCCTAGGAGCTTGTCCTTTATTTTCACCTTCTCTATTTCTTTTCTTCTGATTAGCTTGAGCATAGGCTCTAGCTTCCTTATGAACTGCTTCAAGTTTCTTAGCCATTTCCACCAGTTCTTCATATGATTCAGGGGCAGTAGATCCAGCAATCCCCTTCTTCAAATACATAGCCAATCCAAATTCGAATTTATTTCCCTTTGCTTCGTCGTCAGGTACCAAAGAAGGTACAAAACGAGCCAGCCTATTAAATCCCGCTTCATAGTCATCCACGGTCATATCTCCTTGCACCAACTGGGTAAATTCCTAATGCATACGGTACAAAGTAATGCGAGGAAAGAATCTCGCAAGAAACTCGGTGCAAAACGTCGCCCAAGTGAATGGTCCCCAATGGTGCTCATATTTTATTTGGATTCCCTTCCACCAATGAAGGGCTCTCCCTTCCAAAATGTAGGTGGCATATTTCACCCTGTCTTCATTTCTATTACAGTTCATTGCCTCAAAGGCCTTTTCAGCATTCTCTAGCCAAGACTCGGCATCATCTGCCGGAGTCGATTCCTTAAAAACTTTCGGTGAAAGCCTCATAAATTCAGAAATTCCAAATACTTGATGTGGCTGTCTTGCCACTGGTGGTACTTGAACTTGTGGTTGTTGCTGCTGAGGTTGCTGACATTGTTGATGTGCCAATCCAATCATGGCTCTCATGCAATTCCTCATTTCAGTTCTTTCTTGTTCAATATTATCTTGAGGCGGAGGTACCCCAGGATTCTCATTCCGTGCTTGACATCCTTGAACTAGAGGATTCTAAACCACTTGCTCTTCTTGAACACCTTGGTTCTGATTTTTCTGAATCTTTGGCACTCCTTGAGCCACATTCTTATTTCCCTCTATAATGTCATGGAGGGCTCTGGTACGATTGACTCGAGTTCCACGACCACCACGTCCTCCTCAAGTTGTCATAATCCTAAATCCAATCCAATAGAATGCTTGATCAGTAACTATCTAGAATATAGCTACATACATATATTGTATTCATATAATAATACAAAATATTCTCATTTGGAGCCAATATCTATCCATCATATATTCTCATGATTGTTACCCAATCACAAACTCGAATGCTTCTCAAGCGTCCCCAGGTGCATTTGAATTTATAATTAGGATCTGATCGCGCGACTGATTAATTTGTTGTCAGGTATCCCCGATACACACAAACCTATCAAGGACTTCCTAATTGCTCCTTATCTAAATCCCCAATTCTCACAGTCAAAGTTCTTTGTTCAGATATTTCTACCTAGGACCTAAAGCCTAAGCTTTGATACCACTTTTCTGTCACGCCCCAAACCCCACGCTGGGCGTAGGACATGACAGCGTCGTACACCTGCAAGACGAATCCCACAAATGTACAAGGCTACAAACCAATAACAGAAATAAAATTGGCATTCATAACTAAAATATCAAGATCTTAATAACTGTGGACCCATCACAGTCAGATCAATCTCATCTCTCCCCTGAGTCAAAGTAAAATAAATTAATAAAGTCTTTACATACTATTCAAGTACTCACTTTCTAATAAACTGAAATAACTAAACTAAATCTCTGAGTTCAAATCCAAAGCTAAGCGTCTTGTTCCTCGTTATCTTCACGAGGGCCAAGACCTGAAAATATTAAATAACCACAGTCAGTTGATAAGCTCAGTACATAATAAAACACTACTCTAAGCACAGTCAAACATGTCAGGATTCAATAGGGTCAGATAGTCAATGTCAAAACTGAGTTCAAAGGTCTTAACTGATTCATTAGGCATAAACACTTATAAGTGCATGTCAAATATGGTTCTAAATTCCAAATCTTAGTTCGGATCAAAGTCTGAGATTTCAGAGTTCATGCATAGAAGGTTCAGAGTTCAAATACACTTCAGAGTCATTGGCATGGTTCAGAAGACATGCTATTATTTATATACCGACAGTCCACGGTGTTCGAAATCAGTTCCTGAACTTCAGATACATGTCGACAGGGCCAGCGTTTTATCCCACTGACAGGCCAAAAGTTCGAGTGTACTACCCCCACGGTGGGTCCAGAGTTGCAAAATGTTTTACCCCCATATGGCAGGGTCCAGAAATTATCCAAGCCTCCACAAAATGGTTCAGAATATTCAAAGTTCAAACTAATAGTTCACAGGTTTAGAGTTCAAAACAGATGTTCATAACAGTATTTCAGAACAGTTATTTCAAAGGTTCAGAAGAGTAACAGTAGGTGAAACAAAATAGCATGATGGACTCAAAGTTAATTCAAAAGTTCAAAGTATCAATATAGGTTTCTAAAGTCAATACTGATTCAAATGAGAAGGGTTTATAATACCCAAAGTAGTACGTTATTACGTACCTCAAAGAAGTTCGATTCCTTTCTTAATTCAGACTACAATTCAATATCCTGATCTGAACAGAAAATAAGTGACAAATAAGGGCCCAAATGAATAAGTTATGAATTTCCGAAGTTTTGAAAAAATTGTCGCGCCAGTCGTCTGAGAATTACGGATGTCCGAGGATCCATCTGTCACCAAACTTGGTACTCATGGACGTCAACTATTTTTCGGACGTCCGCCCCACGCGCGGACCCAGAACTCTTCTAAATGCGATTTTCCACCGTTTTGTCACTAAAACGGCCATAACTCCTTCATTTGGGGTTCAAAATGCACGAGGTCGGATCCGATGGATTCGTATCGGCGAGAGGAATCCATTAAATCAATTCATATGCATAATTTAAGAAAGAAATCATTAAAGATTCTACGTCGAATCTCCAAAGTTCTAATTTTTGAATTTAGATTCAAATATATTGATTTTGAGTTCGTTGGAATCGTAATTCAATATCGAATCCAAGAAACCCAAGATCAACCCAAAGATTCTTATTTCTAATTCATATTTATCAAAGATCCTATTTCTTTTCTCTTTTCAAACCCTTGTTTTAGGATTTCTAACTATCAAAATCTTTCATTGTTCGTAGATCTTACCTAGACCCGTGGCTTCGACTCCAAAATCGCGATCTCCTCGGTCTTCTCCTTCTCTTTCTCCAATTTCTTTCTCTAGGGCTTAAACAAAACGTTTAGGGTTTGTTTATCCATAAAAAGATGTATTTATAGGCTTTATTAGGAAGCCCTAATCAGAGTTAATTTCAAACGGACAAAAACGCCCATCTTTTAAAAAGGGGGATGAAAATTTAAGTGGGGGTATTTTGGGTATTTACACTATTTTATCATCGGCCCCTACTTTAGACAATAACAATAAGATCATCAACTACAATGAATGTGTGATTGTAGTCATTTATGACCATTCAAAGTTAGGTTTCTATAGATTAGGTGATGAAACGTGCAGTCTATTAAGTTTATAATATTGAAGATCTCATTTTTTAAGGTAAGTTATATATCCTAACTAAAAAAAGGGGAGCTCATAGTTTGGGAGTTAAATCCCAAACCTAAAGGCATAAGATGGAGAATGCAGTGCCCAGTGGTAGACATTCCCAATGACTAGATGGAAATGAAGTTAGTAGTCTGATGGAGAATTATTGACGATTGGAAGAATTTGGATTAATTTTTACATAGATGATAATCTATACGTTTATCACACAACTAATCAGGAGTTTAGAGTGTTTAAGCTAGATTGAACTGGTGGTTAATGGAGTTGGGCTAAGGTCGAAAGCTTGGGTGATCGCATTCTATTTATCAGTTATAGGGGCTGTAAATCTCTCACTGCTATTGACTTCGATTTTTGGGGCCTGAAAGGAAATTACATCTATTTTCCACACTACAATCCACAAACTGAATGTGATGATTTGTGTGTTTTCAACTTAGAGGATGGGAAGATAGATGTTTGTTTTCAAATTGATTCAGACCATACAAACCATAAGGTTGAAGTCATTTGGGTTACACAAAATCAATTGTGAGGAGAATTGTAACTGTCATTTCATTATTTTCTTTAGTGAAATGAAATGACAGTCATTTGGGTTACAAAAGATCGAGAGCGCGCACGCTCTCGATCTCGATCTCTCGGAAACCCTCTCCATCTTGCAGCTCGTCTCTCTCAATGCCCTCCGGTCTCCCTTTTCTCTACCTTGGTCCTACTATTCCCCACCCAAATTCCCTTTTCTTTTCCCACTTTCCCAACCCCTACCTTTCTAACTCACAACTCCCTTCTTACCTACTTGTGTGCTGCCCTCTTTTGAGATTTCCCTCCTATGCTAATGATATTCACCATACACATTCAAGGAGTTGAAAATCCCAGTCTCTCCACAACTTCTCCGCGCATCTCTTGAAACCGGCCAACGAAGTTCCAGAAGCAGAATGGATGCCAATTCAAGGTACGTAGCTTTTTTCCTATCCGTCGATGCACCATTTTTAACCATTCTATAATTTAATTACTGTCATTGGGTCGAGAGATTCTTTAACCATTTTAGTACAATGTTTCATCTTGGTAGAAAAATGGTAGAATGACGAGAGATTCTTTAACAATTTGAGTACATGAACACATTTGAGTACATGTTTTACCTTATTAGAAAAGTAGTAGAATGACATAAATCATAAGCTGTGGAGGGTTAGATCAATGCCCTACCTCACAACTATCTTACTATTTTTCATTTGAATAGATGTTTACAACACCTGGGATGTGAATTTTCATGAAATATTCTTCCCAATCGATGCACTTGGGTTCGAAACAAAACATCTCATCTACCACACCATTATCTTTCATTGCCACCCTCAACTTCTCTGAGTTCAAGTCGTCGAATCTGCACAACATCTTAGGATCTTTAAACATATAAATAATAATTAATTTAATTAATTTAATTTTCATATAATCTTATATTCAAATGGTTTTAATTTTTAATATGATTACTTGCAAATAATGGCTGTAATAGTCATGGAAATTATATAGTTAACATCTCTGAAAGAGGCATTAATATCACATTTTCCAATAAGTTTAAATCAAAGTTATCTTATTTACAAATAAGAACTAATTTTGGTGGCATCCAAAGAAGCCTAAGATAGTTAGAACCACATTTGTCACGCATTTATGTATTCAATAATCTTGAATTAAGATATTGTTAATAGAACGGAAGGAATCTTTGATTGAAAAGTGGATATTTTTAATATGCATTTTGGTCTTCTAAAGGTATGTTATAGCTATGTTGTCATTTTTTCATTTTTATCTACATTAATATCATATTTATTTTATCTATTTTTAATTTTTTACTACCCTAAAATTTGATATTTTTAAATTTTTTTTGTTATTTTATCAGAAAAACATACATTTTTATGGAGATGATTGTTTAGTTCCCTTGTTTTGATATCGGCAACCTTTTCCTTTTTTCCCCTTCTATTACCGGCTATTGATAGCTTTTCGTATGAGTTTGGATTAGAGGAATCAAGAATCATTGAAATCAAATTCCAATCCTATTCCAATTTTTCTAGTAAAGGGAATATCAATTCTGATTCTACTCTATCGGTATGCATTAGAATCAAGGATCGGATTTTCTCTCTAAAATTAGTTGTCTAGAGAAAGAAAAAGAGAGACCTGCAAATTTGAGGGCAAGGGTATCTCATCTTCCACACATTACTATTTTCATAGCTAGCTTAAGTTGTGTTTGTTAACTATTCTCATCTTCTATATCTGAAACCTCAGAATCACTTTAATAGATTTTGCATTCTTCAGATTGGTTTTATAAACGAAATCACATTTGTAACTCATATATTAGGATCACATTTTCTTGGGGATGGAGGTGTTGTCATGTGAAAAATAATTCCATAGGAGAAACAAAGTGACTACTCCATTTCACTCCCAAAAGTTGGTCAAAATGTGCTTATGGAATGCAAAAATTGACCTCATTCTTTTTTATACCAAAACCCAATTTTCAAATATTCTTTTATTTAAAACTCCAGAATTAGATAATCACTCTAGAAATTTTTTCGCAAACATACCTTTTAATAATATCTTAATTATTGACATATGCAAGAGGGAGTAGACATGCCTTCCTTTGAAAAAGAAGTACGCTTTGTATATATCTATCTGACGCATGATGGAGTTGTACTTTCCACTAAGTTCGCTATATAGATGATGGAAAATCTGGCAAAATACTGCATTCACTAATCCCAAGGCCTAAATAGAAGAATCCACAAAAAAATAGAGGTTAAGTGACCATTAGCATGGAGATTATTATTATTATTATTATTTGAATGGAAAGGAATTTCATTAAATGAAGAAAAGAAAAGAAAAGAGGAAAACCTAGCGACCGGGATGGTCAATACAAAGGATGAGAAACCAAATAGAATGGAAGAATGGTACCCCTCAAGGGGGGAGAGAATCATAAATCACTGGAGCTTCCTTAATTATCACAACTTCCCTGACTAGTCTATTTGCCTTATTATTAGTCGATCTTTTAACATGGTGGAAGACTATTGAAGATCTCACCACTCAGTCCATAATCTCATCTATCTAACGGGTGGACCACCAAGGATGGGAGAGGCTCCCCTTCAACTATTTAATGACATTTTTGGGACTCTCCTTCTTCTATGACTTTATCACAGATGTTTGGCTCAATTAATCTAATGCCTTGATGAACTACTCTAACCTCTGCCTCATTGGAGATGGTGGTCCTAATAAGGCCTGAGAAAGCCCATTTCGTTATTCTACCTTCATCTCTTAGGAGACCTACTCCAGCCAGCCCTAGATTCCCCAAACTTGATCAGCCAAAATTCAGCTTTAGATAGCTATGGCTAGGAGGGTCCCAAGCTTGGAGATTATTAGTTTTATTACTATTATCATCACTTCTTACTCAATTTTCCAATTATACACATGAGCCAAGTACAATTGAAGAGATTGTAAAGGGGCACCAGATGAAATTCAAATAAGAAATATGAGACCACTCCATATTGTTGGTCACTTCATTCTCGACAATATACATGTGAATGTCATAGAAACTGCTCAAAGGGTCGGGGCCCTACCGAATGTGAGCCATGAGCCAAAACATGCACTAAGTGGACATCCTAGCATTCACTCGATTGTTAAAATAATGTCATTTACTCATTTTCGTGTACCAAAATCCATTATGGATTGTCCTATCAATGGGTTTTTATTTGACCTAATGGCTAATCAATATTGAGCTCACCTCCTAACATATTCCAGGAAGTGTATGGTGATGATAAACAAAAACCACTAACTTCGATGATATTGCAAGTGAAAAAATAGTGAGAGAGAGAGAGAGAGCTTTTTCTTAATGAAAAACAAAAACAAAACCAGAGGAAGGCATTGAAGCAAAGCTCTTACAACTCTTACATTTGTTTCTAATATTATGTTTAAGTTGGTTTTTTTGCCGATAAATCCCTTTTGAGAAAAATGTTTTGGAATTATTCAATAAAAATATAGAATGGACAGAACGTTCTTTTTGAAAAATGTTTCTTAAAAATCGTCCTAAATACGATACCCGAATTTTTCTTTTGACAAAAATGCCTTTCAATCACTTCTGTAATTATGTTTCTTCCGAAGTGTTTCTCAATATATTAAAACTCATCATGGTAATAAAAAACAAAATAAAAAATCATGCTTTAATAGGCCATTTGGATACATGTATTTCACAACTATGGATTATCAAAACCATGTTTTAGCTTAATGTTTGATAGCTAAAATCATGGATTTTATAATCCAACAACTTGGAATTTAAGTAGAAAATACGGTTTTAGAAATATTTGTCCCATCCAAAGATTTCTAAAACCTGGATGTGTGTGTGTGTGTGTTTTGGCAAGTTTCATTCCTAGCTACAATTTGTTTACTATGGAAGGAACAAAATGCTAGGGTTTTTAAGGGATTCAGTAAGGGAGCCCAGTTCGTGTTCAATATGGTGATTGCTTTAAGTACATCCTGGGTGAAAACATTAGAATGCTTCATATTTGTATCGGCCTATGATCTATGGCATGGTTGGAAAGAGATATGTTGCGCATCTAGTAATGAACCCAAAGTAATCCAAGCTTGGTCCCTTCCTACCTAAGGGATTCTTAAATTGAATTTTGTAGCTTGAGCATGGGGAACCCGGGGCCTTCAGGTGATGGAGGACTGTTGAGAAACGAAGAAGGGAGAGTGATATGGGCATTTAGTGGTCCAATAGGGGCGGCATACACTAATGAGTTGGAAGTTCGTGCCACTCACCAAGGAATTAGGATGCTACAAAACGAAGAAAGTGGAAATTTCCTCCTTAAATGCAGAATTTAATAGTGCTAGTAACAGGAATTTGATTGGTGGTTAAAGAATTTCTACAGAAATGACATCAGATGGTCTTATTCTTTGAAATTATCACACAAGGAGAAGCCATTTCATTGACTTTTACCACACATCTTGGACAGAATTTGTGTTTGGCAACTGTCCAGTGTTGAATTGTTCATAGTCCCCATAGAGTTTATTTCATTGTTAACTGTTGGTGGCTTACCTGTCCTTGAAATGAAAGTTGACTTCATATTTTTTAATGTTTTCAAGAATATATCATTGCAGTCTATTCATGAACAAATTCAAGATGTGAGTGTTGACTGTTAATAACATAGTCGTGGGAATTCAAGTGGATTTCTAGTATTGAAACTCACAAAAGCAGAGTTCTGCCACAGCCTTCATGCTGTTGTTAGAGAGTCATGTGGTTATGAAGCTACTCAGTGATCAGTTCTACCTGGTTCAGCATTTTAGTTTCAAAGCCTGTGGCTGCCTACTGGTTTGCAAAATCGTTTGTTTGTGCTTTTTTTTTTTTTTTTTTTCTCTTTGTTAGGCTAGATCTGTTGGTGGGTTAGCCCATGTGTGGCCCACATCACTCACCCACGTAAGAAGGGAAACGAATTGGGTTTCCTTATTGTAATAGGAAACAAGTTCCGATTGAAAAAAAGGGGCCGTGTGTGTTTGCCGTTTTTAGTAAAAACGGAAAGAATAAAAGGAAAACCCAAATAGTGGGTGTGTGTGTTAGAAAGATAAAAAAAGGGGAAGAGAGAAATAGAGAGAAAGCAAGGGTTTTTTCTTGGTGGCTCTTTTAGAAGGTTTTGTGTGGGATCAAAACTAAGGATTTGGAGCAATTCTTCTTGGAGATTTTCACCACGCCGTTGAATCCTCTCGTTGAGCGGAGACTTCGCGAGGATTTGGGTTTCTTCGACTTGAAGATTGAAGTGGGTATTTTTGGTGAGAAGTGGATTTTGTTGTTCGAAACGAGGTAACCTTTTTAAGTCTCTTGTTTCTTGTAGTTTCTCAAGTTCTGGGTGAAAAACTTGAGAAAGAGACGTCGTATTACTCATTTGATTAGTTGATATTTCGTCGGATTCGCCCCGTGGTTTTTCCCTCTTCGTTGGAGGGTTTTCCACGTAAATCTTTGTGTTCTCTTTTGTGATTGCTCTCTTGATTGTTTGATTATTAAATCCACATATTTATTTGCTTCTTAATTAAAGTGGGTTTTCTTCGGCGAAAAACCTAACAAGTAGTATCAAAGCCTGTTTGGAAGCATAGTTGTTTGTGTGGATTGAGATTGAGAGTTCTACGGGAACCATGATCAAATTGACTGGATCAAATTGGATGGTTTGGAAACCAAGGATGGAGGATATTCTTTATTGTAGGGATTTGTATGAACCCATTGAAGGTGAAAAAGCCAAGCCTACTAGCATGTCTGATACTGATCGGCAAAAATTAAATAGAAAGGTTATCAGACATATTAGGCAATGGTTGGATGACAGTGTGTTCCACCATGTGTCTAATGAAACATCTGCACGTTCTCTTTGGAAGAAGTTGGAGGGGCTTTATGAAAGAAAGACTGTTGGGAATAAAGCTTTCCTAATTAGAAAGCTTGTGAACCTGAAGTTCAAAGAAGGTGGTTCCATTGCAGAGCATTTGAATGAAGTTCAAAGCATAGTGAACCAGTTGTCTTCAATGAAGATGGTGCTAGATAATGAGTTGTAGGCTTTGTTACTTTTGAGGTCGTCACCTGACAGTTGAAAAACTTTGGTGGTTTCACTTAGTAACTCTGCTTCAGATGGTGTACTTAGTATGAGCCAAGTTACTAGTAGCTTGCTCAATAAAGAGACTAGAAGGAAATCAACGGGTACAGACCATGCACATGCTCTTGCCATAGAGAACAGGGGTAGAAGTAAAAGCAGATGGTCAAAATATTATGACAAATCCAGAGAAATGTCGAATTCAAGAGAGAATAAAAAATTCTTCCATTGTGGCAAAGAGGGCCATATAAGGAAGAATTGTTATGGATAGGGAAGGTTATGAAAGTTACTTTGGTAAGGGAACTTGGAAGCTCACCAAAGGTTCACTCATTGTTGCAAAGGAGAAGGTTTGTTGCACATTATACAAGAGTTATGCAAACGTGTCCAAGGATAAGGTAAATGTTACTGAAGACAATTCTCCTAGCTTGTGGCACAAGAGGCTTGCTCACATGAGTGATAAGGAGTTGCAGTTTGGCAAAGAAGGCACTTATTCCATTCATCAAAGGTACGCATCTTGACCCATGTGATCATTGTTTATTTGGTAAACAACATAGGGTCTCTTTTGTTACGTCATCAGAAAGAAAATTTGATATTTTAGACATGGTTTATTCTGATGTGTGTGGTCCCTTTGAGGTGGAATCTCTTGGTGGCAATTGTTATTTTATCACTTTTATTGATAATGCATAGAGGAAAATGTGGGTTTATTTTTTGAAAACAATAGACCAGGTGTTCCAATATTTTCAGAGATTTCATGTCATGGTAGAAAGAGAGACAGAAAAACCTTTGAAGTGCCTCTTTAGTGATAACGGGGGAGAGTATATATCAAACGAGTTTAAAGGTTATTATTCTAAACATGGAATAAGACATGCAAAGATAGTTCTTGGTAATGGGGTGGCAGAGAAAATGAACCGCATTATTAGTGAGATAGTCAAATGCATGGTGAAGATGGCTAAGTTGCCAAAGTCATTTTGGGGTGAAGCACTTCACACTACTTGCTACTTAATTAACAGATCTCCCTTGGCTGCATTGGATTTTGATATTCCAGAAAGAGTGTGGATAGGAAAAGATGTTCCCTACTCTCATTTGAGGGTGTTTGAGTGTAAAGCTTTTGCTCATGTGCCCAAAGAGCAAAGGTTGAAGCTTGATGATAAAGCTACTCCGTTAATATTTGTGGGCTACGGAAGTGAGGAATTTGACTACAGAATATGGGATCTTGAAAAGAAGAAGATAGTTAGAAGCAGAGATGTAGTGTTCCATGAGGACCAGACCTTTGAAGATTTTGAGAGGGTTGAAAAACCTAAGAGTGTGGTTGATGGTATTATTGATCTTACGTCTATTCGTTCTCCATTCAAGTATGTTACATATGAAGGAGAAGTACAAGAAGATGGTAGTGATCATGGATCAGATGTAGGTGGTCATGATACTGTGATAGATCATGAGTAGGGGGAGCAGCCCCCACAGACAGAGATAGTGGAATCTCAGGTTAGAAGATCTATTAGAGAGCATCGGCCATCAACGAGATATCCTACCTCATATTATATATTGGTTACTAGTGAGGGGGAGCCAAAGAGGTTTCAGGAGACACAATCTCATAAAGGCAAAGAACACTGGGCAGTTGTGGAATTGATTTTCAGGAACCGATAGATCCGTGATGTGATCGAAATGCAGTTGGTGCAGTTGAAGAACATTCATACTGATAGGAACCTGTCATATATGATGGCTAAGGTTGTTTCCGAAGGAAAGCTTGAGCTATGCCTAGACATAGCTCGCATGGACTCCAAGTGAGAGTCAAGGTTGGTATCTCCTCTTCATGGGCCTGTAAGGGGAGGTTGTTGGTGGGTCCAGCCCATGTGTGGGCCCACATCACTCACCCACATAAGAAAGGAAACGAATTGGGTTTCCTTATTATAATCGGAAACAAGTTCCAATTGAAAAAAAAGGGGCCGTGTGTGGCCGTTTTTCGTAAAAATGGAAAGAATAAAAGGAAAACCCAAATCATGGGTGTGTGTGAGAAAGGAGAAAAAAGGGGACGAGAGAAATAGAGAGGAAAAGAGGGAAGGGAAGAAGAAGAAGAAGAAGAAGAAGAAGAGGAAGAAAGGCAAGGGTTTTTTCTTGGTGGCTCTTCTAGAGGGTTTTGTGTGGGATCAAAACCAAGGATAGGGATTCTTCTTGGAGATTTTCACCACGCTGTGGGATCCTCTCGTTGCACGGAGACTTCGCGAGGATTTAGGTTTCTTCGACTTGAAGATCGAAGTGGGTATTTTTGGTGAGAAAGTGGGTTTTGTTGTTCGCAACGAGGTAACCCTTTTAATTCTCTTGTTTCTTGTAGTTTCTTAAGTTTTGGGTGAAAAACGTGAGAAAGAGACGTTGTATTACTTATTTGATTAGTGGATATTTCGTCGGATTCGCCCCATGGTTTTTCCCTCTTCGTTGGAGGGTTTTCCACATAGATGTTTGTGTTCTCTTTTGTGATTGCTCTTTTGATTGTTTGATTATTAAATCCACATATTTATTTGCTTCTTAATTAAAGTGGGTTTTCCCAACAAGATCTACTCTCTATTCCTGTGCTAAAATGCCCTCCTTAGGTTTTTTAGGATCTATATTTTTACATGATTTTCCAAGATGTGTTTATAGATAGATCTTTTGAAGGGAGAGCAATTATATTTTATTTGTTCTAGAGCTGTTCTAGGATCTACTTATATCAAGATATATATGTTTCCTATTTTTTCTTATCTTAAATGGTATATCCTTTGCAGTTGGGCTTTTTTATTTTTATTTATTTTTGTTCTATGTTTATACATAGATCTAAAGTTAAAATGCATTAGTAGTCATTAGAATGTCCAACTAATTTTAGTAACCGATAATATTTAAAAAATTAAACATTAAAAACCATAACCGGTCTGACTTCAACGGTGCATCCAAACAGCATAATAAAAATCCTTGGAAAATATAGGATGTTATCTAACACGATATTTTAAAATTGAGGTTTAAATCAGGATTTCTTCAATCCTACAATTTGAAGAAACGTAGGATTTTAAAATGTGCTATCTAAACGTGCCCTTAGAGTTATTCATAGGTAATTCTTCCAAAAAACGTTTAATATATTAACATAAGTAGCATTTAGGGACTTACTGAAAATAATTTTTGAGAAGTTAAATTTTTGGGAAAAATACAGATACACCCCCTCAACTATGGCCAAATTTTCCACTTCTAACCCCGTGGTATCAAAGGTGTAATTCCACTTCGAACCCCGTGGTATTGAAGGTACCAAAGACACTTCTTTAGTTTTCAATATAACTTGTTACGTGACGGGGTGGGTGGGAATGAAGAAATTGTCAGGGGGTATCTTTGATGAATTTTGAACTATAGGGTAAAAAGTCAGGAGGTCTACTTAAAAATGTCAGAAAGTTGAGGGGGTGTCTTTGGCACCTTCGATACCACGGGTTTAGAAGTGGAATTTGGCCATAGTTGAGGGAGTGTATCTGTATTTTTCCCTAAATTGTTTTGACTGAATCATGATTGTTATGCCTAATTTGTGTATATACACACACACACACACACACACACATTAGGGACTTATGGGTAAACATGCCTTATTTTACGAAAAACAAACCTTGAGTGGTAGCATGTACCGTAGAGTCATGTATCTGTAAAAGCTAGCCATGGTGCTGAAGACTGTTAACATAGAAACCTTGATGGGCTTTCCATCTCCAGTGATGCATGGGTACTTAGAGAAGTAGTGGTAGCAACTATCTACAAGCATGGAGATATAGAAGGGATTTTGCACAGATGAACCAATGTGGTAGATGAATATGGAGGGTTGATTTAAATGAGCCACCATGCTCACCATCATAGCATTTACCACCATGTCGCCTGGAATCTGTATCAGATTGCAAGACTAGTGTCAAAATCCATAAGCTTAATCCATTTTTTTTGTTACATTCATTCACAAAACACACGCGCGCGGGCACACACAAATATCTCATCTATTTTTTTTATTTTTGAATGGCACAACTATCTTATCTATTTCTTATACTATTTGTGACTTTAGAAGTATAAATGATTAAATAACACCAACTCTTATCAGTTTAAGCTTTTGGAGTAATTGGTTGTTTCACATGATATACGAGCTATTGCCTCACGGCAATCGTAGGTTCTAAACTCAACACTTCTTGATATTAAAAATATACTTGAAGGCTGACCCAACAGAGGGGCCACATGTGCCACATGTTTGGCAGACCCAAAAGTATAAATGAGTAAATAACACCAACTCTAACAGCTTAAGCTTTTGGAGTAATTGGTTGTCTCGCAGCAACATTTCCTTTTAATATTTTCTAATAAGATGCAAATGAACATTATCCATTAACTTATTGTGATAGACGTCTTATATTCTATTGGTATTTGGTCATGTGATTTGCGTTACTCTTTATCATGTTATTAAGGGTAAATTTGATAAGGGAGATGATATACCCCCGGGTTTTCTTGAGAATGGTTCACTGCCTGAGGATAAATTCACCCCCTTAAACATTTTTCTTTGCCTTTAAAACTTAGCGAAGAACGTTAGGGAGGATTTTATCCGTCGCGCGGGGGGAGGGCGGGGGCATATCATTTCCCTTTTGATAATTGTAATGAGTATTTATATTCTATTAAGGGTCACATGGAACAATTTCATTTTCAAGGTTCTGAAGTAGAGAAAAGCTTCTAACCTTAACATCAAAGATAGTAAAATTACTTTCATCTTCTTAGTGGAAGTATGCACAATGTCAAACCATGTAAATGTTGCCACATTATGTGTTTATATTTTATTTTATTTTATTTTCGTTACTGCTTTTGTGATTTGATGTAGTGGAAGTATGCACAATGTCAAACCATGTAAATGTTGCCACATTATGTGTTTATATTTTATTTTATTTTATTTTCGTTACTGCTTTTGTGATTTGATCTAGATTTATGTTCACAATTTTTTCTATTTTTTCCAATTTTTTTTTCGCATGCAACTTAGGTAAGAAATCACAAACTACACTTACCTATATTATACATTTGTAACTATAAATGAAAACATATGCAACAAGCTTACCACATCGATAATCTGCCTATGATCGAACGGCAAGCATCTCTACTTCCCCTTACTAAAATGCACGATAAAGATATCAAAGGTTCTGGAGTTACACAAAGTACATAATGTATGATTAGCAAGGGAATCGTGAAGGTTACAAGAACATAAGTAAATAATTTACATTTTGTAAAAATAAGAGAGATTATGAGCAATAATCTGTCTATGAATCCCTTAATTAAGTTACCTAATGCCTTCAATCCAGCCAGGGAAAGGCTCCCTGTAAGTGCTTGTTATGATGGTTGGGCGTATGATGACTAGAGGTACATTTTCTCTCAGTCGTCCAAGAAGGATTTCCCCCATTGCCTTCGTAAAAACATAAGTGTTTGGCCATCCAAAGAATCGAGCCCTGAAAGATATAAAGTAGTAGAAATGGATAAATAAATGGAATAGATATGGTCTATTTGGGGTGACTTCCTTTCAAGAACATGCCAATCCGTGGATTCAAAGACTTCTATAGCCATCCCATAGACATTTTGGAGTTGAATGATAAAAAAATCCATTCATCTTGGTAGCGGGATAAACATATATTTGGCAATGATGAATTTTTTTTATGACATCTTCATATGTATGTAGTTGTGAGTAAGGATAAGAAAGGATAGGGCGGAGGAATTTGGGAGATTAAGGAAGGCATGGGAGTAAGCTGAGATTGGGCAAGCTAGGATGATCCTATGGAGCTGATTTTTGGTACACCCTCCATCTATGTAAGGGACTTTCAAATGAATGGTTTGGATCATCCTAACAAAGTGGGCCCCCATGTGATTGGGCAAGCTAGCTCACCATAAGTTTGGTGAGCTTAAGCTCACCAACAGTTTCCTCATATATATATATATATATATATATATATATATATATATATATATATATATTTACATTTGATACCGACGTTAACAATGGAGGGATGGGATCATCGATCCAATGGATAATATATTCTGAGCACACAGTATATATGTCAGGGCCCAACAAATTATAACGTGATTTTACGTCAAAAAGCGTCAAAGTTGCCCACTTTTCATGTCAAATCATGTTATAAGGGGGCGCATGCATAATGAGGGGGAGTGAAAATATCATCTCCCTATATTTTTAATGTAATATATATATATATATATATATATATATATATATATATATATATATATATATATATATTTACATTTGATACCGACGTTAACAATGGAGGAATGGGATCATCGATCCAATGGAGAATATATTCTGAGCACATAGTATATATGTCAGCGCCCAACAAATTATAGCGTGGCTTTACGTCAAAAATCGAAAGAGTTGCCCACTTTTCATGTCAATTCACGTTATAAGGGGGCCCATGCGTAATGCAGGGGAGTGAAAATATTATCTCCCTATATTTTTAATGTAATATATATATATATATATATATATATATATATATATATATATATATATACATATGAGAGAACATTTTCTACACACTTGTGTAGGTAAGTTACCTACACACTACCTTAAGATACAGTAGCGGCCCACATTGTTTGGGTGATCCAAACAATTCATATGAATGGTCCTCACATAGATAGGGTGTCCACAAAAAATTAGATCCATAGGATCATCCCAACCCTACGATTTGTGGAGGTAAAATGGACGTGTATAAACCTTCACAAATTAGTCCGGAACATTGCGGTCATTTCAGTCATTTTGTTCGGATTTCTTTCGAAACTTTTCGTTCCCTTACGACTAGGGTTGCAACTTGGGTCGGGTTTTACAGTTTTACCCGACCCGCATCGACCCGACCCGAAAATAGCATTGGTTGGGTTTAGAAATCATGGGTCTTGGGTAGGGTCAGGTTTTAGTTTATAAACCCGGCTCAATCTTGGGTAGGGTCGGATTTAAAGAAAAAAAATCCCGAAACCTAAAACCTGACCCGACTTATGTAGGTGTACTATGACATTTTTAATTATCTCTTGAATAACATAGCAAATTATTTTTCAATATATTGATATAATTGTTTTCATTGAGTTGATCATGTTTGTGATGTGGAAACATAGTTCCCTTCTTAAATTTATACACTTGATTACATAAATTTAGAGATTTTTGGTATGAAGTTTTGTTTTTTTTCCTACAACGCATCAACGTGAAAAAACCTGACCCGACTCAACCTGACCGAGTTGCACCCCTACTTACGACAGAGGGATTTTTTTTAATAGTTAAAAATATGAATAAAATTAAAATTGTTAGAAAAATCTAAGAAACATTTAAATGAACCAAATATGTAAAAGAGCCCATATTTACTTAAAAGAAAATCGCTATCAACTAAAACGATGAAAAATGGCTGTGTTGACCAGTGCGTTGACCAGTGCCTGATGCAATGAAAAAATTTTAGAGACCAAATTATGGGATTTTTTTACCTGACTTTTGGGATTTGATAATGTTTGGACATGATAAAATTTATGAATTTTTAAAATTGAAAAAATACCCCATCGTTTGGATGTTAAAATTTTGACCCGATTTTTGGGATTAATAATGTTTGAACACGTCAATACGATTTTGTACTAATCCTTTGTGGGATTTCTTGGTCTTTCAAGGTCACATGTCAAACCTTCTGGATAGTTGGAGTTTTGTGCCATGGCCAAGAAACGGCAAAACCTTATGGAACCTGGCCTTGATGGCTTCCATATGGGTGTTATGGGAAAAGAGGAATGCTCACACTTTTAAGAATGTGGTTAAAAATGCCTCTATCTCTTTCTCCAGGATCATCACCTTAGTAATTTCTTCGGCTAAAGTTCTCCCTAATTTTTCACTTTATACAACCTTAGTTCTAAAAAGACGATAGAAAGAAACTGGCATGAGTAAAGAAGATATAGTTGCACCTAGATGGACCACACCTGACCTTGGGAGATTGAAATTAAACTTTGATGGCTAAGTTTGGGAAGCACAGGCCGTCAGGTATTGGAGGTACTCTTTGAGATGAGAATAGTACCACAAAGTGGGCCTTTTCAGGTCCTATAGGAACTACAGACTCCGATGAAACGGAAGTGAGGGTAATCCTTCAAGGAATAAGGGAATAAGGTTGTTGTCAGAGAGAGACATGGACAATCTTATTGTGGAAAGGGATTCCCTAAATGTCATCAGTTGACTGGAAGGTCAATCATAAATGCTCACCCTAAGAGATTTTAAGAGCTCGTTGATGAGATCTTGGATCGGGTCGATGGTCATTCGGTCCAATTTCATCACGTAAGGAGGTCGTCGAATGAAGAAGCGGATCATCTTGCTTGAGGAGTGGCTAGAACGGAACTAGAGATTTTCGATTCACTCCTCTCGTGAGGTTTTTTCATTGGTTGTGCTTTGTCTGCTTTCATTGTAATGTTACTGTTGGTCTCCATGATCGCCTACATCATGCCTTTTTCAATGTAATTAAGATTCACCATTTTAAAAAAAAACATACTTGTTTTCTCGGCGTAGCCGGAAGCGCGAAGAACGAGTTGGGGTTGAACGAAGTAGACACCGATAAGGTAAAACCTTCGAAATCATGAAGGGCGTTCTACGAATCCGTGAAAAATAGAGCCAAACAAGAAGAAACTTCTTCTTTTCTTTTAAATCAATAAAACAAAGAAAACCATGCAACAACCCTTGCACGTAGGCCTTTATAGGAAGACAATAACTTCAACCCTAACTAGGACTAATTGATTTAATCTAACTGTTATTAATAACTCTCTAACCTACGACTCAAATCCATCCCGAAATAAAAAAGACGCGAGGAGCTTTCCTCTTTGGATTGGTTAAGCATGGAAAGAGATATGTTTCCTTCTTTATTCTCTTAATTTTAGAAAGAGGCGTGCAATTTGGGCAGCTTTTCAACTCCTTGCAACGACAGCTTTTCAATGCCTCGAAGCCCACTTCATTCTCCTCCAGTTGAGGAGAACTCGACCTCGAGTTCATTGGTAATGTCGCCATAGCACCTCCAACTTCAAAGACTTTCACACGCCAATGCTTTGGTTTTTCCGTGTTGTACTTAATTTTAGGAGGAGTAGGCTTCTTTTGCTTCTCTTTGACGCCATCACGTATCTCTTTCTTCTCAGATTTGGCAAGTGATTCCTTTACCGCAAAACACGATTGCCCCTCCACTTGAAAAGCTTTGGAGTTCTTCTCATCCACCATAGGTTGAAGTGCATAACTCTTGTTGTTTTGGCGAACAACGAAGACATTCTCTCTTCTCTTATGAGTGGAATCCCTGTCAAATTGCCAAGGTCTCCTACTAGGGGTACAAGTTTGGCCCTGTCAGCCCTGACCCGCCCTGAGCCCGAACAGGGTCTAGGCTGGATTTTCCAACCCTGAGGGCGGGTCAGGGTTCATTTTTTAGGCCCTGACTCAGGGTCGGGTCGGGTTTAGGGTTAATACCTCGGGTCAGCCAGACCCGGTCCGACCCTAAGTTTTCTATTATATAATTGAACCATCTGTGCATGTTTCTTTTGATAATGTTGTCTATTATCTTGGATTGATGTTTCTTTAGATTATTATCATTAATTGTCTATGTTGTCCGTCATGTTGTTAAGGAATTGATGCGTCAAGTCCAAACCCTCACCGAGAGGTTAGCTCTTCAAGAGCCTCAAGATGAGGAGGAAAACAATGGATCGGAGTCGGACGTCAACCCTTTCGCTCGGCCACACCAACGCCAAGGAGAGAGTGACGGTTCTTCTTCGAGACATCCCCCTTTACGTCAATGCTTCACCAACTTTAAGAAGGAGGTTTCCGAGTTTGAAGGAAAGATACGATCAGATATCTTTATTGAATGCCCTACTTCTGTTGTATTGAATGTTCTTGATGAACAACCACATTTTGATGACTACAATGATGAGGAGAGTGATGAGATCATTTGGAACAATCGTGGCGAGGCATTAGTTATTTGGCATGCTATGAATACGGCCAAAGTAGAAGAAAATCCTCACGGGTTGTCGCATAATATTTTTCATAAAGGATATATGTCAAATGAAGAGTTGTGCAATCTTATCATTGATAAGGGGTGTTGTGAGAATGTGGTGGCACAAGAGATGGTCAGCAATGTCAATCTTGAGACCAAGATGAAGCCTATGAATTTTGAACTTGCATGGTTCAAGAAAGTGAAGGAGAGTAACTATCTTCTTTACGAGAACAAATTTGATCAAGAGACCAAGGGTAATGGCATATCTTATGCTCTACTTGATGTTGAAGCTAATGAGGAGCACAAGGAACTTCCTCGACAATTTAATGAATTCATCACCAAAGGAAAAGGATTGGACAACATATTAAGTGAACCGATGGATATTGAAGAGATGGGAAAATGGAAAAGAATTACATCGATTTTTTCATCCAATTACATTGATCCATTTTATTCGATCTGACATCGAAGGCTATAGCATTTTTTCATGAATTCAAGCATATTCAAGATGGAGACATATTCTATTTTTGCCTTTAAAATTATGTAGTAGGATTTGTTCATCAAGAGTTTAAGATTCTTCGACACATCAAAACTCGAGGACGAGTCTTCTTGAACAAGGGAAGTTTTGCGAACTTCAAGATCGTGCAGATGGTTCGTTTCGAGTTCAATCACCCGAAGATTATGGCGTTTCAGCTACTCTCAATATTTTTTTATCTTATTCCATATCATGAAAATGGCCCGGTCAACTCAGGGACGAGTTGACGTTCAACCGGGGGAGAATGATGCAGTGGCATATCCAAGTGGCACTGTAGGATAATGCCATTTGTCATCCATGTGGCACATCCATGTGGTTTGAATTGGTCTTGGGTTTTGCATGGGAATTTAGATAAGCAATTACTATGTCTAGTTTTTACTATGTGTTAGTTAAGTCTTTCTTTAATGATTTATAGCTATGTCTAGTTTTTAGTATGTGTTAGTTACGGTGTTTCAGCTACTTTCAATGTTTCTGATCTTATCCCATACCATGAAAATAACTCGGTCAACTCAGAGACGAGTCGACGTTCAACCGGGGGAGAATGATGCAGTGGCATATCCAAGTGGCACTATAGGATAATGCCACTTGTCATCCATGTGGCAAATCCATGTGGTTTGACTTGGTCTTGGGTTTTGCATGGGAATTTAGATAAGCAATTACTATGTCTAGTTTTTAGTATGTGTTAGTTAAGTCTTTCTTTAATGATTTATAGGGACTTTGTTAAGACTTATTGGGTTTGTACTTTGACTACTTAGGAAATAGTATTGTCATGAAAATTGTCCTAGAAGTTATTATAGGGTATTGAGAATAGGTAAAGAAGTTATTGGTAAGTCATTTTCCATGTATCTCATTTACTTCTTGTATCTCCAAATATATCAATGAGAATGAACAAAGAAGGGATAATAGTTTTTGGTTAAAAAAAGAAAGCTTTTCTAAGCATTTAGCAAGAGTTCTACTTCTTGTGTTTTTTCCACAACCCTAAGGATTGCGATCGTCGATTCTAACGGTATCAAAGTGGGTCTCTATACTCCCCTTCCCATTCTTCAAGCTCCTTGGGAAGATGTGAGTTTAGACTTCGTTTTGGGCCTTCCCTGAACCCAAAGGAAGAAAGATTCGGTCATGGTGGTTGTTGATCGTTTCTCCTAGATGACTCATTTTGTAGCATGTGAAAAGACTTATGATGCATCCAAAGTGGCCGATCTCTACTTCTGAGAAATTGTTAAGTTGCATGGTATTCGAAAAACTTTCACATCGGATAGGGATCCAAAATTTGTTTGTCATTTTTGGAGAACATTATGGGCGAAGATGGGGATTAAACTCCAATTTAGTTCTTCTCACCATCCTCAAACCGATGGTCAAACGGAGGTGATCAATCGAATTCTTGGCAACCTCATTCGGAGTTATGTAGGAGGAAATAAGAAGCAATGGGATCTTGTTCTTGCACAAGCCGAATTTGCATATAATCGCTCCACTAGCCACACCACCGGTGCTAGTCCTTTTGAAGTAGTGTATGGGTGTAATCCTCAAGGTCCTCTTGATTTAGTTCCTCTTCCTATTACTACTAAGTTGAGCGGCGATGCAGAGGCAAGAGCAAAGGAGATTAAAAAAATTCATGAAAGAGTTCGATCTAATATTGAAAAGAACACCCAAAAGTATAAGGCACGAGCAGACAAGCATAGGAGAAAGATTGATATCAATGAAGGAGATCTTGTATGGGTTCATCTTCGCAAAGAGCGTTTTCCACCCGGGAATTTTGGCAAGCTTTAAGATCGTGCGGATGGTCATTTTCGAGTGCTAAAGAAAATTGGAGATAATGCGTTCAAGATTGAATTACCTGGTGATTACGGTGTTTCAGCTACTTTCAATGTTAATGATCTTATCTCATACCATGAAAATAACTCGGTCAACTCAGAGACGAGTTGACGTTCAACCAGGGGAGAATGATACAGTGGCATATCCAAGTGGCACCGTAGGATAATGCCATTTGTCATCCATGTGGCACATCCATGTGGTTTGACTTGGTCTTGGGTTTTGCATGAGAATTTAGATAAGCAATTACTATGTCTAGTTTTTAGTATGTGTTAGTTAAATCTTTCTTTAATGATTTATAGGGACTTTGTTAAGACTTATTGGGTTTGTACTTTGACTACTTAGGAAATGGTATTGTCATGAAAATTGTCCTAGAAGTTATTATAGGGTATTGAGAATAGGTAGAGAAGTTATTGGTATGTCATTTTCCATGTATCTCATTTACTTCTTGTATCTCCAAATATATCAATGAGAATGAGCAAAGAGGGGATAATAGTTTTTGGTTAAAAAAAGAAAGCTTTTCTAAGCATTTAGCAAGAGTTCTACTTCTTGTGTTTTTTCCACAACCCTAAGGATTGCGATCGACGATCCGAACGGTATCAGCAGGGCTTCTTGGTAAGATTATGGATGCAATTTTTTAATGAGTCTATTCTATGCTTCATATTTTCGAGGATTTTCCCTCAAAGTACTGTTTTTATATTTCCTAGGATTTTGGACACAATTAAGTAATACATGTTAATCACTTCCCAATTTCATTGTCCTAGTATTGGTATATTCTGCACACAACTCATTGCAGCCTCTTTCTTGCATCGCTGCACCTTTTACAAACCTGCTTTGTTTGGTTAAATGATTAACTCTACCTCAAATTTCCTGGCACATATATAGAAATACATATATTTGAAGTGTGTAGGTGTCGTCGATGGATTATGCCGCTGAGCTATTTTTCAGATATCCAGTTTCTTATTCCATATTTATATGTTTTTTCCCATTATGTTAATGTGAAATGAATTGAATTCTTTACGTGACAGGAAGGAGGTTATCTGGAAATACATATCATCCTGGGTTATTACAGCCACAAATACGTGTGTTTGGATTCAAATAAGGTTTCACTACTTTTTTCTAGGACTGAAACATTGTTGATTTTTTATGATTGTTATATGTTTTAGGATAGGAGCATGCTATGTTACAGGCTTATGATTTTGTAGGTTTGGATTCTGTTCTCAATGAAGGTTTGGATTCTCTTTATAAGAATTATCTCATTTCTTCTGAGTTTATGTGCTGTTCTGTCCAAGGGAACCGACTGATATTTCAAAGGAAATTCAGTCTGAACATGCTTTATTGATTCATTAATCAGTTACTTATTTTCTTCATGAAAAATGAAGCAAATGGATCCCGCTAGCCATCACCATTTGATCTTGATCCAACGGTGATATAATTGGCCTATAGTGAACTACTCTATGGAGTATTTGTGTGGCACATCTATACAATGTTTTAAAGTCCACCAATCTCTACTATTTATATTTTTTTCTTAACATAAATTGGGATTAGTAGTCTACATGAGAAGGGGGTTTGATTGGAGTGAGAATTCTTTATGCAGTTACCTTTTTGACATCTTTTGATCAACTTAAGTGACTGTATTTCCTTCAATAATCGTGAAAATGTAGGCTTGGACAATGCTACTTTTTGACACCACCTTTACATCTTATTGACGTTTTTTTATGCAGTTACACTTTTGACATCTTTTTGCACTTTTAGCGTATTTCAAATCCGGACTCAATCTGTTTAGCAGTGTGATGGGAGTTGGTTGATCCTCCTGCAGAAAAGAAGATAGTTGGGCTGAAGTGGATCTTGAAACCAAGATGAATGTGGATGGATCTTTGCAAAAGCGTAAGGTAACCAAGTACAGATTTTCAAAAAACTTTTCCTCCGCTTCCTCGCCATCCTACGGCTACAAATTGTAGAAGAGATGAAAAGATACATGCCAAGGTTATTAGGCTTCGACAAGTCGTCTTGGGATCACGCGTAGTCTCTTATTGTTTTAAGTCTTATTTCAAGGCTTTGGAAACTACTCTTAATCTCCTAAAATCAATTTTATAGTCTAAGGTTCAGATTCAATTTTATAGGCTTGGTGATACTGTTCCCGCAAGTAATTTTAAACTTTTTTAGCTTTCAATTTATTGACTGCTTTATGGCATCAATTGTTGTTGTTTGAAGTTTTTATTTATGAAATGATCTCATAAAACACTGTGGTTACAGTTGTTGTCATCAAAACAATATTAGAAATGGTATACGAATTTGGTTTTTCAGGTTAAAAATCACCAATCAGTTGTTTTCCTTTATGGGAAATGTTAAATGGTTTAGAACCAATATGAGTGTGTGAATGCATCATTTCATTTCTTTAGATGGCATTTTATTCCTTATGGCCTTCATTTCTCATATGTTTCTCTTATTTATTCGTATGCGCATTATTCTCAATTCGCATTATTCTCCTTTTAAACAGCTGATAAGTTAGAACCAAATTACGCTTAGGGCAATCAAATTTGGCAATCATGTTCTTATTCTTTTGCCCCGTGCGTGCATCACGGGACTGCAACTAGTGAAAACATATGAGTACATGTTTTACCTTATTACACATTCAGTAGAATGGCATAATCATAAGCTGAGTAGAGTTCGATCAATGCGTGACCTCACAACTATTTTACTAATTTTGATTCGAGTAGATATTTTACAACACCTGGGATGTGAATTTTCATGAGATATTCTTCCCAATCGATGCACTTGGGGTCGAAACAAAACATCCCATCTACCATGCCATCATCTTTCATCACTGCCCTAAACTTCTCTGAGTTGAAGTCGTCGAATCTGTGCAACATACTTGGGATCGTTAAACACTAAACAATTTTGAGAGCATGTGATCCAATCATTTTAGATTATATATTTCTAACTTAGAAGAATACTACGGGTTTCTTTGGTTATCTTTAAAATAATTTACATGTAATCTTATATTCAAATGCCTTTGAATTTAATCATGATTACTTGAAAATAACAGTTGTAATAGTCATAGAAATTATATAGTTAATAGCAATTAAATGAAAAGGACAAAAAGTGAGCCTATGTGGCTGCAATCTCATGCAACAGCCTGTCCACGAAATGCCTTCTGCGATGGTCCCTAGCAAATCCCTCTCAACATTATGCCTCATTTATTTTCCCTATTTAAAAAAAAAATATTACCCTAAAATTTGAGTTTTAAAGGCTACTGATATTTGCACTACCATATTTTGATAATGAGACTAACTCACCTTGTCTTTTCTTTTTAAATTGGCGGGTGAGAGGTTTTTTGTAATTGTAATTGCCTTTGACAACTGGTTAAAGAATAAAAGGAGTGTTTAGTCTCATTATCAAAACATGGTGGTGTAAATATCAGTAGCTTTTTAAAAATTTTCTTTACTTTTACAGTGAAAAAATATACTTTTGAGTTTGGTAACTTGGCAGTGGGAGTGTATTCATGTGAAAAAACATTCAGAGGAGCGCATAAGTGACTCCATTTCCCTCCACGAAGTTAGTTAAAATGCCCACATAGAACACAAAAATTAATCTTATCCTTTTTTTAGAAAAAAACTAAATTGTTCTATTCTTTAGAACCCCAGAGTTCGGAAATCCTCTAACACATGCAGCTTTTAATAACATTTTTTTTTACGGGTCAGCTTGTACTAACATCTTATAATTTCCATACGCAAGAGGGAGTACACATACCTTCCTTTGAAAAAAAAGAAACATTCATATAGACCCATCAAACGCATGATGAAGTTGTACTTTCGACTTGAATCTCGGTATAAACGATTGAAATGCTGGAAAAATACGACATTTGCTAATCCCAAGCCCTAAAAAGATAAGAATCCACAAGAAAATAGTTGTTAATGACCATTAGTATATATTTATAGATTC